>NC_027752.1:23080077-23088181 GCF_000695525.1 Brassica oleracea var. oleracea
CCCTAACATTTCTCCCTCAACCACCGTTAAAAACCATGTGCCTTCAACGCCCCCCTCCACCATTGTTAACCTTTCCCCTCCCTCGCCCTTTTCACTGGTTGTTCCAACTCCCCCTTCAAATCATCGCTCCCCTTTTGACTACACCCTTGAACCATTACAACAACCCACCCTAAAGCGATCTCGATCCAACCCTCTTCTTCACTCTTCCACCACTTTAAATCTAGCCCCATTATCCTCCTCATACTCCTCTTTTGTCACCCCTACCCCCCTGACCCTCCAATCCATCTTAACTAAAAACCCTTTTTCAACCTTGTCTGATGATCCTGCTGTCCCCTCTGTGGGAGAGCTTCTTCCTTCCCAATGAGTGCAAAACTCTTTTTTTGGAATGTCCGTGGTCTAAATGACTCGGATAAACATGCCCCTTTTTGTCAATGGCTGGCTAGTCATAAACCCATTTTTGGAGCCCTATTAGAAACCCATATAAAAGACCAAAACTTGAACCCTCTGATGTCTAAGCTCTGTCGTAACTGGAATTTTGCTTCAAATCATTACTCTGATCCTGATGGAAGAATTATCATCATGTGGCAGCATCAGCAACGGTTAATCTGCTTCACCAAACAAGACAAACTCTCACGTGTGAAGTAAGTATTCCTGGATGTGTCTCGTTCATATACACGGCAGTGTATGCAGCCAATACGAGAGCTGAAAGATGTGATCTCTGGGCTGGTCTGCTTAACACCTATCAAGCTTTCTCACTGCAACTGGTGCCATGGATACTTGGTGGAGATTTCAACGAGATAACAACTCACTATGAGCATTCCCTGAGAGATGTCAACTCTGTCACCCCTCAGATGATCGAGTTCACAGATTGCCTCCGCCAGATAGGGGTCTTTGATCTCCGTTTTCAAGGTCCTTTGTACACCTGGTCTAATCACCGGTCAGAAATGCCGATTGCAAAAAAGCTGGATAGGCAACTCGTCAACTCTACCTTCATCTCCTCCTTCCCTAACAGTACTACCTATTTTCTCCCTTCCCTAACCTCAGACCATTGCCCTAGCCTCACAGACCTAGCCCATCAACTCCCGGTTTACGGAACTAAACCATTTCGGTTCTTTAACTACCTCACTAAACATCCACAATTCAACCAGCTGGTACTAAAAGCATGGAATGAGGCCGGAAGCGTGGCTACCACTTTGACAAACCTGTGTTGGAAACTAAAGAGTGTGAAAAGAGTGTTAAAAACATAAATAGAGAGAACTTTTCAAATATACAAGTGAGGGTTTGTGAGGCTAATACTTTGTTACAAGCTGTGCAGGTCTCCGCTATGGAGAATCCTTCGGAAGAGCTGTTCCAAGAAGAGCGAGATATGCTTCAACGCTGGGTCTTCTTAAGGTCCATTGAAGAGAGCTACTTCCGCCAAAAATCAAGAGTCAACTGGCTTCAGGAGGGCGATCAAAATACAACCTACTTTTTCAGAGTATTCCAGACCAGAATAAGCTTCAATTCCATAAGATCCTTCCAGCTTCCCTCGGGTGACTTCATCACTGATCCTACAGCTATGGGAAACCTCACAGTCAATCACTTCAAGGCCATGTTGGGACCTTCAGAACCGCAGCGGCCGTAAATTCCTTCATCGCCGGAATGGTTTCAAGAGACAATAGGTTTTGTATGTCCTACTGACGTGCTCCCCTCTATGGCTTCGATACCATCGACAGAAGAGATCACTAAGATGATGTTTCGGTTGAATCCCAACAAGGCACTGGGACCAGATGGACTTACATCAGGTTTCTTCAAGGCATCATGGTCTTTTTGGGGCAGGAGGTCATTCAGTCCATCACCCACTTCTTCCAAACTAGCTTCTTGACGACAGCTACAAACTCAACAATTCTTGCGCTAGTGCCAAAGCGACCAGGTGCATCTGTCATCTCTGACTTTCGACCCATCGCCTGCCTTAACACAATCTACAAAGTGATCTCTCGTCTTCTGGTGAAAAGGTTGAAGCAACTATTGCCCTCTTTCATTGTCCCTAACCAAACTGCTTTCGTAAAAGACAGGCTCCTGGTGGAAAATACTGTTCTGGCTGGAGATCTACTAAGCGGATACCATAAGAAGCAAGGACCGAAGTGCATCACCATCAAAGTCGATATTGCTAAGGCGTTTGATACCTTGTCGTGGGAGTTTCTGTTCAACTGCCTAGCAGGTCTTCAGTTGCCGGAGGTGATGTTGCGCAGGCTGAGAGCATGTGTTTGTACAACCAGCTTCATGTTGGGATACAATGGTACGGTGCAGGGGTACTTCAAGGGAAAACGCGGGTTGAGACAAGGAGATCCTTTATCCCCTTATCTGTTCGTAATAGCGATGAACGTACTATCAGTTATGCTGAATAAGGCGGCTGCGGAAATGAAGATAAAATATCACGCGAAGTGCAATTCTTCGAAGTTAACCCACCTCTGTTTTGCGGATGACCTACTTATCTTTATTGATGGTTCACTCTCCTCTGTCCAAAATGTGCTTCAAGTCTTGCGGGAATTTGAGCTACGTTCCGGCCTTGCTGTCAGTGTCCAGAAATCGTCGTTTTTCGCGTCAGGCCTGTCACAACAAGAGTTAGACACTATTAAAGCCTCTACGGGAATGCCACATGCTTCTCTACCAGTAAGATATTTGGGTGTTCCCCTAACCACCAAAAAACTCTCCATTCATGACTGCGAGGTTCTAATTCAGCAAGTAAAAGGTCGAATGAACTCTTGGAGTGCAAGGTCATTGAGTTTTGTGGGAAGACTACTTCTAATCAAGACGGTCATTGCAGGAATAAATACATTTTGGTGCTCTTCATTTATTCTTCCAAAGGCATGTATTAAAAGGATAAACAGTCTATGCAGAGTGTTTCTTTGGAAAGGAAAAATCGAGGGGCCCCATTCGGCTAGGGTGTCTTGGGAGATGGTAACGAAACCAAAGAATAATGGAGGATTGGGAATAAGAGATTTGGAAACTTGGAACAAAGCTTGTTGTTTGAGAATGATATGGTTGCTTTTCTTTCAAGCAGGATCAGTGTGGGTGGCTTGGTTTAGGAGTGAAGTCCTAGATGGGAACCTAAGTAATTACTGGACGGTGAAGACAAATCCTAGATTCTCATGGCTAGTCAATAAACTTATCAAGATGAGGGAAGTGGTGTTTACCTGGATCAAAGTACAAGTGGAAAATGGTAGGAATTGTCGACTCTGGACAGACAACTGGTCACCTTATGGATCGCTTGAACACTTCCTACTGCGAGGCACAGGCTCACGGTTTGGAATTGCTAAAACTGCAACTCTTTCGGATCTTCATATGGAAGGACAGTGGGCTCTCCCTCCTGTAAGGTCTGACGAGTTTCTTCAGGTTCAAATCTACCTAACAACTTTACAGATCACAGAAGAGGAAGATAGACATGAGTGGGTACTTACTGGCTCTCCCTCGACCCGCTACATCACGGGAGAGGTTTACAAGAAACTGCGAGGAGAGGAGGAAGAAGTGTCTTGGGCGGGGATAGTCTAGACTAGTGGAAGCATACCGAAGCATAGCTTCTTGACATGGCTATTCATCTTAAACCGTTGTCCGACGAGAGATCGACTAATCCAGTGGGGGTTTCAGACTGACTCAGCTTGTCTTCTCTGCAACGGTGATGTTGAATCGCGTGATCACATCTTCTTTCTTTGTCCATATACTTGGGAATTGTGGAAGACAGTCTCAGGCAGATGTGGAATTATCCCTGCGAGGGCATGGAATGATTCAGTAGATCAGATGAAGAACTTGGCTGGGAATAGACTCAGGAAGAGGCTCACATGTATTGCTTGCCAAGCAACTATCTATTGGATTTGGAGTGAGAGGAACAATCGTCTTCACCGTCGACAATTCCGATCTTCGGATGGCATCTTCAGACTTCTGGATAGGCAAATCAGAGACAAAATTCTTTCCTTTCGACAGCAATCTCCAGCGAACGCCTCTAAGCTCATGCAAATGTGGCTTTGATCTCTCACCACGACTATTCCGATTCGCTTCTGTTATTGGGCCTCAGAGTAGGGTTCTAAATGATCTTTCTATTGGTTTCTAATTGGGCTTATGTGTAATAATGGGTGAAACATTATTGGGGCATGGTAGGACTAGAGCCTTACGGCTTGTAACTCTTTTTCAGTTTTTTGCCTTTTAATATAAGAAAGCCTTTAGTCAAAAAAAAAACAAGTCCACCTAGATGTAGACGAAAGTTAAAAAATGAAAAGCAAACGAACATAGTTGCATTCAAATGAATCATCTGGATGCATGGACGAAATGAAGAAACGAACAATACCCAAATAGAGCATCTGGATAAGATATCTAGATAGACCATCTACATGCATCTTTCAGATATACAAACGAACATGGCCTATATGTGGAAAATGTCTACCTAGTATTCGTTGAACTTTAGCGTTCCAAATCCGAGATTTATGGGTTAAGCCAGGTCGACCACGTGGGAACCAAAACGACAGCTCGAGGGAGTTCTAATTAATTTTTTTAAACAGATTAAATAAAGAGAGGGAAGGAGACAGACAGAGAAGAAAGAGAGACCTTCGTTTGCGCGTTTTCTGTAGTCTCTCTTCTCTCTCTTACGGCTGTGCCAATGGCGAGCGCCGTGATCCGTCATTTACGATTAGAGGTAGAAGAAGACGCTTCATCGCCGTCTCTCTCCGCGTGATCTTAAGAAAAAAGAAAATCTTTGTCGCCTATTGTTTCATTTCAGTTCAATCCAAATCGTAATGCTTCCTCTATTTCTCTCCCCACCCATTGCTTAATTTCTTCGCCCGATGTGATTCGTAATATGCCTCAAATCATTTGTTTTGAGGACATTATGATTCTGTGTGTGTTTTGAATTGATTTGAAGATCTCATTTGATGCTCTCATCGGTCAATCGTCTTGTTTCTCCTTCTGACAGTTGAATTGTATTTGTATTTGTATCAGGTTTTGTTTGTATATGATTGAGAGATTTGGTAGAGGAAGTTTTTAGTATTGTTCTCAAGCTTAGGGAAACAATGTCAACAAAAGGAGACCATCATACAGTTCCACTTTCAGTTTTGCTCAAGCGTGAATCAGCAAATGAGAAGATAGACAGCCCTGAACTTGTGCACGGCCAGTTCAACCAGAGCAAGAAAGGGGAGGACTTTACGTTTGTTAAAACAGACTGTCAAAGGGTCATGGGGGATGGCGTTTCTACCTTCTCAGTTTTTGGGGTTTGTCTTTGCTCTTCTCAGGAATGCAACACATTTGGATTGGTATTTGATACCTCTAATTGTACATTGCAGCTTTTTGATGGACACAATGGCCCTGCAGCAGCTATCTACACCAAGGAAAACCTTCTGAACAATGTATTAGCTGCAATACCCCCTGATCTCAACAGAGATGAGTGGGTTGCCGCACTTCCTAGGGCTATGGTAGCAGGATTTGTTAAAACTGATAAAGATCTCCAGGAAAGAGGTATAAGCTCTCTCTTATTCTGTAATCGAAATATTTGGGTTATTAATGAAAAACCATATGGGGGGATGTTATTCAAGTACTAACGTATAATCTCTTTGATGCTGTTTTGTTCTTATGAGATTTTATTGTTTTCTGGCATGTCAGCAAGGAAGTCTGGAACGACTGTAACCTTTGTCATAGTAGAAGGATGGGTGGTGAGTGTTGCATCCGTAGGTGACTCTCGTTGCATACTTGAGCCTGCTGAGGGTGGTGTCTATTATTTTATCTGCTGATCATCGGCTTGAAATAAACGAAGAAGAGTAAGTCCGCTAATTCCTTCTGTTGAACCATTGCTTTAATTGTCTGTAAATAGTGGCATCATAGATATCTTTCGCTTTTATGACAGGCGAGATCGCGTTACCGCAAGTGGTGGTGAAGATGGTCGGCTAAATACTGGTGGTGGTACTGAGGTACTTCTTTAGCTAAAATCAACTGTAAAGTAATGCTAGCTTTGTAGAATGAAACACATATGGAAACTTGTTTGTGCTAGCTTTCAAAATCAAAGATTCTAATAACCAAATCAAACTTGTTTTAGATTGGTCCTCTGAGATGTTGGCCTGGTGGTCTCTGTCTCTCGAGATCCATTGGAGATCTGTGGTCATGTAGTTATCTTCAGCTGGTGGTCGACTTATCATCTCAAGTGATGGTGTGTGGGATGCAATTAGTGCAGAAGAGGCTCTTGATTGTTGCCGGGGTTTGCCACCTGAACCTTCCGCCGAGCATATTGTTAAAGTATAGTATCAGAGTTGCTTATATTTTTCGATATACTTTTTTCTTGATGTTTTTTTTTTCATTGCTTCACACAGGAAGCTGTGGGGAAAAAAGGTATTCGCGATGATACAACATGTATAGTGGTTGATATATTGCCATCAGAAAAACTAGCTGCATCCGTGCCGCCGCCGAAAAAGCAAGGGAAAGGAATGTTAAAGTCAATGTTCAAAAGAAAAGGTTCGGACTCTTCTTCTAATATAGAGAAAGAGTATGCAGAACCTGATTTAGTTGAAGTAACTGTTTGAAGAGGGATCAGCTATGCTTTCAGATAGGTGCGATACTTGATATGCAATATATACTTTATATTTTTATTTTTTGATAAGCTTTTGTTTTGATTAAACTTTATCCTTCTTGCTATTTGTTTGTTACAGATTAGATACAAAGTACCCGCTTTGCAATATGTTCAAGTTGTTCATGTGTGCTGTGTGTCAAGTAGAAGTGAAACCAGGAGAAGGTGTCTCGATCCATGCTGGAACGGCTAATTGCAGAAAGCTTCGTCCATGGGATGGTCCATTCCTTTGTGCAAGTTGCCAAGAGAAGAAAGACGCAATGGAAGGGAAACGAGGTTACTTACTTACTCATACTTGCGAGTTTTGAGTGTGTTGATTTATTGCAGAAGCTAATATTAGTAACCATTCTGGGAATGTCTAGCAGATAGACATAGTAGTGAGAGCGACTAGCCAGCCAGCAATTTATTTGATCAAGCAACTAACAAAAACAGTGTTGTGAGTAATATGGAGCGGTTCAAGGATCTTCACCGGTCTCTGGCGAACTCCAAAGCATGTTTTTTTATATTTTTTTTTCTTTGATATGGCTCTCCCTTGACAGCATCCATAGCCGATATTACTAAGGTAACTCGGAAGTTCTTTCATTTTCTTTCTATTTTTTCATTTGTGATGATCCTTTGGTGTTTCAAAATGAGTAGAACTAACTGCTGAGAGACGGTGGGTAAAGAAAATATGCGAGCCTGTGTGCATTATTTCATGTACAAAACCAATGAACAAACAATTTATGGGCAGAAGCATAATTTTTCATGTAACTTTAATTATTATTTTTTTCCTACGCTCATAAAATTGCTCATAACTTTTAACTAAATTTCAAAACTCTCAAGAGAGAAGGGAGTTAGTGTCAAGATAGTAAATCATTTTCTACTGTCTGTATGCTCCTAGAAATCGCAACACAATTGTGCTGCATATAATGTGCTGCATATAATTCACATGTCTATGAGTCCGGCACCGCTTATATATGAATGAACTAGTATCAACGCCCGTGCTAAGCACGGGTCAGTTTTATTGTCTTCAAAATTATTTGATCATGTTATAATTTTCACTCAGAATTAAATTGTTTTCTGTCAAATATTTTATGAATCTAAATAACACTGGTGCATTCAAATTTAAAAAAAATAGGTTGAAACGGAGAGGGTCAAACAAAACTGATATTATTTTAAATGGTTACATGTTTACAATTATTTTCCAAAAATATTGAGAATAAAATTTGATTTTTATGATTACATTTTGTTTCTCTGACAATTTAAATTTTTAATCTTAATTATTATAGTTTTTACCCGCTTTACTTATTTTGTGTTAAAGACTAATTTACAAATTTAGATTATTTTTATTAAAAAATTGTTTTCTTGAATTATTAATTAAGGATTCTAAGAAAAGTGTTTATCTAAAAACTTTAACTATTTTCTGTTTTTAGATAGTCATTAAAACAACCTAGGAAAATTGTAAAAGAAAATTTGAGAAATTTCAAAACTAATTAAAGAAAATGATTAGAAATTTAATTTAAAATGATAAAAAGTAAAAAGTAA
>NC_027752.1:23088579-23094107 GCF_000695525.1 Brassica oleracea var. oleracea
GAATTATAAAAATACTAAAATATATCTATTATATTTTAATTAATATTATAAAACTTTAAAATGAAAATATTTTCTATAATTTTTAAAAAGTTTAAACTATAACTTTCTAAATATAAATTTTATATTTATTATAATATTATTATTTTTGATATTTTATAATGATATAAAATGTAAATATTGTTAATTTATTATTTAACCGCTGTTGCGTTTGGTAGTTAACCAGTCATAAGTATCCCGCAAACGCACCAATTTCTAACCGCAGAACCAGTCGTATAAATCTCTTAAAACCGCTAGAAACCGCAACCACCCGCATCCGCAAACTCCCGCAGCCGCAACCGCAACCGCTACGGTTGAACCCGACAGGCCCTTAGTGAAAAAGCCGGCATACAAAAAAATAATTTATGCAATGAATGCTAGAAGTTTAAAACTGATGCAGAAAAAGAAGAAAAAAAATATGCGTAAACCAGTGAGAACTAACAAAAGAAAAAAACTTCTTGTTGAAATGATTTTATGGTTCAATGCGAAAAAGAGATAATTTAAAATTCTATTCAAATTAGCTCCAAACCGTTTACGTAAAAAAATGGGGATCATGGCTTTGATTGAGGAACAGTTGAGATACCTATGAAACCGTTTTTTACTTGACACATGCAGCTTTATTTTTTCATCGAAGGGAAAATGATACATCTTAATTCTGTTTTTAATTTTTATTGTTTTGTAAGATTTTTCCACATGTCACTATTTGATTCGCTAGGCGACTTGCGCTTTAGTATATAAGGAATGATGATAAAGCATTTGTTTTACTTTAAAATCTTCGGAAAACATGTTGCTCTTAATCTTAATTTGAAAAATAAAGACATGTTAATTACAACTAATTTATTAACTTTTACTGAATGTACTACCACTTCTAACAGTATAAGAAAATTTGATAATGACACAATTTCCTCAAAGTACATTTTTTTGTAAAACTTTGCAACAATTTTGCCACCATTTTGTCATAACAATGACTGTCAATTTTTTTTAAACACGTTAATAGCAAATTCTACAGAAAATTTGTAAAACATTCAACAATAATTAGTTTCAGCTAAAAAACATGTGACATATATGGGTACCTTTAAAACATTTTCGTAACATTTTTTTCGATACTTATTTCTATAACAACTGTAAATCATATTTACAATTTGGGAGTTTAATCTTCATACAGAGTTCACATTAGCAAAACAAAAAAAAAACACTAAATTTAACATAGCATTTTAATAGTGATATTACTAACTCTTATTCCCTATGCAACACAAACAAATGTTGTTATCACCAACTTCGCATACCAAATAAATGACCATTACCACACAAAATTGGCTATCTACCCAAAATTGGAAAAGCACGCATATTGAAAATCATATAATTGTTTTCTCACGTATCACCCACAAACCAACAAAGTATTTAAGGATAGTAGCGATTATTTGCGTTTAAAAAAAAACAGTTTCCACTACTAAATAACACTTTAGATTTCTGAAAATTAAAAAAAAGGCCTCTGGTATTTACAATTGTTGAAAGTTGCAGTGGATAATTTAAAAAGAAAAAAATTAAATTAGTTTAGTTAAAAGTCAAACTTCTTTTAAAAATCAGGATACCTATAATCAGTTAGAAATTAAAATTTGAATATTATACTTATGGCATATATGAATACATTTGAATTTTAAAAATTAATATTCACTAAGCACTTATCATAAATTTATTTATTAAATCTGTAATTCAAAATTCTCTCAATACATTCTTTTTTATAATACTAACTATGGGTTTGTCCAAGTGCAAAAAATAATATTTGTTAACTTTAAAATTTGATATTTTGTAAATGTTTTTGTAAGTATTTTATGTCAAAAAAAATTTCTTCTAAAAAGTTTGATCTAAATTGTTTTAACGTGGTTGTCGAGCACGATAGACATAACAATTACAATGGTTGCATTCATAGAATATTTATTTTAAAGCATAATTCAAATTTTCTTTTTTTTGTCTTATTATATATATTGCATTTGACATGCGCATATGTTTTTATTTATATGTTAGTACTAGGTGGACGGCACAATGATTCGTAATTTTGATAAATACAGTTTTATGATTCAACATTTGCGGCACTATACATTGATGCTTAAAGTTATATCATATATATGTATGCAATAAATAATTCATGCACGTTGATATGTAGAATTCAGATGTTTGTATCAGATTCACTACTATCCACTTAGTTTGATGTTTACATTTCTATGATTCTTCATGAAGAGTTGTTTTTATTATTTGTATATTACGTGTTTTGATATACATCTCATATGACACCTAGTATATAACGTAAAATATGATAATAAAATTCAAGAAAAATCATATTATGTTCATATCATGTATGTGTATATCATGTATGTTTAGTAGTATAAAGTTAATTAATCTGTTCTATCAAAGTTCGAGTGATTTAATTTGTTAATTAGTCTCACCAATGATACCGGTATGGCCCATTTTTATCATGCAAATAACTATGGCATCATGATATTTATTATAAAGGTAGAAAATGATTAGATTTCAATTTACATATGTTAAATTGTAAAATCATATACTCAACAAAAATTTAGATATGTTATATTATAAGTTAGTTTATATAATAAGAGGGTTTAAAAAGGACAATCACTTCCAAAAACTTAAATACTTAACATATATACAAACGGTATGTAATCAATTATAACATAACTATTGAATCCATGTTGGATCGAATTCGAACTTAGCACATTGTCCTCCGTCTGTGAACAAGACTTTTCCTGAACATTGACAACAATTTAAATCTTTTTAAGATTATGTTAAAGGGTTGACCAAAAAAACTAGATTGTGTTCAAAAGATGTCACTAATATTAAAATGCTTTAAATTTCACCTTGTTCAATGTAGTTTACTCGCCAAAAACGCTAACGTAAGAAGGTTTTATGGTATTTATTCAACCACCAACTTCATGTATCCAATTATCGGGCAAGCTGTCCTGAAGCTTCGCATTCCAACTCACACCCACTCTGTAGTATTGTTGGTGACATACATATAAGATGAATATTAATTTTAAATAGAAGTTTATTTGATGTTTATGAGTTACTTATACTAAGAATAGTAATTAACTTTCATCCACCGGCTTAAATTAGTTTTAGTTAGATGTACACCAAAAATCTCCTCGTAAGGATCATCCACATGCTGAGTTAAAGTTCCAAATGTAGTAAACCATCCAAACAGGTCTACAAAAGTTGATAATTACTAGGATATAAAATTAGAGCTTTTTGCAGATTTGACTCAAAACATAAAGTTAAACACAAAACAAACCTCTTTTTTTTTTTAGTTTTGTTTTGCTCTATTCACCTCCACATGTTCACATTATTTACGAAAATGCCATTAAATTTTTTTTTCGAAAATAGCTTTTTACTCTCTCAACCTCATCATCTTCAAGTATTTACAAGACTGTCATTGCCATCAATACCCCGACCACAATGAACAACCAATTTGAAGCTCTTAATGCACCTAAAATCGATTTACACACTCTCTTTCTCACTTGTTATGAACTAAAAACAACATCTCTTTCATTTTTCCTCCATATTCATCCAAAAAACTCAAGCTTTTGATTCAAATTTTTTTATGGTTGGTAGAGCCATTCAAGCATACTATTCTTGGTGGGTTACTTTCGTTTGAGATTCTGGGTGGTTGGAGAAGACTATGTGTGCTAAGGAAGTCATCTCACTAGTTTAAGGTATGAATTTGAAATTTTTCCAGATCTGTTCGCGTAGAAGACTTACCCGTAAGTAGTCTTGCTGTAGAAGACTTACGGGTAAGTCTTCTGCTCAAACGGACGACTTACTTATAAGTCGTCATCTTTGTTTGTTAAAAAAACAATCTAGAGAATACCCTAGACAACTTAAGGATAAACGGGTTAGTTTTGCATTTGACCGAATTGTGTCAGATATTTGACTTTTCCTGGACGACTTATCAGTAAGTCGTCTCTGGGTTCACAAAAATTTCAATATTTTATAAAAGCTAGACGACTTATCTGTAAGTCGTCTCAGGTTACTTTTGCAATTGGAAAATAAAACTTAAATATTTAACTTTTCCCACACGAATTACGCGGAAGTCGTCAAGTCAGACGACTTACTTGAAAGTCGTCCAGGATAAGCAAAGTCGTCCAGATTTATTTCCTAGATTCTGGTCAAACCTTACTTATCTCGGACGACTTTCTCGTACATTGTCTACCTGGACGACTTTCAAGTAAATCGTCTGGGTAAAGTTAAATATTTAAATTTCTTTTTCGAATTGCAAACTAATCTGAGAAGACTTACAAATAAGTCGTCTAGTTTTAATAAAATATTAAAATTTTTTTTTACCCAGAGACGACTTACTGGTAAGTCATCGAGGAAAAGTCAAATATCTGACACAATTCGGTCAAATGCAAAACTACCCGTTTATCCTAGATGACTTACTGGTAAGTCGTCAAAAGTTTGTTTTTTAACAAACAAAGCTGGACGACTTACAAGTAAGTCGTCTTACTGTTAATTGGCCTGTTTAAAATTCAATTGCAAAAATGACCTGTTCGGACGACTTACTGTTAAGTCTTCCAGACGACTTACTGGTATGTCGTCTGCGTCAATGTTTAGTAAACTTTCATTTTCTCTATGTATACTAATGTGTTTTATTTTGAATTTTTGTAGATGATGCGTCAGTTACATGCAGTATATGGAGAATGGTTGTTGAAAAATTGCCGTTGGGATTTTGTGGTTGATAATGTCAAAGGAGCGAGAATCATTTTTTTGGGGTAAGGTTCGACACATGCTGAACTTCTTGCAATGGCTTAAGAAGATTTCAACCTGGACATGAGCACATAATCTGTGGAGATAACCTACTCATTACCAGCAGAAATGATGCTGGCTCCAGATACCCCTCCTATTCATGTTACAGGTGATAGACAAGTTTGAAACTTGCTCGAGATAACCAAAGCGTATGGAGTACGGCTTTGTGTATCAAGACGTAGCAAGGTGGAAACGGCTTCAGAGTTCAGGGAAGAAGATGATGAAGCTGATGAAGCTGATGAATGTTTTGAAGATGATGATGATGATTTGGTTGAAGATGAAAATCATGATGGGGAGGAGGATGATGGGGAGGAGGACGATGGGGAGGAGGATGCTGGAATCTCTATTATTGCTGAAGCGGACGAGAATGGTGAGGATTACAGTGTCTATGGAAAGGTTGAAGATGAGGATGAGGAAGATGATGATATGTGTTTTGAAGATATCAAAAAGATTGAAGGAGGAAGATCGAATGGTAACAATATCTATGTCAACCAGAGTTTTGTTAGCAAGGATGCACTGCTTTCAGAGCTGCGGCTGACAGCAGTGAGGTTTAAGTTCTCCTTCAGAATATACAAGTCAATGAAAACTCTCCTTGTGACAACATGTCCGGTTAGTGGTTGTCAATGGAAGGTCAGAACGAGTGTAAAACATGGGACAAACACGTTTTGGGTAACAAA
>NC_027752.1:23094387-23096393 GCF_000695525.1 Brassica oleracea var. oleracea
CTCACCTAAGTGGGAAGTATGGAGGGATTATGTTAGTTGCAGCCGCACAAGATGGGAATTTTTAGATATTTCGATTGTCTTTTGGGATCGTAGATCCTGAAGATGAACATTCTTGGGAATGGTTGTTCACAAAATTGGCTAGTTGTGTATCTAATGAGCAGCCTCTGGTGATAGTCTCCGACCGGCACGCGGTCATTAAAAGTGCGTGTGATAAGGTGTTTCCTTGGGCAATCCGAGGAATATGTTATTATCACCTTCAAGATAACATTGTCAAAAAGTATAAAGGGAAACATCTCTTGTACTTGGTGAAAGGTGCTGCTTATTCTCATACGGTTTCAGATTTTGACCGGTACATTGGCTGAGATACGGAGTGAAAACCTGGACCTTGCAACGTTTTTGAAGAATACCGACGTCAGCCTATGGTCAAGGGTTTATTGTCAGGGGGACATGTACAACATAAAGACAAGCAACATCGCTGAATCTATTAATTCCGCTCTGAAGCGAGCTAGAGGATTTCCGGTTCAGTTCATGTTGGAGTTCATAAGGGAGAAGTTACGAAAGTGGTTTTGGAAAAGGAGAGAAGATGCTTTGAGTCTCCCAACTCAACATAGTCGAGGTGTTGAATACTTTGTTTGCTGTTCGATCGGAGATAGCGGATACGATGACGGTACAACCAATTGATGGATGGCGATTCTTTGTGAAAGGTGGAAAATTGGATTGTGTGGTTGATTTGGAACATGGAAAGTGTGATTGTGGTGTCTATGCAGTGGAGAAAATACTTTGCTCTCATGCTATAGGTGCTGGAACATCTGTTGGTTTGCATATCTCCACACTTGTATGTCCAGTGTACTCAAAGGATTTTTTGTTTGCAGGATACTCAGAGAATATATATACTTGTGCTGGACAACAAGTTGAGAAACACACATGCTTTCCTCCGGAGGTAAAGCGTGATCCGGGAAGACAGAAGAAATCAAGAAGGCAATCTTGGTTGGAGCTATCCAGGATGAGAGCATGCAAACCCCGAAAGCAACACATGGTTTATAGATGCTCAAAATGCAAGGAAACTGGCCATACGAAACAACAATGTAAGAAATAACGTGGACGACCTTCAAGTAAGTCGTCCAGAAGGTCATCCAGTTAGTCGTCCAGAAGGTCGTCCAGTTAGTCATCCAGGGTGTGTCCTTCCAGAAGACCTTCAATTTAGTCGTCCAGTGTTTAGTCTTCCAGAAGACCTTCACGTAAGTTGTCCAGAAGGTCGTTCAGTTAGTCGTCCAGTGTTTTTTCTTCCAGAAGACCTTTACATAAGTCACCCAGTTAGTCGTCCAGGGTTTTTTCTTCCAGAAGACCTTCAAGTTAGTTGTCCAGTGTTTAGTCTTCCAGAAGACCTTCAAGTAAGTCATCCAGAAGACCTTCAAGTAAGTCGTCTAGGAGGTCGTCCAGTTGTTAGTCTATGTATTAAAATTTTGTGTTATGAAATTATCTGTGTTAACTTCTTTGTCAAATTGCACTACCAAACAAATTTAAGAAAGTCTTGCCTTTTATATTTTCCGAAAGGTTCTACAGGTCACTGCAAAATAGGTTACAAAATAGGTCGACTACTTATAGTTAAGTCGTCCAACATTCTAGACGACTTAAATAGGTTACAAAATAGGGATCAAGTTCAAATACACACATCAGCCTAATCTATCATACAAAATAATCTAACTAGCCTGTTTATCACGCCTCATACGCACCCAGGTTGGCATCATTGTCCTTGTTTAAGAACTCATGCGCGTCAGGAAGCTCTTGAAATATATCCACCGCCATCTTATCCCTCATAGTCTTCCCGTTGGCCTTAGTAAAGTCTTTTTTAGTAAACTTTATTCCAAGAGCATGACATTCAATGTACTTTATAGTGTACACACCACAATCACCAGCTCGGGCCGGATATTGTCCGGTCTCTCAAATGTGAATGGCTCCAGGCTGTATTGGACACGTTGTTCGTCTGAGGAAGCGCACTCAACAAG
>NC_027752.1:23096434-23114025 GCF_000695525.1 Brassica oleracea var. oleracea
CTGGGGAGATACTGGAACAAATGCTGTCAAAGACGACTATGTGCCTCTTAGGGATCGATATCCACATAGCAATCCAATGATTATCGTTATAGTTCACTGGCGCATAGATATCATCAATATCCGTCCCCCAAACCTTGTTCGATTGGCAAAATGATGGTATAGTGCCTACATAATAGTTCCACACCCCACCAGGGAGTCTTCTTCCTAAACCGTTCTGATCGGGCTCCGAGTCCTTAAAATCCTTGAAGTTGAATCTCCATTGCTGAGCAAAGAGATGATCAACAAAGCATATTCTCTTGCTCCTGAAATGTTGTGGTTTAGCGTGGTACCTCTTCCTCATCACATTAATCCAAGCATCAATATGCTGCATATAAAATAGGGTACAAGTAAGAAGATATCAGACGAATTAAGTCGTCTGGTTCGTCTTCTTTGTAGACGACTTACCAATAAGTCGTCTGGTAAGTCTTCTACGTAGAAGACTTACCAGACGAATTATTGGTAAGTCGTCTGGTAAGTCGTCTACAAAGACGGCTTACCAGACGATTTAATTCGTCTACAAATTACTTGTCAGTCGTCTGGTTTGTGTTCTTTGCAGACGACTTACCAATAAGTCGTCTGGGCAAAGAACACAAACCAGACGACTGACAAGTAATTTGTAGACGAATTAAATCGTCTGGTAAGCCGTCTTTGTAGACGACTTACCAGACGACTTACCAATAATTCGTCTGGTAAGTCTTCTACGTAGATGACTTACCAGACGGCTTATTGGTAAGTCGTCTACAAAGAAGACTTATCAGAAAGTCATCTAAGTCATAGCAGAAGACTTACACAGTCCTCCAGCCACTCTAAGGACGTCCGGAGGATGTGATACCACCAAGTTCTATTTGTACGTGGTTTTTTATCTAGAGCTGCTCTATAATGACTGCAAACACAAAATGTTGAAAAGCAATCAGTTTTTGTAGACAAAAGCAAGCTATTATGGAAAAATCAAACACTTACAGACAAGTTTTCAACCAATCAGCGAGCTCCTTCAACTTCTTCTTGTCAATTGGTGCAAAAGGATTATAGCCTGGAAAAAGCTTTTTGTTTGGAATGATCACTTTTACCGTGCGGTTTGCCATATAAGGAGATTGCTGTGAGGCAGTAAGTCACCTTGTTTGATCACTCTTTGCACGGTAAAGTGCCAAAGCCGCATCACTCTTATCCTGATATCTAGCATAATCCTTCTGTAAATCCGAAACAGTGGACTGATTTTTGGCTAATAGAACAAGGCTCGGTTCTGGAGCTTTATCTTTCGAGGAACTATCATCTGCGGGCACATCTGGACCTTTATCCTCTGGCATCCTCTTCTTTTCCGCGTTCGTTCCATTAACACTTTCACTCTGCAATATACAAGATGGGTTTATACAATAATAACCAAAGATCCATTTCAAACAATAATAACCAATGAGTGTCTTCAAACATGAAACAAAAGTCAAATACAAAATCCATACACTATAAACAAAGCACACATGTTCTGACATACAAGAAACAAAGCAAATGCGACTTTTCAGTTCTTATTCTTAAGACTTTGTCTAATCAATCTCTTGTTGGGAGAGGAGTCGTTGCTAACCTCGGGTTCGAGCGTGTTTTTAGGTGGAGAGGTAGTGTTTTGAGATGATGTCCCTGTCCCTCTGTTTTGAGATGATGTCCCTATCCCTTTCCATTTTGTGGTGATACCAACCTTCTACTCCACAGCTTCCACCCTTTCTGGCAGATACTTGATCTCCTTAAGGCACGTCCCAAACCCTTCCCTCATGGCATCAACTACATCCTTGAACATGGTTTTAATATCCTCTTTGGTCAACCCACCAACAGTCGTAGTCACCTCTGAACGAGCCACTGTATGAACCTCTTCACTAGACTCTGCAGGTGCCTCTTCACTAGCCTTTGCAGGTGCCTCTTTACGAGCTTTCTTCCGAGGACTTGCACTGTCTTCCTTCACTACATTTTTCTTTTTTGGAATCACAACCGCCGGCTTTGTATTGACCCTAGTACCGGTGACTTCCCAGTGTTCCAGGGTCCACTTCCATGGTTTCTTCACAAACATGAGTTTAATTATGTTCTCTGTGGGCATGTCCTCAACATCAAACTCTCATTTTAGAAACATTTCAGCAATGTCCTTCTCAACAAAGTTGATCACCCTAGTCTGCAGTAAATAAGAAGATATACACCTAGATATTTGACGGATTAAGAAAGATGGAAAGAAAAGAATTCGCAGACAACTTATAATAAAGTCGTTTGGAAAGTCACTTTATTATAAGTCTTCTACTAAGTCTTCCAGTTGGAAGACTTATCAGACGACTTTATTACAAGTTTTCTGCGAAGTCGTCAAGATTGAAGTAAATACCTGATCGAGGATAGCCTCTTTAAAGAGTCTGCGTCCTTTGCCACCCTTGTAAGCCAGTATCGGTCGAGACGGATTGTTTGGGAGAGGTTTACCATAAGTAGCACCCAATTCCGGCAGAGCTGTGTAAACCCCGACCTAGAGAGCTTGCGCAAACCCATTAACAGTGTAACAACCCGAAATATCTTTGCCCTTCACAAAGTCCATCAGCACCTTAAACGCGACTCTCCCCCATGGATAATTCTCAAACTGTTCTAGCTCCATCACTAGCCTTGCCAGACTAACCCGTGTAGGGGTTGAATACTTTCTGCCTTCAATATATCCAGTGAAGATGGCAAGGTACGTGAGCCGCTTGCGATCATCCCGAGACCACCCTTCGCATCTCCCTAATGTTGCTATTATCTCCTCAGTAGATGGCCTAGCTTCGACATGAAATCCCAACATCCCCCAGAAAGAAGTCAACTCCTTTGTAACAACACATTGAGGTCTCTCAAGGTCCTCGATGTAGTTGCAGTTTAGACCAGTGAGGTTTTCAAACTCTAACAGTGAAAACCTCTTAGGTTCTGGACCAACGAGACTCCACAGCTCATACTTCTTCTTTATGTCCAGATGGAAACCGAGCATGTAGTGAACCAGCCTTGAAGCCCATTCGAATCCCAGCTCTTGGAACTTGATGAAAACTCCCAACTTCGACTCCTTCAGCTCTTCATATTCGTCATCATGAAGAGCTTTCTTTAAAGCAGTATGCAACGCCCAACAAGTATGATACGAAATGCTATGCCTTGCGGGGGGCTCTTCCCCTACTGTATGTATCCTACGGGGGAGTTCTGGTATTTCCATTTTTTTTTGCCTGCAAAACAATCAAAGACAACCATCTCAAAACAATCAAAGACTTATAATTAAGTCAACCATCTCAAAACAATCAAAGATTTATAATTAAGTCGTATGGCAAGTCTTCCAGACGACCTAATCATAAATCTTCCAAGACAGAATATTTTAAAGCCGACCTAAAAATTCGGAGAAGATATAGCCGCCTTCGACGTAGCGGTTATATATCGGCAAAAATCGACGTGAAAAAAAGAACGAGTGTATAAATTGATAGAGACAACGTTTTATGTTCATCTTTTCCTCAATCAATCACTCGACAGTAAGAGATATAACTTACCGGCAGCGGAGTTCAACGAGACGCCTCTGAGAAAATGTGCGCTAGGGTTTCTTCTCAGATCTTAAATAGAGGAAGCGGCTGTGAGAACGGCGGTGAGAACGACGGTGATAACGGCGGAGAGATAACCGGCGGTGAGAACGATTTATTAGAGAGAATCGACGGAAATCGCCTTTGAGAGAAACGGCGTTAGGGTTTTCTGAATTTTGCGAAGGCCGGTAAATAATCTGGTTAGGTTTAAAAGTACATTGTAAAATTAAAGGTTCGGTCCGGTTTGGACGACTTACTAGTAAGTCGTCCCAGACCCTAAATTTAACCCCTAAACTAAATTGACTAAATTAACTAACTAACCACGTTTTAAAGCCGTAATTGTACTTAAATAGTGTTTACTATACACAAAAATAAACACACTTTGGTAAATTTTACAGTTTTCAAAAAACCATTTATGCATTCCAAAATCTAACCCTAAGAACACATACAATACTACAACATATGTTGGCAAAACCTAAACCAAAGAATATCATGACATACTACTTTCACTCATCTATCTTGAAAACAATTAACTTTTGTTATATCTTAATTTATATCTCTTAAAACATATGTTAATTACATGATTTCAATTTTTTACTTATCAAAATATTTTTTACAAAACTTTTAAATTATTTGTAAGTAGAACTAGTCCAGACGACTTACGGGGGTTAGAAACGTAAAAAAAATCGTTTTTTTGTTTGTTCACACGGGGCTGGTTGTAATTTCAATAGCCTTTTAGGTTACGTTTGCATTTGATTCAAGTTTAGGTCTACTTTTGCATTATAAATCAAGTTGTGAGTCACATTTGGTAATTTTTCCTATAAAATTATGTTAATAATACATAACATATTAATTCATTATAAAAATCACCAGAATAACAAGCTGGGAATATATACCGATTGGATAAGTATTGTCGAAATTCATTTGGAGAACTTGTTGGAATGGAACACGTACAAACATTGGGTTTTCAGTAAGTTATAAAACCCATAAAATACCTGAGTACATTTGACAAATTTGATGTGGAATCTATGTGGAGTATTCTTTATCAAACCAATGCATGGTGTCACTTCAAATCGTCTGAATACCTTCCATCGGCCCTCATCGAAATTGATACAAGCCTAAGCTGACAAGGCTATATGATTCCCAAGCAAGAGAGTAGGAGCCGATCTAGCACAAGGGTGATCCAGTTTTGGACTGATCTAATCAATCAAAGGGATCTGGTCAGGAACTGATGGATGGATCGAAGTGCACCACACAAGAGATGGAAACCTCGTGATACAACACAGGGTTCTCAAGGCTGTGGAGTTACTGGTCTCACAAGGCAATGAGAGAGGAGGCGAGGCTTTAGAAGAAAAGTTTATGTTTATTCAAAGTCTGCCCAAACTGAGGGTTTGCGAAACATATAAATAAGAACTATAGGAACAAGCTCCTTAGTTGACAAAATATAAATGAGAAACAAAACTATAGCCTAAAATGAAAACATAAGGTAATGACATAAGTCTTTATAGCCTTCGACCGAGATAGCACTTAGGAAATGTGTAAAGCAGATTGTGGCCTCGTTAAAAACCTTCCTCCGGAAAACCCATTTGGGAGAAAACCAAGAGCAAGGAAAAGAGCACACACAAAGGGCTTGGCCTAGTTGCTAGATCCGTCCAAGAGTCTTGCTAGGCGAATTGATCTTCTATGGTAATGATCATCAGGTTGTTGTGGCCTTGTTCCGGAATGAATGGTCATATATCTTCACTTGATGCTTGATACTTCTCAGCCGGTTCACTCTTTAGTTCATCTTTCTTCAAGCTTAAAACCAGTTTTTCCAAAAGTTGAAATGGTTCCTTATAAGATTGGGGCTACACCTTATGAAGGCTGCTGATGTACCCCATTTTGAAGGACTTAAACCTTTCGTAGTTCATTCTAGAGTTAAGATTCTTACGACTTGTTTTTCAGTGGGACCTTTACAACCTAGTTATGTATCGTGTAGAGATTTTCGAGCATGTTGCTGCCGATGGGCTGTTTGTTTTGGATTTATAAAATCATAGTTTTTCCACTTTTAAAACCGCAAGAGCAGCTATACACGGAGATGGAGAGAAAGAGTGTGAGTTGTCAACTACTTTTTCTGACGCTCGGCGGATCGTGATACTTGTCATTGTATAAGATGAAAATATCTGAAGACTTCATTAACGACCCAATTATCGGCCCAGTCACTTCTGCTCGTCAGAGCCCATTAGGGTTGTAGGAAGCCCTTGGTGAGTCCCCTATATAAACCATTATTTCCTAATATTTTACTCTCCAGAAACGCTAAGCGTTGTAACTCTGCAAAGATTGAGCCGTCACTCTTGTCTGAGACCGTACCGCCGCTACCACCGCATCCAGAGCGGTGATCGACTAGTTAACCACCAATCCAAGCCGAAGATAACTCAGAACCACTGCATTTCATTTTGATTTTATTTATTAACAGTTTTGTAAATCCTCGATAACTCTTTAACCGGGATGTTTTTCTTGAAACGGAGGTCTCCATTGAGTTCCTCTTGTCGAGACGAATCCGGAGCTCCATGATTACCAGCAGAACACCGCCGACACCCTCCACGCACCGTCACTCCGCCGCGCAAGCGTCTCACCTGCCACCCCCTGCCATCGCCGTTCGCTAGATTCTTCGTCGCCGGTGACTGTTCCAGTAAGCCGTCCTCCTGTCTTCGCAACCAGTCACGATCGCCGGCGACTCGACCAATTCGGTCGAGTTAACTTGGTGAGTCAACTTGATGACTCGGTAACCGGTTGGCTAAATCGATTTTGTTTTGGTTAAGGATAAACCAGCTAGTTCAATTGATTGGCGTTTGGTTTGGGCTAACCGGGCCGGTTTCCTTTATGGGCTGGGTCAGCCAGTTGGGCCGGTTAAGTTAATGGGCTGGGTCTGCCAGCTGGGCCGGTTTGGTTAATGGGCTGGATCAGCCAGCTGGGCCGCATCAGGTTGGTGGGTGGGTCAGTGGGTCGGATCTGATTGACTGGGTTGACTGATCTGACTCGTTGACCGTTGACTTTAACTAACGGGCTGACTTTTTGACAAGATCACCGGATATCCGTTTTTATCCGTTCGAAGGGCGTTCTGGCTCGATTTTTCGCACTGATTTCTGATTTGGAGTCTATTTGAGCATCTGGAGTTTATAGCTACTACGTTTCCATTTTTCTAAGGTGAGGGTCTATTCCGGAACTGCTCGTATACGGCTTAGGACCTCAAATAAATAATTTATTTCTAATATGTTCCCTTTGTGTGAAATTGAGTTTGTCATTGCTTCTTTAGTTTTTAGGTTCTTTGCTTAAATCGGAACTATGATATTAGAGGAATCAACAATGATTGTTTCATTTAAAATTGGTGGATAAAAATAGTTGTTTTATTAAGAGTTATGAGATTGTTTGGGGACGGATACAGAGACGTAGAGAGATGTGCTGTTGTATGCCGGATTGTATGGAGGTTAGGCCAGCTAGAGTCGACCGGTTGAGCCTGTAGCCTGGAGGTGTCAATAAATTGTCTACGGGCGTGTGTGAACGAGCACATATTCGGTGGTGTTTTGGCATATTAGTGGGCAGCATGTGCGCACCTTCCTAGGACTCTTGTTTATATCTCTGGGTACGTTAGGTACCGTGTTTGAAACGTGTTAGGATTAAATTATATTTATTCGGCGTGCTCTGTACGGGTGATATCACTCAAATTACCCTAATAAGTGATCTTACTCTCTCAAATAAGAGGTTCGATTGTAGTACTTAGGGATCGAATCCACAGAGAGCAGGGGCACACAATAGACTATAGAAATCAAGGTTAAGCTAGGTAATCAATATTAAAAACAGTAAATAAAGCAATGTGAACAAGGCAATTGTTCGATTGATTGAGGTTGTAAACAGTAAGGAGAAATAGCTAGACCTAGGGATTTATCAATCAAGAGATTCAAAACTACAATTTAAAGATGCTAATGGCTTATAGATTCATTCTAGAACTCGATTTTAATAAGTAAGTAATCCATCTCTCAATGCAATTACTAATCAGATGTCTAAGTCTCTGTTCCAGCTTTCGCATGCGAACAAGAAGTGAGTGTCGATCGATGTTATGGTCTAAGCATCGATCGATACTTCCTCAGACAAGCACTAACGACCTGATCGATTATGTTCAACTAGACTCTTAGACAAAATTCTCATATGCGCCTAAGTATCTAATCCAGCAGGATTCGGGTTCCGTTAATTGACTTCACTTTGGTGCATCTCAATTGTCATATGATTCTAGGTTCAAACAATCAGTCACACTTTCATATGAATAAAACTATTCCAGATCCTAGTATTACAAATCACCCTGGTGTAGAAGTTCTATAGATAACATAGCAATCCTAATTGATTATCAGTTTGACATTAAGCTCATGAAATCCCTAAACCTAACAAGATGAATTACTCAGACATGATAGAAGAAACACAAATCATAGTGTGAATAATATAATGGAATAAAAAGAAATAATAAAATCAATGGAGTTCCAATCAATCTCTGAAGGAGAATTGATCTTCTCTCCAACCTAAAAACAAGAATAATGGTGTAAAGAAAGTGTAGCCGTCAACAATGGCTTAGAAATGACATAAGTAGGGTTTCTGGTAGTCCAAGAGCATTTTGGTAATTTGTGGTTACTTCTGGGCTTCACGCAGTCATAAAATATACAAGGCCAACGATCTGGGATCTCCATAGATCGACGTGCAGAGTGCTGCATCGATCGACGTGGCTTCCTCTTCTCGGCAGCTTCCTCTCGCGAGGCAGACTGACCACTCTTCAGTAAAACGGGCATAACTTCTGCTACATGATGCTGATTGACCTGAGATCGGTGGCATTGGAAATCTAACTCAAATCTCTATCTTGTGCCAAAATATGGGCTCAATCTAACAGTCCGAAGATCTCCATCTATTGCTAAACATCTGACGCGTCTGTGCAACTCTGCACCTTCAAAAGCTCCAAAAGACTCCAAAATCACCATATTTCTCCTAAATGTCCCTGAACCTGTAAATACTCTAAATAGAATCCAAAACATAATAATTGTATCTTAAAACACTTTAAAACACTTATAGACCATGATTAAAAATGGGTAAAATATATGGTCTATCAACTCCCCCAGACTTACCATTTTGCTTGTCCTCAAGTAAAACCAACAGGCAGTCTCTCTGAAAGAGGTTTGAAAATGGCAGGAACTCACATGATTTAAAACTTAGAATCATCACCTCTACAATATTGCAATCCGCATCTAAGAAGTCCTAATCACAAAAGCACATTATACCATATCCTAGCTTAGCAACAAATTCATCTAGCCAACAACTTAGCAATCCTGTATGTTATCTCCTCTACTGATTTCATTTGTGCATAAAAATAAAGGTGCAGGCTTTATCTTGGGAGTATCGATCAAAGAACACATGGATTCAACTCAAGCAAGTTTCTGAATACACAGGTAGTCTTTTCTGATCCCTTTCTTCCCTCTACTCTCTTCTCTGAATCTCTTATTAGTTTCAAATCCAATGAACATTGATGCCCCTTAGGCTAATCTTTGTACTTCTCATTGACATGATGATTTTTTTTTTCTTTTGACAAAGTGTAGCGAATAATGGGGTCACAGGAGGCACTCCTACCATCTCGTTTCCACAATGTGTGATCATTCCTTTCAGATTTAGAATAATGGAGTCACAGGAGACACTCCTACCACCTCTGCCTCTTCCAGGAAATCATTTCAATCTTTTCTTTATATCATTGAGATGCTGAAGAGAGAGAAGGAAGGGAACCAAAAGTGTACAGACTTTTACCTTCCAGACTTGCAGGAGGATTCCGATCCCTTGTATACCAAACCCCAAGACAAGCAAAATATGTCAGGTTAGGTTGGATATCAGCTTTGGTTCTTCCAGACAATCATAAAAAGTGTTGTCATAGATGACAGGTTGGTCCACTTTAGTATTTTTAGTACTATCTGCAATCAGTAAGTCTAGAATGGTGCTAAAGAGTGGTTAGATAACAAGGATAAATCGAATTAGATCATCATCCCCTTCTTGACTCAATAAAAACAAATTTTGAAGATGTTTTAAATAAGATTCATAAAGGTAGATAAACGTTAGTAAACCCCCCAGCCTTAAATTACACTGTCCCCAGTGTAACACAGTCGGTGGTAAGGTGAAAATCAAAAAGAAGAAGTACCAAATTTAACAAGTAAGAATGATATACCTGACCAGATTAAGTGTCGATCGATGGAGAAGAGTTACCATCCGTCGCTGCAGGTATGTACTGTCGATCGATATCGACATGCTCTAATCAGTCGATATTCAAGGCAATCGTCTACTCGGGTCCCTATTCTAAATATCTAACTCAAACATAATATTAGTAGAACCTCCCCCAGATTTAAACAACACTATGAATAGTGTTATACATTCTAAGATTGGTGGGAAAATAAACCATAAGGACGATATTTAACAAGGCTCGCGGGTATACCTGCCATTGATTTGAGTATTGATCAACACAATTAAGTGGCGATCAATACTTGTGATGCTCTGTCGATCGACAGTGATCAAGTGTCGGCTGATGCTGATGCAGAACTCGTCGATTCTTGTGCGAACTCATCTTCTTGAGATCTTTTCCTAAAACCTAACATAGATAAAATACTAAAAGTCAGTAATATATAACTAATAAAACAAATTTGCTAACTCTTTTTTTTTTGATGAACAGTAATCCTGCTACAGTAATCCTTCTACAGTATCGCTCGATGCTACAGTGCCTCTACTACATTGTCGTCGTTACTGTTAACTTTTTTTTTTTTAAACCTGAAATCCCTAGAAAACAAGAAAAATTAGTTATAAATGAAAATTAAACCATATTTAAAACAAACCTAACAGTGGGTTGCTTCCCACTCAGCGCTTATTTTAAGTCATTAGCTTGACTTTGGGAGATCTGATTTAGTCTGGATAAGCATGTGAACTTGCTCCAAAACAAGTCTCAGTGTCCCTCTTCTTCATTTTGTTGATGCAGTTGATGAAAGCTCGTGCTGAAAGTTCCCCTTTATCTTTCATCTCTGAATCACATAACACTCTAACCTTGGTAAAAGGTTCATGACCTCCTCTGCAGCGCACTCTACACTCAAGACTTCCCTCCTGAAATTGTAAAGGGACTAGTGCCAGGAAATCAGCATCTATATTCTTTTTCCTCTTCTTCATCTTCCTCTGCCTGGTTCTTCCCCCAGACTTAGACTTTTCTGTCACGGCCTGTTCTGAAATATGGATGGTGTCGACCGATGCTGGAAGTTTTGTGTCGATCGATTCTGAAGGCTGCTTGTCGACCGATGCTGAAGGTTGATCATCCATCGATGCTGATTCTGGTTTTACTGGCTCGCGAGTTGAATCAGCTGTGTGTGCTTCATCGTCAGAAAGCTCTATGCAAGAGATAAAGTCCTTGCTTCTGGTCTTGTCCACAGGATCGTAGTAGACTCCTTCATCAATGTTAGTCAAGCACATCATATTCTTCTTTAGATCACAAACTGCTCCCACTGTAGCCATGAAGGCTCTTCCAAAAAGAAGAGAAGATGGCTTGCCTGATTTAATCTCCAAAACATGAAAGTCCACAGGAATAGTGCAGTCTCCTATCTTCACCTTAACATTCCTGATCATGCCTGCTGAGTTTGCATTGGAGTTATCCACGAAATTGAAACTATCTTGAGAAGGTTCCACCTATCGAACAAACTTCCTGTAAGGGAGGAATTGATTTCTATTCTATAATACTCTGTAGACCTAATAGGTCAGCAGTGTCTATGGACATGATGCTAACTGCAGATCCAGTATCGCAGAGGGCGTTTGGCAAATCATGGTTTTGTATAGAGCATGGAATCAGGAACTTTCCAGGATCTTGTTCCTTCTTCAGAGTCCTCTTAGGCTTACGGCAGACCTTATTGAATAGTTGCTCAATGTCCTCATATGTCTCTCTGCTCTCTCTAAAGAAATTACCAAGTCTATTCTTATAGTATGCATCTACGAAAGACATATCCTTAGGAACCGTCTTCACCCTCTTGTGAAATCCATCAAGTTCCACTTTGTTAGCTTCTCTCCTGAGGTATTTGGGAATAAAGGGTTAGTTTCCTAGATCTGACTCTCTTCTCACGATGAACTCCTTCTTTCGTTGCCTGCACTTCCATCACATGTTCATATCCATTCCTTTGGTGTTGATCAATCTCAACGAGAGAGGTTTCAGCTAATGTTGAGTGCTCTTTCTCTGTTGCGTCTTCAGTTTGCTGATTGATCTGCTCTGTTGTCCCTAAGCAAACTGATGTATGAGATGAATTTTGAGTGGCATTCAAACGGTGTGCAACAAGATTTGGCAAGCGTACTCCGTATGGCGTGGATGGAAATCAATCGATTCTCTGCTGCTCTTGTCGATCGATGCTCCCATGTTCCTGTCGGTCGATTCTCTCGTGATGCTGTCGATCGATTCTTTCAGCTTGTTGTCGATCAACGTCATTTGGTCGGATGTGAACTAGGGTGGGAGGATGTGGGTGTCGAGCGGCGAAGTCGGAGTGGCTCTGAATTCAGACAGTCTTGTCCGATCCAAAAGTGGTGTCGATTGGTGTCGGTCGACACCAGTACGAGCTTCCCACAGACATAGAACTTTCGACTAGAAAAGCATCTTCTTCCCGCTTCTCCTGTTCAAGTATTTCCCCAAATTCGTTATCTAAGATGGAATCTCTCTGGTGTCCTTCAATGGCTTGATCAACTGTGTTTTTGGACACGGGATGAACAGTAACTTGGTGAACAGTATCACAATGAACAGTACCGTGATGAACAGTAACTGCGTGAATAGTGTCGATCGACGCGAGATGAACAATATTGATCGACGTCGGGTGAACAGTGTCGATCGATGTTGGATGAACAGTATTGATCGATGTCGGTGAACAGTACCCGGATGGACATGCTTCGATGAACAGTGCTTCAATGAACAGTACTTCGATGAACAGTACTTTTCTTTTGAAAAAATGCTTCTTGCTTCTTCACAGCTTCTTCAGCCTGAGAAGCTTGGGTGTATAGCATCTTGACATGGGTATCTAAGGTTTCTAATCTTCCATTCACCTCTTCGCAGAGAGAAGCCAAATGCAGATTCAAATCCTTAGTCATCTCCTGCTGTTCTTTCCAGAGCTTCTCTAGCATAAATTTCATCTCCTCTATATCGCGCTGATCTTCATCCTGGCATATAGCTTGCTCCACCAGTGAGACTTCATGTATGGAACCAATCTCAGCCTCAAAGATCTTGTTGTCATCCTTCACAGTTGAATTTATCCTGTGCATATCCAGATTTTTGGCACTGTTGCTAGACACCAAGTTCTAAATCAGTCTCTTAGCTTCCTCTGGGGTTCTTGTCTCAAAGTTTTCTTTGCTTGCAGTATCCAGCATCATATGATATCGTACATTAAAACCCTTGACGAACCTCTTCAACAGGTGAATCTCTGTAAAACCATGATGTGGGCAGTCCCTTTGGTATCTTCTAAACCTCTCCCAAGAGCTTCTGAAAGCTTCTGTAGGTTCCTGAGAGAATGTCCAAATTTTATCCCTTATCTCATCAGCCTTTCCTTCGTTGAAGAATTTAGTCAGAAACGCCGTCCTGACATCACTCCAGGTAGTGAGAGACCCCGGTGGTAAGTGCCTCAGCCAATTTTTTTTTTCCAGAGATAGAATACTTGAACACCTTGCAGATGATGTAGTCTGTGGCTGCTTCATTCTTATGTATTCCAGACACAAAATCACTAGTGTCTCAATATGGTCGAAGGGGTTTTCTTGAGGAAAACCAAGAAAAGGGTGCTGAGCCACATGAGCAAAGTATCTGGCTTTCATATCAACACCTTGTATTACTGGAGGTTGAATTGCAGACCTGTTGGTATAGATTTGGCTAGGTCTGATCAATTCTGCCATCGTTCTCGGTTGAAGAACTTTAGCGTCCTCAGTAGCAGTAGATGGTTCAGGGATTACAGCTCCCTGTGCATCTACTTTCTGACCTGCTGCATTACACAGATGACCCTCGTGGTCATGCAGGTCTCCGTTCTCATCTCGTAGAAGAATTATATTCGCAACCATGTCTCGCGGCTCAGTATCGATCGATGTTTGAGGTGAAGCATCGATCGATGTTGGGTGGAAAATGTCGCTCGACAGAAGAGTTGCTTCAGTTGATGGGGGTGGGCGAGTATCGGCCGATGAAGACGGTGTCTCGGTCGACTGTGGTTGGCGAGTGTCGATCGGCGAACTAGTGTTATTGTCGATCGATGGGGAACATCTTTCTTTGCGGATTGAACGCTCCAATCTTGTAGGATCTGAGACGTAAAGTAATTCCTCCTTGCTGCTTCTGGTACTGATAAGCATGTACCTGAAAGACAAGACAAAATTTTCAGTAAGTAACTATAACAGTAAATAAAACCTAGACTAAACCTATTAATCAAGTCTAATGGCGAATCCTTGCTCCCCGGGAACGGCGCCAAATTTGATATCACTCAAATTACCCTAATAAGTGATCTTACTCTCTCAAATAAGAGGTTCGATTGTAGTACTTAGGGATCGAATCCACAGAGAGCAGGGGCACACAATAGACTATAGAAATCAAGGTTAAGCTAGGTAATCAATATTAAAAACAGTAAATAAAGCAATGTGAACAAGGCATTTGTTTGATTGATTGAGGTTGTAAACAGTAAGGAGAAATAGCTAGACCTAGGCATTTATCAATCAAGAGATTCAAAACTACAATTTAAAGATGCTAATGGCTTATAGATTCATTCTAGAACTCGATTTTAATAAGTAAGTACTCCATCTCTCAATGCAATTACTAATCAGATGTCTAAGTCTCTGTTCTCGCTTTCGCATGCGAACAAGAAGTGAGTGTCGATCGATGTTATGGTCTAAGCATCGATCGATACTTCCTCAGACAAGCACTAACGACCTGATCGATTATGTTCAACTAGACTCTTAGACAAAATTCTCATATGCGCCTAAGTATCTAATCCAGCAGGATTCGGGTTCTGTTAATTGACTTCACTTTGGTGCATCTCAATTGTCATATGATTCTAGGTTCAAACAATCAGTCACACTTTCATATGAATAAAACTATTCCAGATCCTAGTATTACAAATCACCCTGGTGTAGAAGTTCTATAGATAACATAGCAATCCTAATTGATTATCAGTTTGACATTAAGCTCATGAAATCCCTAAACCTAACAAGATGAATTACTCAGACATGATAGAAGAAATACAAATCATAGTCTGAATAATATAATGGAATAAAAAGAAATAATAAAATCAATGGAGTTCCAATCAATCTCTGAAGGAGAATTGATCTTCTCTCCAACCCTAAAACAAGAATAATGGTGTAAAGAAAGCGTAGCCGTCAACAATGGCTTAGAAATGACATAAGTAGGGTTTCTGGTCGTCCACGAGTATTCTGGTAATTTGTGGTTACTTCTGGGCTTCACGCAGTCATAAAATATACAAGGCCCACGATCTGGGATCTCCATCGATCGACGTGCAGAGTGCTGCAACGATCGACGTGGCTTCCTCTTCTCGGCAGCTTCCTCTCGCGAGGCATACTGACAACTTTTCAGTAAAACGGGCATAACTTCTGCTACAGGATGCTGATTGACCTGAGACCGGTGGCATTGGAAATCTAACTCAAAGCTCTAGCTTGTGTCAAACTATGGGCGCAATCTAACGGTCGGAAGGTCTCCATCCATAGCTAAACATCTGATGCGTTTGTGCAACTCTGCACCTCCAAAAGCTCCAAAAGACTCCAAAATCACCATATTTCTCCTAAATGTCCCTGAACCTGTAAATACTCTAAATAGAATCCAAAACATAATAATTGTATCTTAAAACACTTTAAAACACTTATAGACCATGATTAAAAATGGGTAAAATATATGGTCTATCAACTCCTCAGACTTATCCTTTTGCTTGTCCTCAAGTAAAACCAACAGGCACTCTCTCTGAAAGAGGTTTGAAAATGGCAGGAAATCACATGATTTAAAACTTAGAATCATCACCTCTACAATATTGCAATCCACATCAAAGAAGTCCTAATCACAACAGCACATTATACCATATCCTAGCGTAGCAACAAATTTATCTAGCCAACAACTTAGCAATCATGTATGTTATCCCCTCTACTGATTTCATTTGTGCATAAAAATAAAGGTGTAGGCTTTATTTTGGGAGTATCGATTAAAGAACACATGGATTCAACTCAAGCAAGTTTCTGAATACACAAGTAGTCTTTTCTGATCCCTTTCTTCCGTCTACTCTCTTCTCTGAATCTCTTATTAGTTTCAAATCCAATGAACATTAATGCCCGTTAGGCTAATCTTTGTACATCTCATTGACATGATGATTTTTTTTTTCTTTTGACAAAGTGTAGCGAATAATGGGGTCACAGGAGGCACTCCTACCATCTCGTTTCCACAATGTGTGATCATTCCTTTCAGATTTAGAATAATGGAGTCACAGGAGACACTCCTACCACCTCTGCCTCTTCCAGGAAATCATTTCAATCTTTTCTCTATATCTTTGAGATGCCGAAGAGAGAGAAGGAAGGGAACCAAAAGTGTACAGACTTTTACCTTCCAGACTTGCAGGAGGATTCCGATCCCTTGTATACCAAGCTCCAAGACAAGCAAAAGATGTCAGGTTAGGTTGGAAATCAGCTTTGGTTCTTCCAGACAATCATAAAAAGTGTTGTCATAGATGATAGGTTAGTCCACTTTAGTATTTTTAGTACTATCTGCAATCAGTAAGTCTAGAATGGTGCTAAAAAGTGGTTAGATAACAAGGATAAATCGAATTAGATCATCATCCCCTTCTTGACTCAATAAAATTGTTTTTTGAAGATGTTTTAAATAAGATTCATAAAGGTAGATAAACGTTAGTAATCCCCCCAGACCTAAATTACACTGTCCCCAGTGTAACACAGTCGGTGGTAAGGTGAAAATCAAAAAGCAGAAGTACCAAATTTAACAAGTAAGAACGATATACCTGACCAGATTAAGTGTCGATCGATGGAGAAGAGTTACCATCGGTCGCTGCAGGTATGTACTGTCGATCGATATCGACATGCTCTAAACAGTCGATATTCAAGGCAATCGTCTACTCGGGTCCCTATTCTAAATATCTAACTCAAACATAATATTAGTGGAACCTCCCCCAGATTTAAACAACACTATGAATAGTGTTATACAGTCTAAGATTGGTGGGAAAATAAACCATAAGGACGATATTTAACAAGGCTCGCGGGTATACCTGCCATTGATTTGAGTATTGATCAACACAATTAAGTGGCGATCAATACTTGTGATGCTCTGTCGATCGACAGTGATCAAGTGTCGGCTGATGCTGATGCAGAACTCGTCGATTCTTGTGCGAACTCATCTTCTTGAGATCTTTTCCTAAAACCTAACATAGATAAAATACTTAAAGTCAGTAATATATAACTAATAAAACCAATTTGCTAACTATTTTTTTTTCGATGAACAGTAATCCTGCTACAGTAATCCTGCTACAGTATCGCTCGATGCTACAGTGCCTCTACAGAGTAGATCTTGTGTCTCACCGATTAGATGCAGATACAAGAGAGTGTCGATCGATAGTCTATTAAGACGTCGACCGATACACCTTTGCCAACATCGATCGATTGTCAGTTGAGGACATCGATCGACGGGTTCTAGCCACACGCCTATGCGCGATTATGAAAATGCTCTACTAAGATTCTAAATTGGCGGTTAGCCCTCTCTAGCAATCCTAATATGATAGATATATTTCAGGATGGGATAACAAGGGTGCTTGAATATGTAATCCTATGATCAAGTTCTAGTTAGCAAGGCTAAAACAAGCAGTGAATACAAATCTATCATGAATATCACAACAAGGTAGATCTATAGTTTGGGGCTAATCCCACAAACCTATCTGAACCCTAGATCTAACAGTTGAACTACTCAGACATAGCAAA
>NC_027752.1:23114995-23121207 GCF_000695525.1 Brassica oleracea var. oleracea
GAAAGCGAGCCTTGAAGATTGCCGCCTCCAAGTCCCGTTTCGAACTCTTCTATTTGAGTCTTTATGAATCAAGCCTTAATGGTTTTAGCCACCAAGTCCTGTTCAGACTCATCCTAATTAAACAATAGATCTTATTTATTATTTTTTTATTATATTATTATTATTATTTTTTTTTTTTAAATACTCACTAACTAATCTAGGGTCGAAATCTAGAGAGAGAAAATGTGATAAATAATCTAAACCAGGCGTTACCTTCCAGACCTGTCTGAAGAATCCGATCCCATGTATTACAAGCCCCAAGACAAGCGGTTATGTCAGGTTTAGTGTTGGAAATCAGCTTTGGTTACTTCATACGGTTCAAGGTAAGTGTGTAGTTGATAGGTTGATCCGCTTTAGCATCTTTAGTGCTATCTGCAATCAGTAAATCTAAAATGGTGCTAAAAATTGGTTAGATATTCATGTTTAAATCAATATAGGATTATAGTCCCTATTTTCAATAGCTAAGCATAATTTATTTGAAATTCCTTTTTACATAAGAATAAAATAAATTAAATTAGTAAATCTCCTCCCAGACTTAAATTACACTGTCTCAGTGTAACTCACCCGGAGTTATGATAAATAGTTTATAATGTACGAAATGTAACAAGTAGGTAAGATACATCTGACCGGATTAGATATCGATCGATGTGTAAGTGTTTCATCGATCGTCGTGTGGTTGTCTATGTCGAACGATGTCGATGTCTCGTCGTCAGTCGATATTCAGGTCCTCCTACTTGGGTCTCCTAAATCTGAAAGAAATAAAACGAAAGAAATTAAATGCTAGCTGATAAAAAAACCAAAGTAAAATACCTAATAGTGGGTTGCCTCCCACTCAGCGCTTGGTTATAGTCATTTAGCTTGACTGTGGTAGTGATTGGCTATTGTGTGGAGAAGCAGCTGCTTGTTGGAAAGCAAGCATCCACGTCATCTCTGCGCATTCTGGACCAAGATGCAATGAAACTTCTTGTGGCCTCATCATTTCTTGTCCATTTGTCATCCATCTTCTCAAGTACTTTGGAGATGTTATGTAGCCTTTCTTGAATGTTGTCAATGCTGACCTGGTGCCAGCCTATGTTGTCATAGGCGTATGCTGAAAGATCTGTCAGTTCCTTTTGCATTGACTCTATTGTCTTGTGTATCAGCTGCTCGCCGATTGGTATAGACTCGGCGTCGATCGATGCGATTATGTGTTCGTTGGTCGATCTCGGCGAGTCCTGTCGATCGATGCTGATATCTGATGTTGAGCTGCGAGTTGCCTCTAAATGGCTTTGACTTCTTTCTGTAGCCGTTCTGCGTGGTTGTCTAGTCCAATGATTTTGTTGTCGAATGGAAAGTAGATGTTATCGCAGCGTTTGTCAAGTCGTTCCTCCATGGTGTCTAGAGTAGTGTAGATCTTGGCTGTGATCTTGTCAACCTCTGCTGCTGTGTAAGGAAGTTACTGCACAGGTTTCTTGCCATCGATTCAAGGTTCTCTTAGCCTGTCGATTGATGCTGATTTTGCCTGCAAAAAACTTTGATTAGTAATGTTCTCAATATCCTTTTGGGCATCAAGTAATTGACTAGACAATTTGTTTAAATCTATCATGACTGGTGATATAAAACGGTCATGCATATCCTCGTAAGTCCTCAGCCTCTCATTCATGGCTGAGACTTTGGCATCGAGCGATGTAAAGGTACACATGTCGATCGATGTGGCTGGTTGTTGGTCCTTCTTGCGAATGGTGTCCAAATCTTGCTGTAATAGCTCGATTTTAGTGCGTAGCCAGTCCACGTTGTTGTTGAGAGGGCAGTAAACGTCGTTTATCCTTGTGTCGATGTATGAGACTTCCCATTCATACATGTGTTGTGTTGAACATTGCGGTTCTGCAGGGATCTGAGCTGTAGGAAGACTGACGTCGATCGATGTTGCACGTGGTGCGTCGATCGATGCTGAGGTCGTAGCTTCCTTCTCAAGTTGTTGACGTAAACTCTCAATTTCTGTCCTCATATCTGCCATACATCTGAAAAGCTCATTGTAGCCTCTATCCAAAGGCTGATGTGTATCATCTACCAATGTTTTGAGCTCTTCTCCCAGTTTCTCCTGAGCTCCACAAATACCAAACACCATTTCATCGATTTCTTCTTTGGTGTAGAGTTCTGGTGCCAGTCTTGTGAGTGTGAAGGAAGTGGCATGTTCTGGAAGACAGATGTGGCTCTCTTCAAAAAGAGATGATCTTTCCAGTATTTTCCTGATGTTGTCCTTTGTGACAGGTATCATCTCACCAGCTGCGCCTCGTGCGTGTCCACGCTCATCTCTGTAGACTCCATATTCTTCCCTTTGTTCCCAAGTGAATTTTCTGGCTCCATACATGTCGAAAGCGCGGTTCCCACATTCATACCGTCTGTCGATCGACGTCGGTTCATCCATATTGATCGACGTTGGTGTTACCCTGTCGATCGATGTCTCCGTTGTACCGTCGATCGATGCTTGCCCTTTTGGTTGGCGTGATAGATCTGGGTTGGTCTCTGCTGTGGTGACTCCTGCGTGGTTGTTAGGATCTGTTTGAATGACGTCTAGAGTGCCACGTTGCTGTGAGAATAGGTTGTCAGGTCCATTGGCTACTTGAAGGATGTCTGCTATGTCCCCTCTGGACACTTGTAAAATCCTTCCATCCATTGCACGTGCGTTGCCATCTGTGTCCCTGAAAATACCAAATTCATCAGGTGTTAGAAAACCGTAATCAATGTATGCGTAATCATTCTATTTAGAAATAGAAAGATTAGGGTTTAGAGTAGTAACGATCGATGTAGATACAGTTACATCGATCGGTGGCAGTGTAATTTCTGCAGAACTTTTGTTCTTGAGATGATTGCTCTTCATGGATTTTTTTGTTGATGTAGAAGGAAGAGTGTTCATCTTATTTGCTTGTGTGTTTGCTCTGATGTGTGTAGGTGGTTTCGGAGGTGCAAAACGATTTATATAGGTATCTGTAAACCTAGTTAGGGAGAGAATATTCTCCTGCTCCTGAATTTTCGCTGCGGCGCGAATATAGATTTTTGCTGCGGCGCAAATATCGATCGATGTTCCTTTGTGGGTGTCGATCGATGTGAGCGGTTGTTTTGCTGGACGAGGGTGGGTATCGACCGATGTGGAGTGCACAGCGTCGAATGATGTTGGAAGCGTGTAGGTGAACTTATGTGTTTCAAGTCTTTCTGGACGAGGGTGGGTATCGACCGATGTGGAGTGCACAGCGTCGAATGATGTTGGAAGCGTGTTGGTGAACTTATGTGTTTCAAGTCTTTCATCCTGCAAAGACATTTCTATTGCACGTTTTTTCCAGTAATCCTCATCTTATTCCTCGGTATGTTCCTCATTAGGTGAAGTAATTACAGTGTCAACTGCAAAACTATCATGGAAACCACTGTCTACCCAACTGCCTATGGAATAATCATCATGTCCTCTCTTGCTTGGAGGTTGGAAGGCAAAATGTTGGTAACAATGATTTGGTGAATCGAAATGGTCAAGTGGGTGCATTACGTCCAGTGACGTGTTGTTGTGGTCATCGGTCCCCATTGACACATTGGAATCGATTGATGGAAATGTTGAGGTGTCGATCGATTCCGAGTACTCTGTCTCATACTCCGATTCATACTCTGCTCCACAATGGCATGCACCAATGAAGCCGAGTTCTTTCCCATAATCCACAGAATTAATGACCTTTCTCTTAGGTCGGATGGGGTCGTAGTGGATGTTTGGGTCTATGAGCGTTAGACACAATTTGTTCTTGTTCATGTCACATACGGTTCCTACTGTAGCTAGGAAAGATCTTCCAAGCAGAAGTGAAGAGTTCCAATTAAGCTCGATGCCTAAGACATGAAAGTCTACAGGGACAAGGGCATTACCAATCTGTACCTCCAGATCTCTTATGATACCTCCTGATCGTTTCTCTGAAAGATCCACGAAGGTGAAGGATTCCGTTGAGGGTTCGATGGTCAAACCAAGCTGGTCTGCCATGATCCTAGGGAGGATACTAACTGATGCTCCTGTGTCACACATTGAATGGGGAAATTCAAAACCCTTGACTACGCATGGTATTGCAAACTTCCCAGGATCACTCTTCTTCGTCAATGTGATCTTGTGTTTCATCTTCTCTCTGACTTGATGAAACATTCTCCTAATGTCCTCCTCGGTTACCTTTGTTTCTCTGAAGAACATCCACAACCAGTGTGTGAAGTAAGCTTCATCAAAAGGTTTTTCGATTGAGATTCTGAGGACTCGTTTAGTGAAACCATCCATCTCCTTATCGTTAGCTTCCCTCTTAAGGTTTTTAGGAATCTTCTCCTTTCTCTTCCTTAACCGTCTCCCTTCAGATTCTTGTTCTTCTTGAACAGATTTTGGTGAATTATTTAAAGGGTTGGGTTTTGGTTCGGGTGGGTTTGCTAATGGTTTAGGTGGTGGCCTGAGTGCGTTGATGTAATCATTATCCATTGAGGGTAACCGCACTCGGTATGTCAGAGGTGCCTGTCGATCGATGGGAGGTGTGTTGTGACGATTGACGTCGGACTCACTCTGTCGATCGATGGTTGTCTCAACCGATCGATCGATTTCATCATAGAAAGGGGAGGGTGGGTGAGGATGGTTAGCTGCGAATTTTTCTTGAGTTAGAATTCGAACCGCATTGCATTCAGTCGATTTGGCAGACGACGTCGATCGATGACTGGAGTAATCCGTTCATCGATCTTCATCATGGTCTGTCGATCAATGCGAGTTCATCGACATCGGTCGACACCATTGGGATCCGCCGAGACTCATGGAGCTTTCAATTTCGAAATCTCCTTCCTCAAGCTTTTCATTTCTCACCACTTGCCAGAAATCATCATTTATGATGGCATTTACGTGGTGTTTTCCTTTGTCGGCTCCTGCCTCTCTAGCGAAAGTTTCTTGCCTCTTTATAGTCTCGCCCGTCTGAATTACTTGGGTTTCAAGTTTTCTCACCTGAGTCCCTAAGGTCTCGATTTTGGTGTTCAGATTGTTGTAGGCAGAGTCTATCTTACCGTTGAAATTCACAGTGATTTGTTGTTGTCCCAACAGCACTCGATCAAGTATCTCTTCGATCTTGCTTTCTTGAGTCTGGGGTGGTGGGTTTTGGTAGTAAGAGTTTGAGTAGCTCTTGCTGTTGTTGAAGGGTTTTTGAAATTGTGAATTTTGGTTACTTCTTTGGCCATTTCCAAAGAAGTTTCTGTTTCCGCCTTGGTTTACAAATTTCTGGAATCCGGTACCTCCGATGTAATTCACATTTTCTTCTCCTTCCGTATCTGCTACTTCTCCTTCAGCTGATCAGACTTGCTTCCTAAGAAGCTCGTGCAGCACATCTAACTTAGCTCTTACTTCGTCCATCTGTTCCTTCCCGATAGAGGCTACAGACTTCTTCCGTTTAGAGTCAGTGTTCTTGGTGCTGCTGCTGTTAGCAAGGTTTTCGATAAGTCTCACAGCTTCCAACGGATTCAGAGTAGTGAAGTTTCCTTCACTCGCCGTATCAAGGGCCATTTGATACTGTAAGGCGAGACCTCGGAAGAAAGTGCTTAGCAGCTGCACTTCGTTAAATCCGTGGTGTGGATAATCTCGCTGGAAAAACCTAAATCTAATCCACGCATATTTGAAGGACTCTCCAGCCTTCTGCGAGAATGTGGAAATTTTGTTCCGAAGTTCTTCAGCGCGCGCCTCATCGAAGAAGTTTTGTAAGAAAGCATTCTTGATGTCGCTCCAGGATGTTGAAGATCATGTGGGTTGCTGCCTAATCCAGTGCATCGCTTCTCCATTCATCGTGTATCTGAAGAACTTGCACAGCAGGTAATCTTTGGGGACTCCTTCCATCCGAATGGCAGCGATTAGATCCTCGAACCGTTCCGAATGGTCCATAGGATGTTCGTGCGGTAACCCAGAGTAGGGTATCTGCGACACGAGAGTGTAGTATTGAGGCTTCAGCTCGAAATTCTGCTTCTAGATCTCCGGAAGTCGAATAGCTGATCTGTTGGAATAGTACTCATCTGGGCGATTGTAGTCGGCCAGTGGTTTCGATCGAGCGTCCTCATTTACAGGTTGAGCAGCTCCTGTAGCATCAGCATCCGAGATTACAGTTCCCTAAGCATCTATTTTCTGACCTGTTGCATTACGCAGATGACCGGCCTGGTCA
>NC_027752.1:23121307-23122590 GCF_000695525.1 Brassica oleracea var. oleracea
ATTGGGATCGATCGACGATGATTGTCTTGTGTCGGTCGACGGTTGGTTGTGCATATCGATTGACGACGAAGTGGTTGCGTCGAGCGATGTGGAACGTTGACTTCTATGGATGGTGCGTTCCAAATGAGCAGGATCGTTTGAGAACAGCAAGTCTTTCTCCTTGTTGCTTCTGGTACCGCTGGGAATGCACCTGAAAAGACAAGAAAAAGATTATTAGATAGGGGGTAAAGAAAAAGAAAAAGAATTAATAAAACTAAATCTAATGGCGATCAAAGCTCCCCGGCAACGGTGCCAAATTTGATACCACTCAAATTACCCTAAGGAGTGTTACTCTCATCAAAAGAGGTTCAGATGTAGTACTTAGGGATTGAATCCACAAGGAGCTAGGGAACAATTAAATCTAGTGTTTATTAATTCTAAGGGTTGTAAATGTTTAAATGAAATAGCAATAGTAACAAGCGAGTAAATAAATGTAACTTTGGTTGGAAATGATATTAGATGCAGGGCCACTATTCAGGTGTTCGAGATTATAATTCCTATAGATGCCTAATTGTTGCATGCATGATATATTAGAACTCATTCACTTAACTCAGTGATCAGCTGTCGCATGTACCACTGGTTAACAGACTAGATCTTGTGTCTCGCCGGTTAGATGCAGGCACAAGAGAGTGTCGATTGATAATCTATTAAGACGTCGACCGATACACCTTTGCCAACATCGATCGATTGTCAGTTGAGGACATCGATCGACGGGTTCTAGCCAGGCATATGCGCGAGTATGAAAATGCTCTACTAAGATTCTAAATTGGCGGTTAGCCCTCTCTAGCAATCCTAATATGATAGATATATTTCAGTATGGGATAACAAGGGTGCTTGAATATGCAATCCTATGATCAAGTTCTAGTTAGCAAGACTAAAACAAGCAATGAATACAAATCTATCATGAATATCACAACAAGGCAGTATAGTTTGGGGCTAATCCCACAAACCTATCTGAACCCTAGATCTAACAGTTGAACTACTCAGACATAGCAAAGCAATTCATATCAATAGATAAATAGAAACTCATAGAATAGATGATAAGAAAATGAAACAAGGAGTTCCAATCACAAGTGATCTTCTCTCCAAATGAAACTTGTAACAAAACTAGGTCTAGAAAAGAAAAGCTCTCCCTGCCGTCAAACACTTAGGCAGTATATATTCTACTAGGTTAAACACTCGTCAGGGCATTTTGGTAATTTGGCTTGGCCTTGGTTTTTAAGTCTGCTGAATCCAAAATGTCG
>NC_027752.1:23123199-23149330 GCF_000695525.1 Brassica oleracea var. oleracea
GAGAAGGTTCCATCTTTAGACCTAATAGGTCAGCAGTGTCTATGGACATGATGCTAACTGCAGATCCAGTATCGCAGAGGGCGTTTGGAAAATCATGGTTTTGTATAGAGCATGGAATCAGGAACTTTCCAGGATCTTGTTCCTTCTTCAGAGTCCTCTTAGGCTTACGGCAGACCTTGTTGAATAGTTGCTCAATGTCCTCATATGTCTCTCTGCTCTCTCTGAAGAATTACCAAGTCTATACTTATAGTATGCATCTTCGAAAGACATATCCTTAGGAACCCTCTTCACCCTCTTGTGAAATCCATCAAGTTCCACTTTGTTAACTTCTCTCCTGAGGTGTTTGGGAATAAAGGGTTTCCTAGATTTGACTCTTTTCTCACGTTGAACTCCTTCTTTCGTTGCCTGCACTTCCATCACATGTTCATATCCATTCCTTTGGTGTTGATCAATCTCAACGAGAGAGGTTTCAGCTAATCTTGAGTGCTCTTTCTCTGTTGCGTCTTCAGTTTGCTGACTGATATACTCTGTTGTCCCTAAGCAAACTGATGTCTGAGATGAATTTTGAGTGGCATTCAAAAGGTGTGCAACAAGATTTGGCAAGCGTACTCGGTATGGCGTGGATGGAAATCGATCGATTCTCTGCTGCTCTTGTCGATCGATGCTCCCATGTTCCTGTCGATCGATTCTCTCGTGATGCTGTCGATCGATTCTTTCAGCTTGTTGTCGATCAACGTCATTTGGTCGGATGCGAACTAGGGTGGGAGGATGTGGGTGTCGAGCGGCAAAGTCGGAGTGGCTCTGAATTCGGACAGTCTTGTCCGATCCAAAAAGTGGGGTCGATTGGTGTCGGTCGACGCTCAGGCGATGATGTCGAGCGATGTTTAGATGTTGGTGTCGGTCGACACCAGTACGAGCTTCCCATAGACATAGAACTTTCGACTAGAAAAACATCTTCTTCCCGCTTCTCCTCTTCAAGTATTTTCCCAAATTCATTATCTAAGATGGAATCTCTCTGGTGTCCATCAGTGGCTTGATCAACAGTGTTTTTGGACACGAGATGAACAATAACTTGGTGAACAGTATCATGATGAACAGTATAGTGATGAACAGTAACTGCATAAATAGTGTCGATCGACGCGGGATGAACATTATTGATCAACGTCGGGTGAACAGTATCGATCGATGTTCGATGAACAGTATCGATCGATGTCAGATGAATATTTCCCAGATGAACTGTATTTCGATGAACAGTACTTTTCTTTTGAAAAAATGCTTCTTGCTTCTTCACAGCTTCTTCAGTCTGAGAAGCTTGGGTGTATAGCATCTTGACATGGGTATCTAAGTTTTCTAATCTTCCATTCACCTCTTCGCAGAGAGAATCCAAATGCAGGTTCAAATCCTCAGTCATCTCCTGCTGTTCTTTCAAGAGCTTGTCTAGCATAAATTCCATCTCCTCTATATCGCGCTGATCTTCATCCTGGCATATAGCTTGCTCCACCAGTGAGACTTCATGTATGGAACCAATCTCAGCCTCAAAGATCTTGTTGTCATCCTTCACAGTTGAATTTATCCTGTGCATATCCAGATTTTTGGCACTGTTGCTAGACACCAAGTTCTCAATCAGTCTCTTAGCTTCCTCTGGGGTTCTTGTCTCAAAGTTTCCTTTGCTTGCAGTATCCAGCATCATATGATATCATATATCAATACCCTTGACGAACCTCTTCAACAGCTGAATCTCTGTAAAACCATGATGTGGGCAGTCCCTTTGGTATCTCCTAAACCTCTCCCAAGAGCTTCTGAAAGCTTTTGTAGGTTCCTGAGAGAATGTCCAAATTTTATTCAGGTCTCCGTTCTCATCTCGTAGAAGAATTATATTCGCAACCATGTCTCGCGGCTCAGTATCGATCGATGTTTTGGTGGAAAATGTCGGTCGACAGAAGAGTTGCTTCAGTCGATGGGGGTGGGCGAGTATCGGCCGATGAAGATGGTGTCTCGGTTGACTGTGGTTGGCGAGTATTGATCGACGAACTAGTGTTATTGTCGATCGATGGGAACGTCTTTCTTTGCGGATTGAACGCTCCAATCCTTTAGGATCTGAGACGTAAAGTAATTCTTCCTTGCTGCTTCTGGTACTGATAAGCATGTACCTGAAAGACAAGAAAAAATTTTCAGTAAGTAACTATAACAGTAAATAAAACCTAGACTAAACCTATTAATCAAGTCTAATGGCGAATCCTTGCTCCCCAGCAACGACGCCAAATTTGATATCACTCAAATTACCCTAATAAGTGATCTTACTCTCTCAAATAAGAGGTTCGATTGTAGTACTTAGGGATCGAATCCACAGAGAGCAGGGGGACACAATAGACTATAGAAATCAAGGTTAAGCTAGGTAATCAATATTAAAAACAGTAAATAAAGCAATGTGAACAAGGCAGTTGTTCGATTGATTGAGGTTGTAAACAGTAAGGAGAAATAGCTAGACCTACGGATTTATCAATCAAGAGATTCAAAACTATAATTTAAGGATGCTAATAGCTTATAGATTCATTCTAGAACTCGATTTTAATAAGTAAGTAATCAATCTCTCAATAAAATTACTAATCAGATGTCTAAGTCTCTGTTCTAGCTTTCGCATGCGAACAAGAAGTGAGTGTCGATCGATGTTATGGTCTAAGCATCGATCGATACTTCCTCAAACAAGCATTAATGACCTAATCGATTATGTTCAACTAGACTCTTAGAAAAAAATTCTCATACCCGCCTAAGTATCTAATCCAGCAGGATTCGGGTTCCGTTAATTGACTGCACTTTGGTGCAAATCAATTGTCCTATGATTCTAGGTTCAAACAATCAGTCACACTTTCATATGAATAAAAATATTCCAGATCCTAGTATTACAAATCAACCTGGTGTAGAAGTTCTATAGATAACATAGCAATCCTAATTGATTATCAGTTTGACATTAAGCTCATGAAATCCCTAAACCTAACAAGATGAATTACTCAGACATGATAGAAGAAACACAAATCATAGTCTGAATAATATAATAGAATAGAAAGCAATAATAAAATCAATGGAGTTCCAATCAATCTCTGAAGGAGAATTGATCTTCTCTCCAACCCTAAAACAAGAATAATGGTGTAAAGAAAGCGTAGCCGTCAACAATGGCTTAGAAATGACATAAGTAGGGTTTCTGGTCGTCCAAGGGCATTCTGGTAATTTGTGGTTACTTCTGGGATTCACGCAGTCATAAAATATACAAGGCCCACGATCTGGGATCTCCATCGATCGACGTGCAGAGTGCTGCATCGATCGACGTGGCTTCCTCTTCTCGGCAGCTTCCTCTCGCGAGGCAGACTGACCACTCTTCAGTAACACGGGCATAACTTCTGCTACAGGATGCTAATTGACCTGAAACTGATGGGATTGGAAAGCTAACTCAAATCTCTAGTTTGTGTCAAAATATGGGCTCAATCTAACGGTTGGAAGGTCTCCATCCATAGCTAAACATCTGATGCGTCTGTGCAACTCTGCACCTCCAAAGGCTCCAAAAGACTCCAAAATCACTATATTTCTCCTAAACGTCCCTGAACCTGTAAATACTCTAAATAGAATCCAAAAAATAATAATTGTATCTTAAAACACTTTAAAACACTTATAGACCATGATTAAAAATGGGTAAAATATATGGTCTATCAACGGGTCCATGAACTTAAACATTATAACCAGATTTTTTTAGTAATGAGCATGTTTTGAGGCAATTCATGAATATTATCTAAAAACACAATTTCATCGTATACAATAACAAAAACTTTAGTTATATTCAAAATGTCCAATTCTAATTGCCTCTAAATTGTGTGCAAATATTGAAGTTACATGAAGGGTGTGTTTTAAATACCAACTTAAAGCCAAAAGATATCATCAACAAAACATTATTAATGGACAACATTTCTAGCTACTTTTCAAGATCAAACTTTGCACTTTTAAGGATAGAACTATCAAACATGTCATATATGTATGCTGAATTTTAACAGAAAATTATATAACCACATAATCCACGCAGAGCGCGGACACGAACCTAGTTCTCTATAAAAACAACTAATAAAAGCTCTAAATATCATGGTGGTCTCTGATGGTGAGTAAAGTGGTGGTGTTTCCTAAACAATGGCAAACTATAAATACTATGTATAAAGTCGGTCAGGGGAAATATTGTAATATGTAGATATTCTGGGCTTGAGTCGGCTTGAATCAAGTTGGGCCCGTCTACTCGCGTTGGTGCGATCGACGCCAAGGGTGCAGTGTCGATCGACAATCCTTCTAATTCTCGACTATAGCTTTTATTTCTTGAGAAGCTATGATTTTCCTCATCCAAAAGCTATAAAATGCTTAGTAATCTTTATATTGCTCCAAAACATACTTGAGCCTGAAAAGACTCTAAAATAGACTCCATACATAATAAATACACTCTAAAAATGACTTATATCATGGTCAAAATGTGGTAAAATCTATGGTCTATCAAAGACAAAGCATAAGAGGCTCGATACTGAATCCCTTGAATGTTGGTCACAAGATGATGGCCTGCTCGGATGTAACCGAGGGGATTGAGAGGCAGAAGTCAGCGAGCAGTAAGGATAAAGGATGAGATATGTTAGATCGTAGTGCGAGGAGATAAAGTTTAGATTTGTCTTCGAGAGATGAATCATACGGCTTCGTTTGTAACTAAAAATTGTCTAAATCACTTGTTCGTAAAATTGTTATGTTTATTTTCGAAAGTTGCTTTGTATAACTAGATCTGATTATCCGAAGGATGTTTCTTGTAAGTTTTTACAAGAACGGCTTCTCATAGAAGTAAATGGAGAGCGTTACTCGCAGATTACTTGTGATGTTTGCGAGCGAGGATTGAGTTCTTCTCATTCGGGTTTGTATTACAAACGTCTTTCATGATACCGATCTTTTTTTCCTGTAGGCTGTTCCATATAAAATGTTTCAGTTATACGAAAGTTGTGTGTGGCCGGTTTTATGAAGATTGGAAGCAGAGTTTTGTCTGGAGATGTTAAAGTATTGATGTCTCCGCATATTTTACGAGAAACATTTTCGATTTGATTTCGATCTTTAGTGAAAGTTTCTTTGAGTCACTCATGGATTTTACCGAAGGTTATATTATTATGATCTTTGCGGAAACGTTTTTGTAGGTTTTTGAGAGGAATTCTCATGACATATTTGTTTCTTGAGTGGAACGAATAGGTCGACCAGCGGTAAATCTAGTCAACCAGCGGAAAAAAAAGTGTTCCCTTTGTTGGGTTCGCTGCTATTTGTGTTCTCAATTTTTCTTTGTCGCAAATGTTTTTGATGCTTTTTCCGTGTCTTTTTTGGTCCAACAGAAATTGGGAGCAATGCTTTTGTGTTTGAGGATTTCTTGTATAATTTTGAGTTTGATACGAAATTAGTTTTGTTAAGTCGAAAGGGTCCTCATGACAAGAAGAAAGTACATTATATATGTTCTACGAGTTGTATAAACAGAATGGGTAAGGTTAAGACTTACCTTGATGGAATCAACAAGTTTAAGAATGATCTCCTTGTTTGGGTAAGATTCTAGTAACTTTTGATTTTGGTTTTGTGTCTCCTTCTCTTTGTCTTATTCCTGGATCAAAACCTTTTGGTAAAGACAAATGCATGATGTATGTATAATCAAATGGTAATGACGTACTAAAAATAGAAAAACTTTCCTTACGTAGGCTGAATTTGAATGGCAATGGTTAAGCAACTCTTTGGCCTAGTTTCTGTACAACATCTATTTACATCATGGTTGGTGCCTCGTTCTTTGGGGAAGTGTACTCCATGGTTCCTGAACCTATTTCACATTCTCTTGGACAACACAAATGCATTAATCTTGTCATAGAGTTAATAAGAACATGCTGGTCCAAGTGAAACTTACCATAGGTTTTGGCATTTGAACGATTCATTGTTCAGTTTTTGGTTTCCACTTGTTGTGTGGCTCATGATGGAACTTGTGCCCTTGTTATTTCCTTGGGACTTTTGTAAGCATAGAACTCTCCTTGCTTTCTCCTGTACCATGAGAATACATGTTTGAACCAGTACCTAAACGTGGTGCTATACACTTACCTTGGTATGGTATTTGTATGACTGATTGTTGGTTCATTAAGCAGAATGGTTGGCATCATGTCTTGAGATATCTTCTGGAACATCACAAGGATTGCATCTGGTAGTTCCTCTCCTTTGGGTTTATGTTCCTCAAGATCTGTTACAACACCTGTTTTCTATATTTGTTCGGCAAGATTTGTCCTTAGGTGCTTGGTCACTGTCCGCTTAACATCCTTTATATATTAATTGCTAACCATTATAACATTTTTTGATAATTGAAACCCTATCGTAGAATTTTTAGAAAAATATGTTGATCCATCTAAATATATAATAATTTTTTTATTAAACTGACCATAAATTCATTATTCATGTTCTTCATTATTTTCTTAAATAAAAATTACGAAATTGCCTAATATGGCCAAAGTATATATGACAATTAATGATTTTGAATAATAACACTACAAGAAAACGCATGTATAACGCTGACAGTTTTCGTGGTTATTTCATCGTAAAATAGGGTTTACGACGAAATAACTATGAAAGCCATTTCATCGTTAAACGTTCGTCGTAACGTATATTCCTCGCTAATTCGTCGTAATGTTATGTGGAAAGGTTTCATCGTAAATTAGTGTCAATAATTTCGTCGTAAAAAGCCACGTAAGCTATTTTCTCGTAAAAGCCACATACACATTTTCCTCGTAAAGTACACGTAAACGGTTTCGTCATAAAGTATACATAAAACTTTTCCTCGTAAAGTAGACGCTTGATTTCATCGTTCTTTACATGTAATCTTTACGACGAATCTGCGTGTCTTTCGTAGTAAATTCCTCGCAAACAATTTTTCATTTTCATCTTTAATTAGATGTAATTTAGCTACGAATTTGCTTCGATTCTTTGTTTTTTACAAAAAAAATATAATCAAATATATTTTTAAAATTTATTTCAAAATTATTAAAACTGTAAATAATAAATGAATACAAAAATATTTTATAAATATTTAAGTTTCAAATTTATAATACAATAAAAAAAGAAAAAAAACTAAGGGTTGTTTTACTGCATTCCTTGGAAGAGGTCTTCACTACACCTCTCTACTTCTTCCTCATCCTCATGGGTGTTGGGTGGCTCTGGAACGGAATTTTGTGTCCGCATCTCCGCAAACATGGTCTCCAAATGAGGATTTCCAGCCGCTAGAAGGTCTACAAAGCCCTCGACTAAACTCATACGAGCTGTGAACGCAGACCGCGTCGAGCTCAACTCGGAACGCAGCTGAGTGACTTCACCAGCCCGTATCTGACCATAAGACGATGTCGCTCTTGGGACATCGTTGACGGAACCAATCCCCAACATACATCTCTTTTTCTTAGGGACACCTTAATTAGAAAAAAGATTAATGTTAGAGATATAAAATTATATTAAATGAATAATAATGGCTAAAAATTTAATTCTTTTTACCTCTTCGTAAATCTGATCCACTTTACGTGTGGATAATGTGACCGATATTCCATCGGGGGACTACTGGGTCAGCTGGTTTTGGCGGTCTTCAATCTGAGCAACCACCTCGTTGTACATTTTCTCGGACCTAGGATCCAAAAATTGCCCAGCCTTGTTCTTCTGGGTCCTCTCGTAAAGATCCTTAAGAGATAGGAGAACTCCCGTCTCTTTGGCCTAAAACACATTTAAAAAAGTTAGAATATATTTTAAAAAAATAATAATTAATTAAAATATTTACCATATCCAAACAGACACCAGTGTATGATTTTTGACCCAAAGAGTGAAGCATCAGCCCGTTTCCGTGCTCATCTTTCGTCTGACGGGAGGCTTAGCAACTGTTGGAGACTTTAAGGACGATGTCAGGTTCCAATAATGGGTGAGGCCATCCCACACTTCCTTGGTGAGCTCAGCGGGTTTTCTCCTGCTCATAACCCTTCACGATCTAATCATTCTTCCAGTTGGATACCGTGTCCAAAAATCGACCTTTCGCCTTCCCGACAAACGCTTTCTTCGCCCTCTCGTTCACCCCTATGGACCAATGATATTTTTACTGTAACGAAAAAAATTAGATTAATAATTCGTGTAAAAATAATAAAAAAGTTGTAATAATAAAAAATAAGGTCTATATAATTAATTAATAGTAACTTACAACGAACATTTTGAACCACGTATTTCTGACGTGGTTCGGCGTCAATTTCCAGTTCGGATGAGCATCGGGGAAGTAGCCTTTGATCGCCTCGGTTACATTCCGAGCGACAGAACCGTCAAGCCCAAACATGAGAAAAACAAATTAAATTCTGTAAATCATTTATTATTGTTATAAAATAATTGTACAATAAAAATGTAATGTACTAAAAGTTCTATCCGGTCGGTCGGGTCTAAGACTGGTAAACCTTCTCTGCCTGGCTGAGCGAGAAGGTCCTCGACGGTGTACATAGCATAAGGAGCACTCGGCTGCACCAGCAAATTGGGATGAATCCCTGCCGCCATCGGAGGATGTGCCTCCTCTGAAACATGATCATGATGCACGGGTGGCGCATCAAACCGAGGAATCTGTGGTGCAACTTACGGAGGAACCGGTTGTGCACCAAAAGGAGGCGACTGAGAGACTCTCTGAGATGATTGAGATTCGGGGACAGTCTCCGGAACCGAAGAACTGGGAGCTGAAGAAGATGATGCACCTGTACGACTACCAGACTCACCAAACATCTCTCTGTAATGCGATGTAAGCTTCTTCTTTCTAACCATCTGACAAAAAAAATTAATTTTCAGTATTAACCATCTGAAAAGAAAAGATATAAATTAATTAGCATTTAACAATCATCATCCTATAATAATCAACAAATTCTATAAACCTATATACAAATCATCATCCTATAATAATCAACAAGGCTAACTTGGTCTGCTTGCGAAGCCAATATAAGAGGTTCGAATTTGTTGTACCTTCGTCCACCATTGACATCAACTACACCGAATTAGTTAAACCGAACACCTATGTTGATGACGAGGTCAAACCAATCACATTTGAAGAGGATGAATTTCAACTTTAATAACTCTGGGAATTCCACTTCAATAATCTCATGTAAGATCCCGTAGAAATCTGTTCCGCCTTTGACACATATTCCATAATTACTTGTCACCTGTTATCTACCATACTCATATGTATGAATAGTAAAGCCTCGTGTGAAATACATCGGTGATGTGGTGACCTTTGCAACTGGACCTTGAACTAATTCGTGAAACCATGTGGTGTAATCTGGATCGTCATAATCAACCTGTAAAAATAAAGAGAACGTTGAAATTAATCATAATAACGGCAAATACAGATCATGTATGCCAACTTACAAAGTTCGGTTAATTAATACCTGACCTTTTAACCACTTAATAAATTGTTGATCTTTTCTTTTGTCTACCTCACTTGTGGATATACCTGAGATTGTTTCTTCGAATTGAGTAACAATTAGGCTGTAAAATCACATTTTCTATTGATTAATCATTTGAAAATTATATAATTTATACATATATGTGTTTAGCAGTTTTCATATATGTTACCTTACAAAATAACGCACCAATGGATCCTCGCAATTGAGTAGAATATAAGTATGTGCACTATAGGCGTCTTCATCACTCGACCACCAAAACTCTTTCAACTTCCCACCATTCGACCAATCTGGCTAAAAAGGTCTGGAACACCATCAACTGCATATGTTGGCGAGACACCAGCATCATCATATCTTCTTGAAGCTCTTTTCCGGGTACGTACTTTGGTGTAAAGTAGTATGATGTGAAGTGAGATTTTTCTTCTATCAAACTTCCAGCAACTATAGACCCTTCAACTTTGTCTAGGCTTTTTGCTGTTCCCTTCAAATATTTCATGGCCCGCTCATACTGATACATCCATCTGTAATGTATAGGTCCGCGAAGCAATGCCTCATACAGGAGGTGGGCAGCTAGATGCTCCATGACGTCAAAAAATGCCGGAGGAAATATCTTCTCCAAGTTGCACAATAAGATGAGAATGTTCTTATGCAAGTTCTTCTACGACACCCTCTTTAAGAGTGCATGTGTTCAGGTCCCTGAAAAATGCTCTAATGCCTTGAATATTTCAAAAACAATTAAACACATTAGTAGTCATATTATTTATTTGTGCATATTATAGAGCAATAACGAAATTAATGCGTAGTGTATTACCTGCAAGTGTTTCATGTACTTTTGTTGGAAGTAGCTCCGCAAATACAAAGAGAAGTAGTTGTTGCTTAAAGACATGACAATCATGACTCTTCATCCTTGAGAACTTTTGCCCTTTTTGAACACATCTAGAGAGATTTAAAACATACCCATCGGGAAACTTCACTTCTGATGCCACCCAGTTGAACAACACCGACTTTTATTCTGATGACAGTCTGAATATCGGAACGGAAACTTGTCCATTGCATTTTATATGTAACTCACTTCTTGAGCAAATATCAGATAATTCCAACCTCAATTTTTTGATGTCTTTTGTCTTCCATGGGACATTCAATATTGTATTCACGATGTTCTCAAAAAAATTCTTCTCTATATGCATCACATTAAGGTTATGGCGCAAAATAAGATCCTTCCAATATGGCAACTCCCAAAATATATTCTTCTTGTGCCAGTTATGCTGAACTCTATAAAAATAAGGCATATTACCGGGAACATGCCAATTACCACCACAACGTAATGTTTCTTGAGCTCCATAGTAATCAATTTGCGCTTCCATTTGCTCTCCAGTTAAATATGGAGGATGAGTGTCTCTCACAACCCTTTTGTGCCTAAACAATGTCTTGTTTCTTTGGTACAGATGGTTGATGGGAAGAAATCGACGGTGACAATCGAAAACAACTTGTCTTCCTACCCTTCTTCAATTGAAACGCATATGTCATTTCATTACAATATGGACAAGATAATCTCTGATGTGTTGTCCATCCAGACAACATCCCATAAGCATGAAAGTCACTTATGGTTCACAAAAGCATCGCTCGCATCGTAAAATTTGTCTTCGTTGAGCAATCATACGTCCTCACCCTTGTTGACGACAAGTCTTTCAACTCTTTAATCAGTGTTTGTAGAAAACATCCATAGACCTTTTAGATGTCTTGGACCAGGTATTAATATGGTTAAGAATAGAAGCTCTCGTTGCATGCAAATCTCCGGTGGCAGGTTGTATGGAGTAAGAAAGACATGCCACAATGAATATTGTCTCCCTCACATTCCAAATGGACTATATCCATCGTGCATAATCTAAGATACACATTTCAGCTATTGCTAGCAAAATCGGGATGTACTTTGTTAAAATGTTTCCAAGCTCTTACATCTGATGGATGGGTCACTCACCATTCGTCTGAGTATGCTCGGCATGCCATCTCATCTCTCCAACAGTCTGCTCAGATTGGTACAATCTTTTCAACCTGTCTGTAATTGGTAGGTACCACATTTATTGGTACGGTACCCTATTATGTCCTCATCCTTGCTATTTGAATCGTGGCTACTTGCAGAATCGACATTCTTCTAACTTCTCATCATCTCCCCAGTAGATCATGCAATTGTCAATGCAAACGTCTATCATTTTCGAAGGCAACCCAAGACTATAAACATGTTTTTAAATCTCATAAGAAGAATCAGTAGACACATTGTCTTCTGGCAAATACTCTTTAAACAAGTATGCCCATGCATCCATGCAACTTTTAGGTAGATTGTGATCAGTTTTAATATTCATCATTCTAGCAGCCAAAGGCAATTTAGAGAGATCTTCTCTACAACCACTGTAAATTGGCTGATTCGAAGCATCTAACATTTCATAAAACTTTTTTGCATCTATGTTAGGTTCTTCAACTTTATCATGAGCTACAAATGCATCAGCTACCATATCATGAACCCTATCATAATATACTATCTGCCCAACCTGATGGTAACTATGTTCATTATGCAAATGATCAACAGGTTCATCCTGAAAAATGCTATTACTACTGCTAGCTTCATTCCCATAATTATAACCTTCTCTATGTTGAAACCAGATATAGTAATGTGGAGTAAAACATTTATTTATTAAATGCTTCCATACATTTTCACGAGTTGCCAATTTTTTTATGAAATTTCAAAGTTGTTGATAATCAACAATGAATAGGCATTTACAAAAATTGAAAAAAGTAGCTAGCTTCTGAACAGTAGGAAAGAAAAGAATGAAAAAAAGGAAATTTTTTTCTAAGTTAGCTTTTAGGAATCTTGTCTCAGATTGTTACTTCAAACAAACACCTCATCAGTCCCTCTAGCTTATCCCCATATGAATATCTCAGAGATGTGATTATGTTCCTCATAGTCTTATCAATCTGAGAAGGCAGCTTCTCTAAAGGTATCCAAGCTTTCCCATGCCTTCTTGCATTTCTCTCCTTCCAAACATGGTAAACTGTCATTTGAAATACCATTCGTACAAGAACTTTATCCAACTTAGATCGACGATCATATTGAATCTTCGCAACAGTATCATGCCAATCTGGTGTGATGCGAGTACCAAAGAGTCTTCCCGTCACCCGTATCCAAACCATGTAGCTGTAAGGACAAGCGAAAAATAGATGGTCCCTAGTTTCATTCTTCTACCCAGGCAGCAAACACTCCTGTTGTAAACTCCAAACCCTCATACGATCTCCTGTAGACAGCCGATTCTTGATTGCAAGCCAAGTAATGAATGAAAATCTAAGAACAGCCTGTGTGAACCAAACCACAGTGCTCCAATCAACTTTCTCACGCGTTTCTCTGAGTTGATCCCAAGTCCTACTAGCCAAAAAGAACCCCTTATAATCACCCTGATCATGCTTCCACAAAACAATGTATGAACCTAGGTCACTCACAGGTAAAGGTCATTCTTGAATCTTTGCAATGAGATCCTGGAAAACACGGGTCCTTCCTCCTACCATTCTCCATTGTGAGTTTTCAGTGGCGTCACATACCTTAGCAATTCTCAAAAAGCCTAGATAATGAGTTCCCTGCTCACCTGTTATATCAAGAAGCTTCCCTACTTCCAACCAGTTATCAAACCAGAAGAAAGTCGCTGACCATTATGTACCTCATGACGAATAAACTGGTACGCAACACTGCGTAATTTCAACAACTTCGTCCAAATACATTAACCCGTGGAGTTCTCTTACCGAGTTTCCAATTTTGAATTGTTGCATTTCCGACAAAGACACAACATCTTACCGCTTTCCTGGGCGAGCTGTGTCGAATCTTCTTGATGCATAAATGTCTCCATCCCTTCGAGATATTCTTTCGTCACTCTCCCATTATCATCTCTATACGTATACATCCACTTCCCCAACTCGAAAATATTCCCATCACCCAACATTTTTTTTCTTTCACGTTTTAGTTTTTTTTTCTTTTTGGTGTGTTTCAAATGATACACAAAGGACATATTTATAGGAAATTTTTGAAACTGGTAGGTGAAATTTTACTTAAAAAATTTAAAAGGAAATATAGTCATCTAGCCGAAACAAAAAAAACGTGTTTACAACTAAAAAGTTGGTGCACTCGAGATATCGACGCTAAATAGACGTAAAATATTTCGTGTCGTAAAGTTTTCGTTATATTTACGTCTACTTTACCACAATAAATTGCGTCGTTTTTACCACAAAACTTTATTTTCGTTATTTTACGACAAAGTTACGTTGATTTATTTTTTCCTCGTAAGATCCTCGTCAAGACAACGTAATTTTACGAGGATTTTTTTCGTCATTTTTTTCGTCGTTAAAATTGTGTTTTCTTTTAGTGTAAGGATTTGATAAAGATTACTGTATCTTTTATCAATATTTGTTTAAGTTTAATCTATTCAAATAAATTAAACAATCATATTAGGGAAATACTCTAGGATAGCACTAAAAAAATTTTTGTAAAATTAATTTATATGTTTGGATTAATAAAATTTATTTATATGTTTGAACCAATTTTAATATATCGTAATAGTTACTGACTTTATTATTATTCAATATATATATTTAGTATTTCATAATATGTAAAATATATATAATGCATAAAATAATTCATGTATAATGTCCATCTCGCGCAAGGCGCATCAACCTAGTATTGAAGACTGATTTTTAGTGATATTATTATTAGAAAAACAAGATATATCATTAGTTGCCAATTATAATTTTTGGGTGTTTGTTACCCATTATAACTAATTTAGAAAATATACAAATTGATCTTTGGCAATAAAAAAAATAATATTTACAAAAAAAATAATTGATCAAATCGATGTTAAAATGTTAAAATCTCTAGAATCTTTTTCCTTCATTTGAGTACATGGTTGTAGGTATTTTATTTAGTGAAAATTGCAATCATATCTACAGCTGCATTCACGTCTGATTTCCTCATTTGCCTTGACTGGAATGTCAGTACAATTACAACGCATCTCACCTAGAACGGTCTTACTTACGTCTGGATGTTTGGCTATGAACTCCTTCACTTCTCTTGTACAAATACTATTTCCGTTATTCCCGCATTTTCCCTTGTACCAGCGATCAGTAAAGCGGCACGCCAACTTGTTCACGGCTTCCACTTCTGTTGTTTTATATCCACAAAATAAAAATGATAAATTGAATAAATATTTGTAAAAGAATTTTATAGCGCAAATACTAGTATTACCTTCAACTTGGGCCACAATGAAAATTGCAAGAAACAATAAAAAACATAAAACACATTTTTCCATGATTCAAAAACTTATTTTTGAGTTACAAAAAGTATTGCTTATTTACTCTCCTATGAAATACATTGTATTCTTTTTCAGAAATAACTTATATAAGAATTCGTAGTTCAAAAAAAAACTTATATAAGAATTATACTCAACGTAAAATAAAAATAGATGTGGCTATCAAATTAGGAAAAAAATGACTAGTGCGAACAAGTCAATGAACAATTTTCTATTCTTTTGTGTGATGCATGCTTAACGTGATTTATGCTTTGCGTGGAATTACTATATATATATATATATTAATATAACTAGAAAATAAAATAATAGTAATATTTTAATAAATTTAATATGTTGCCAAATATATTTTAATTCCATTCAATTGAAAATCAAAAATGAATCCCAAACATGGAATTTACAGACATTTAGGATTTGGTGAAACCCCATGATGCAAAAATGATTGAAAGTATTCTTCTAAGTCGAAATCAGATGGATGATAGGAATTGATGGTATTTCACTAATAATGAAAGATACACAGTACAATCAGGGTATCAAATTGAAAGGATATATCCTGATAAGGAAAAACCACCAGAATTTTATGGACCCAATGTGAACACACTTAAGACATTCTGCTGGAAAGTAAAGTGCCCTCCAAAGTTAAGGCATTTTTTATGGCAGATGCTGACAGGTTGTATAGCAGTGACAAAAAAGACTAAAATCAAGAGGAATACAAGGAGATACAAGTTGTGAACGGTGTGGGGACCCGGAGAAATCAATAAATCATGTGTTCTTCGAATGTCTTCCGGCACGTAAAGTGTGGGCACTATCTAAGATTCCATTGAACCCAAACATTTTTCCTGTTGGCTCTATATTTGCTGATATGGATCATCTGTTTTGGAGAGTTAATCCAAAAATAGAGGATCATCATAGAGGATCATCAGTTTGCATGGATCCTATGGTACATCTGGAAGGGTAGGAATAATAAAGTTTTCAGTAATATTGATATTGATCCGAGGAAAACGCTTAACTTAGCAAAATTGGAATCAACACTTTAGGCTGAGGTACAGGTTGTCAATAATACAAGGTTGGTACCGGAAGCACAGATCAGAGCTACCTCAGAGACTACTGGAAGATGGTGTTTCACTGACGGTTCTTGGAAAGATAAGGATTCTTTTTCATGACAAGGCTGGTTCAGCACGCTACCGGGGTATGAGGGTTTGTTAGGGGCAAGTTTCTCACCTCTTCATGCGGAGATGGAGGTATTAATTTGGGCAATGGAATGCATGAAGAACTTAAGACAGTATCGGGTCACGTTTGCAAAGGATTGTTCTCAATTTGTGAAGATGGTTTCGGAACCAGAAGAGTAGCCAGCATTTGAAAGCTATCTGGAGGATATTAAGTTTTTGAGAATGAGCTTCACCAACTCAGAGATTGTTCATGTTCCTAGGATGTATTTAAAGATTTCAACCACTTTGTTGTACTTGCGAGCCCTTTTGTGGAAGAAGATAAGATAAGATCTAGGGTTTTTGGAGTGAAGTTCAGAAAAAGCATTCAATTCGTAGCCATAATCAGTCTGGTTCAGCATTGATTAGACTGGGTGAAAAGTGAGGAAAGGTTATTAAGATGTCGGCCGCTATGGATAGAGCCTTAATGGCTATCTCTTTGGAAGAGGAGGACGAACCGTTTGAAATGCCAGATCTACCAGGTTTCTGTTCCAATAAGAAGAACGAGCTGAGCCTGGTTGGTAGACTGTTAAACCCGGAATGTCAAAAGATGTCGACTCTCATCTGGAGAATGCACGGGAAATGGCAAAAAGAAGGAAAGTGTCGGGGAGTTGCTTTGACTCAGCAACGCTTCCAGTTCTTTTTCGATAAGGAACACGACCTGTTGGATGTACTTGAGAAAGGGGTCCATACCTTCAACGAATGGGCGTTGGCTATTGAAAGATGGGTGGAAGATCCGCCAGACGACTACTTGCAATACATTCCTCTTTGGATTCGAATAAGCAACATACCCATGAACTACTATACGGAGGAAGCCATAATGGCGCTTGGGGATCTGGTAGGGGAAGTAAAAGAAATCATCTTTGATCCGTCGAAACCCCAGACTCAACCGTATGAAAGGGTTCAGGTGAAGTTTAATGTTGCGAACCCTCTAAGGATGTCGAAGATAGTCAAGATAAAAGGAGGAAAGTCGGTAACTATACATTTCAACTACGAGCGGATTCAGAAGCGCTGCTTCACTTGCCAGAGGCTGAATCACAAGCAGAGTATTTGTCCCTTGATGGTGAAAAGGAGGAAGGAGGAAGCTTTGGCAAGACGTCATAAGATCTCTAAGGAACTGGAGTTGAAAAAAATGGTCGCAGAGGAGGATGATCCACTTTTTGGAGTGCTGAAAGAAGATCAGGTGGGAATTAACTCGGTCACGGAAAGACCGAAAATAGCAAAAGAGGTCTTGGATGAGATGAGGCAATATTTGTTAATGGCCACAGATGAAGACAAACTGAGTAGAGAAGAGAGAGTAAAGTCTTCTGTGGCTGCGGTAGAAAAAGACCATGTTTTACAATGTACGGTCCTTCGTTTGGAACCACCCCCGATTCGATCTCAAGATTTTAACAAAGGCAAAGGAATAGTGTTTACCTATGAGGCAAACAACAAAAAACCGTCTGGAAGAGATCTGTCAGAGAAGCTGATGGCTTCAGCAATTAGAGCGGGAACAGCGGGGAGGTGGAATGCCAGCACCATCTCCAGTGCAGAAAGTGATGGAGCAAACTTCTATGGTGACTTTATTGGCTCTTCTGATAGCTCAACGGTCTTTAGCACTGGTTTTTCGGAACCATGTACTTCAGCCGGGGCTAAAAAGAAAACCTATCAACGTAGGAGGCCTCCGAAATCAAGAAGAAAACCGAGACTCTTAACTGCTGTTGATAAGCAGGAAGGTGTTCTATTGGATAAATCAGCTGAGAAGAGAGTGGAAGGGTGCAAGAAGAGAAAGGTAGAGTCTGAAGTTGGGGAGCTTCTAGTCTCGGCGAAGTCTAAAAACCCCAAAGGTGATCCCAAGGGAGGGATCGCCCACTCTTTAATGAGCATTTTGAGTTGGAATTGTCAGGGATTGGGGTGTACTCAAGACCTGACAATTCAACGTCTCCGGGAGATACGTTAAAAATATTTTCCGGAGATAATGTTCTTGATGGAAACGAAGAATTGTAGAAATGTTCTGGAGGATTTGAAGGTTTGGCTGGGTTATGATAAGGTCTTCACTGTTAATCTTAGAGGTTTGAGTGGGGGCCTGGCTGTATTTTGGAAGAGTGACATCAAGTTGGAGTTTAAGTTTGCGGATAAGAACTTGATCGATATGAAAGTGCAGTTCGGAGAGTTTAACTTTTTCCAATCTTGTATTTATGGGGAGCCGTCTTCGGAAGGGAAAGAGATTGTTTGGGAAAGACTGAGCAGGATAGGAGTCGGCAGAAGTGAGAAATAGTGCTTAGTAGGGGATTTTAATGAGATTCTTAACAATGGGGAGAAGCTAGGGGGTCCTATAAGAGCGGAGTCATCTTTTAAACCATTTGGAGACATGCTGACGGCCTGTGGTATGGATGAATTGGACTCCTCGGGCATCAGGTTTACGTGGGCAGGTAGAAGATGGGATAAGTGGATCCAGTGCTGTCTGGACAGGGCTTTCGGGAATAAGGAATGGATGAGAGCGTTTCCAAATTCTCATCAAAGTTTCATGGAAAAGCGAGGTTCGGATCACAGGCCGGTTTTGGTGACGTTCCAAGCCACTCATGTGTTAAACAAGGGCCTCTTCCGGTTTGACAAAAAACTTTTGCTTCACCCTGAAGTAAAACAGAAAGTCATCGAGGCGTGGAGGGGTGCTCCACCGGGGAGTGCAAATAGATCTGTGGTGAAAAGATTAAGAGACTGTAGGGGAGCTATGAGCCAGTGGAAGAAAGGGAGGCTTTTCATCACCAGGGATAGAATCCATTTATTGGAGCAGAGACTAGAATGGTTCCAATTTAGGAACTATCCTTGCTGGCACGCCATTAGAGTGATGAAGAAGGAGCTTGGTAAGGCCTACAGGGAAGAAGAAATTCATTGGCAGCAAAGAAGTATGGAAAAATGGCTAAAATATGGAGACTGGAACTCTAAGTTTTTCCATGAATCAGTGAAAGCGAACAGAAAGAAGCGAAGACTGGTGAAGATCAGAGATGCCAATGGGGTAGAACAATGGTCGGGAGTGGCTAAAGCTCAAGTGGCGGTGGACTATTTTACCAATCTTTTCAAGTCTTCTAACCCTACGAGCTTCCAGCCATGGTTCCATGACATGAGGCCCAAAGTCACGGAAGATATGAATCGATCGCTGCTCTGCGAGATCACAGATGAGGAAATCACCGGTGCAGTTTTCATCATCAAAGCCTCTAGCGCACCTGGTCCGGATGGCATGACAGGTCTCTTCTTTCAACATTATTGGAAGGAGATTGGTCCCAAGGTCTCGATTGAAGTGAAAAAATTCTTTAGAACTGGGGTTATGCCTTCCGAGTGGAATGTTACTTACCTTTGTCTGTTGCCTAAGGTACAAGAACCTGATACCATGAGTGATCTCAGACCAATTAGCCTATGTTCGGTTCTGTATAAGGTCATTTCCAAGATCTTGGTGTGTCGACTACAACCTATCCTTCCTATGCTAGTGTCAGTCAATCAATCAGCCTTTGTTGCTGAAAATTGATAACTGATAATATTGGGATTGCTCATGAGGCGGTTCACGCTCTGAGAGTTCATCCGGAGATAATGAAGGAGTATATGGTTGTGAAGACTGACATATCAAAGGCTTATGACAAGGTGGAATGGAGTTATCTAAGGAGTTTGTTGGAAGCCTTAGGCTTTGATGTTAGATGGGTAAATCAGGGGTTTGCCTGTGTATCTTCGGTCTCTTTCGCGGTTCTCATGAACGACCAACCCTTCGGTAGGATTTTGCCGCAACGAGGTCTTCGACAGGGAGACCCCCTTTCTCCATTTTTCTTCGTCTTATGCACGGAAGGGCTCACTCATCTACTAAACAGGGCTGAAAGGCACGGGACAATTCATGGTCTGAAGTTCGTGGAGACGGGGCCTGAAGTTCACCACCTTTTATTGGCAGATGACAGTCTATTTGTGTGCAAAGCGTCATTAAGCGAAGCGGCCGCACTGAAGGAGGTTCTAATGGTTTATGGGAGTGCTACAGGCCAGACAATCAACGCTCAAAAATCAGCAATTTCCTTTGGTTCTAAACTGGATGTCGAGGCCAAGAGGGAGATCCAAGACTTGTTGGCAATCTTCAATGAAGGAGGTGAAAGTAAATACTTGGGGCTGCCAGAGTGCTTTAGTGGATCCAAAATAGAGCTGTTGAGTTACCTTAAAGGGAAGGTCCATGGCAGGCTAAATGCGTGGTACTTACGTAACCTTTTTCAGGGGGGGAAAGAAATTCTCTTAAAAACGTCGGCCTCAGCTCTGCCTGTGTATGCGATGTCTGTCTTTAAGCTCCCTAAAACCATCTGTGACAATATTTCCAGCGCGATGGCTAATTTCTGGTGGGGTTCAGATGCTCACAAGAAAAAAATACATTGGATTGCTTGGGATAAATTTTGCTTGCCTAAAGACATAGGTGGAATGGGATTCAGAGATCTGGAAGCCTTTAATCATGCTCTATTGGCGAAACAGGCTTGGAAAGTTTTTTCCTCCCCGGAATGTCTTTTAGCTCGTCTCCTCAAAAGTAGGTACTTTCCCAAGTCTACTTTTTTGGAAGCCAGGATGCTAGCGCAACAAATACAGAATGGGGTGGCGGCTACTGAGGTAGTTGGAACAGGAGTGAAACGCCGAACTAGTCAAGGTCTGGTAAGGGAAGGTTGGGTTCAGTGTAACTTTGAATTTGATTGGACTAAGAAGAGTGATGTCATGGGTGCGGCATGGATGGTGAAGAATGACAGAGGTATGGTTCTTGAGCATAGTAGGAGAGCTTTTGTGGGTGTGTTGTCCCTCAATCAAGCTAAACTCAAGGTGTGGCTGTGGGTGTTGGAAAGCATGAGAAGTTTGAGAAAGAAGAAGGTTGTCTTTGTCTCAACAGCGGAAGATATTGTTGAGGCGATTGAGAGACCTACATTGTCGCCGGCGCTCCAATATGAGGCCGAAGAGATCAAAAGTGGGTTGAAGGCTTTCGAAGCATGGGAATTAAGGATTGGAGGTCTAGAAGCGGTTAGAAGTGTATCTTTCATTGCGAAAAGTGTGCGTAGCTTAGGAATGATGCAGTCGTATGTGGCTGCAGGTCATCCTCGTTGATTGGATCATCTTTTTGCAAGTGAAAGGAACTCTTCTGCCGGCTAACTGAAGTGACGGATTTTTTTGGGTCTTGCCTTTATGGAGTTTTTTCCTTTTGGTTGCCTGCTAACTGATTTTTTGGTGATGGTGCATCCTGTTATAGATGGCCATTTGGCGTTGTTGTAAACGTTCGGAAGTTTTATAATATTTCAATTTCAGTAAAAAAAAAAAAACACTAGGTCACGTGTATTCGTCGGCGTCTTCTCAACTTCTTCTGTCGTCTTCTCAACTTCTTCTTCCCCTGCAATTTTTTTCCACCGGCTAGAATAACTCACGAAATCTCTTGTCCATGTAAGTTTCTTTTTTTTTTTTTTAATTAGTTTATATGATTATATCTATTTTAAATGTTTGTTTGATTCTCTTTTTATTGCTTTCTGTTCCAAAATTGTCTGATGATATGCTTTAAGATTGTGACTTGTGATGTTAATGTAGAATAATTTTAGACCCAGTCAATATTATTATATATGATTTTGAGTTTAGCGTGAAAAATTTATTAGCTAATATGATGAATTGTGTTTAGTTTAGTAACATGTTAAAAGTCTTAATGTAGTTGACTTTACAATAATTTACTATTTCTACTGATTTGCAGATAAATGGAGCGATATTATAACAAAACGAGTGCTTCCGATTCTAAAAATTTTTTGGATAAATTGGATAACTCTGATTATTTGGATTCTTTGCCATGGGATCCAGATGAAAGAAAAAAGATATCGCAGTATCTTCCGAATCAAAAAGACGAAGTAAGGTGGAACTATTTAACTAGAGGTCTTTGTCAACCCTATGGTCATGTTTTTCAAAAGAAGAAGTTTGGAACAGCAATGAGCCGGTTTAATCCATCTTGGTTGAGAAGTATAGTAATTGGCTAGAGTACATCGTCTCCAAAGATAAAGCATTCTGTTTGTGTTGCTATTTGTTCAGAGATGACATACCAAAACAAGGTGGAAATTATGCTTTTGTGACTGAAGGTTTTTCTTGTTGGAAAAAATCCGAGGCTTTATCTGAGCATGTAGGTGGAATTAATAGCTTTCATAATATTGTTGTTAAGAGATGTGATGATTTGATGAATCAAGGTCAGTCAATTGTGCATGCTTTTTATAAGCAAGGCGATGTGGTGAAAAATGAATATCGCATCCGGTTAAATGCTTCAGTTGATGCTTCTAGGTACTTGTTACGACAAGGATTACCTTTTCGCGGTCATGATGAAGGAAAAGATTCTGCTAATAAAGGAAACTTTGTAGAGCTCTTGAAGTATACCGGAGAACAAAATGACGCTGTAAGTAAGGTTATTTTGGAGAACGCTCCAAAAAATAATCAGATGGTTTCTCAAGTGATTCAGAAAGATATTGTACATTCTTTTGCTCAAGAAGTACTGAAATCTATCATGGAAGAAATCGATCATGGAGTGTTCGGTTTGCTGGTCAATGAGTCTGCAGATGTTTCTAACAAAGACCAAATGGCTGTTGTCTTTCGGTTTGTTGATAAAAGTGGATTAGTTAAAGAGAGATTTGTGGGAGTTACTCATGTAAAAGAAATGTCTTCTTTATCTTTGAAATCTGTAGTTGATGACTTGTTTGCAAAACATGGGTTGAGCATGAAACAGTTGAGAGGACAAGGTTATGATGGAGCAAGCAATATAAAGGGACAGTTTAATGGGCTGAGAGCATTGATTGCTAGAGAAAATAGTTCAGCCTATTATGTACATTGTTTTGCTCATCAACTTCAGCTAGTTGTGGTGGCAGTTGCGAAAAAGAGCTTTGAAGTTAGTAATTTTTTTGACATGGTTTCGACTTTGCTGAATGTGGTTGTGGCTTCTTGCAAGAGGAAAGATACACTTCTTGATATGAATCGGAAGAGGGTGGAGGAAGGGATTGACAGTGGTGACATTAACACTGGAACGGGACAAAATCAAGAGATTTCTCTTCCAAGGCCTGGAAATACTCGTTGGGGTTCTCACTATAAAACTTTGCTGCGTCGGGTTGAGTTGTTTCCTTCAGTCATTGAAATCCTTGAAAGTGTTCAAGATGAAGGCGCTGATGACTAAAAAAGATGTCAAGCATATGGTCTTCTCAAGTATTTTCACATATTCGATTGTGTGTTCTATTTGCAGTTGATGCTGTTTATTTTGGGAGTAACTGAGAATCTGTCAATGGCTTTGCAAATGAAGAATCAAGATATTTCAAATGCCATGTCACTTGTAGATTCAACTAAACGGGAGTTGCAAAAATTTCGAGAAGATGGATGAGATTTGCTAATGTGTAAAGTTTCATCATTCTGCAAAAAGAATAAAGCTACTATGCTTGTGATGGATGAAGAATTTGTGGATTTAAGGAGGCCAAGGAAAAAAACAGGTGTAACCAATCTGCATCATTACAAGGTTAATTGTTTCTACACTGTTATGGATTTGCAACTTCAAGAGCTTAATGATCGATTTACTGAGGTAAACACTGATTTGTTTATTTGCATGGCTTCTTTAAGTCCTGCTAATTCCTTCCGTGAGTTTGATAAGTCAAAGCTGTTGAGATTGGTTAAGTTCTATCCTGATGATTTTAGTTTTGGAGAGTGTCTATCTATGGAACACCAACTTGGAATCTACATTGACAATATAAGAAACGATGAACAGTTTAAGAATTTGAAGAATCTTGGAGATCTTTCTCGTCTGATGGTGGAAACAAAAAAGCACCTTGTACATCCTTTAGTTTATAGGCTCTTGAAGTTGGTTTTAACATTGCTTGTTGCTACTGCAAGTGTTGAAAGGTGCTTTTCTGCAATGAAATTAGTGAAGACAACTACACGCAACCGAATTGGAGACGAGTTTCTAAGTGATTGTTTAGTATGTTATATTGAAAAGGAGTTGTTTGAATCTGTTACAAACGAAACAGTGGTGAACCGATTTCAATCCATGAGAGAGCTTAGGATCCATTTGTAATGATTTGTACGGTTTTATGACAATGTTTTTTATATTTTATCTAGTAGTTTTTATTTCTGCCCGATACATATAGTTTCTAGATCCGCCACTGCCACCGAACGTGCCAAATATGGAATATGAGTTCTGTGTATTTAAATAAAAATACAAATCCTATAGTGAATTATTTGAAATCGTTTATTAGATTATTTGCGATTGATTACAAAAAGAAATAAGAGATGAAATTGGCTTTAAACTATAGAAGTTGTCAAGAACAATATAAAACTATAAATCCTACTTGATGTGCCGATCGACTTCATGTGTCTATAAATGTCTACTTTGCCTCAAAGACTTTACTTATGAAGGATCGAAAATCGGATTACTTTCATTTTTCTTCTCGGCTTTCCTTTTCATCTTGTCGACTCGCTTGCATCTAAAATAAAAGTTATTCGCAGGTTCACTCCTAGGGTGAATCTATGTTCACCAACCAATAGAATTTTGTTATTTCATATTCGATATCATTTGGAAAAAAAAAACAAAATATTGTCAAGTTATATTATGTTTTTAAAATAAAAAAGGTAAAAAATAATAATAGTTACAAAAAAAATTTAAATAATTTTTTCAACGTCGTCAACAAAATAATAAACCCTAAATCTTAAACTCTAAACCCTTGGGTAAACTCTAAACCCTTGGGTAAACCCTAAACCCTTGGGTAAACCTTAAACCCTTGGAAAAATCCTAAACTCTGAATCAAAACACTAAAACGCTAAAACATTAAATCCTAGATCATAAATCCTTAATACTTGAATGTTTTAGTGTTTAGCGTTTTTGATTTAAAGTTTAGGATTTATCCAAGTTACCCAAGGAATTAAGTTTTAGTGTTTTGGTGACGACGTTAAATATATTTAGAATAAATAAATAAATTTGTAACTACTACTATATATTTTTTTAAACATAATATAACTTGAAAATATATATATATTTTTTTTAAAGATATCGAATATGAAATAAAATAATCCTATTGGTTGGTGAACCCAAGAATAAATCCTAAAATAATGGATTAGATGTTCAAAAACAAAACTATGTAATCTTGTATCTATCTTATTAAAACAGAAACATTACAACTTCTTCTAGGTGGATTTTTAAGTTGGACATCACATTATTATTCTTAGCCTAACCATACATTTTAATATTTCCTTTATCGGTTCAATATAGTCCATTTAACTCCATCATCTAATATATATTTATATCCACCGTATCATACTCCACCATAAAAATATACATCTGTTAAAAACCCCTCCCTCTAATGTGAAACGTTAACATACATATATATCAAAGTTACACTATATAAAAATTCTTAACTTTACACTCTCACATTGTCATACTTATATTATATACTTATATTATATCAAAGTTACACTATATAAAAAACCCTCTCTTTACACTGGTCCATATCACGTTTTGGCATTGATTAGTCATTATATTTTAAAATACTTATTAGGCTACAAAACTTCATATGTTACAAAACTCATATGGTCGTATGAATTATATTTTAAAATACTCATATGGTCGTATGAAGTAACAAAACTTAAAAATGCCTAACAAAAAACTTTTATAACAAAACCCGAGTATATTTCCATTTGAAACCGAATTTAAAACAGAAGATTTGATTTCAACTGTATATTCTTATTTCAATAACATAAACATCAGTTTATACTTTATAAAAAACGTTTATAACAAAACCCCTTCCCCAAGTTGTGCATATATGCCTAAAATCTCGGATATGGAAAACCCCCTTCTCCAAGTTTGTTAGAATAAAATCTAGAGATTTTGTATTTATTATAACTAACCTAATTGGTTAGGGAATATTCTTTACCTCCCACTTAAATGTCTCCATAAATATGACTCTTCTTATTCAGCATTTGACATCCACAAAAAGTTCCCCAAAAAAATGTCTAAACCAAGCACAAAAGTTCTAATCGATGGTGTGAAACCTGTCAGGCACACATGGCAAATTCGAGTTAAAGTGCTTCATTCTTGGAAACAAACCACAGCTTTTGCAGGCAACACATTAGAGTT
>NC_027752.1:23149416-23158403 GCF_000695525.1 Brassica oleracea var. oleracea
CTAGGGTGTGAAGATAGCAGCATCGTGCAAAAGGAATCAGATTTCTCACCTTCAACGCGAATTACCAGTTGGAGAGAGGAAAACAATTGATACTTTTGCAGTTTTGGGTATTTCTGGACAGTATCGCCCAACAACCCATCGATACAGTTGTCTTTTTCAGAAGAAACCATGATAACAAAATGTCAAGTTCTATCTGATGATCACTATCTTTCTCTAGCAAGTTACGATGATCTAAGGAAAATCGATGAGAAGAAGAATTTTTTCCTTAAAGGTATGGATGTTTTATAATATATCATGAATGTCGAATACAGTGGATATGATAACAACGATTCTTTATGATTATTTCCACACAGATGTGATTGGACAAGTTGTAGATCTAGATGGAATTCAAACTGTTCAAGCTAGGGGGAAAGACGAGCAGAGAGTTCAGTTTCGTTTACGCGACGCCAGGTTAATTATAATCATCATATATAGTTGTTAATGTTATTTTTTGGTATCTGTAGTTTCATACTAACTACATCACGTTTAATTTGACTTTGTTTGCGTTTCAATCTGTAAACATAAGTGGTGATGATGTTGCGTGTTGCTTGTGGAGGAGGTTCGCGGAACAACTCGACCAAGTGTTCCAAGATAACAACAATGAAATTGTTATTTGCTTGATAAGGTTTGCTAAGATCACCTTTTTCAGAGGTATACATTATATGATTTCAAACCATCCACTATATAAAAATCCTTAAGTTGTTTTATTTAATTTCTTTTTTGTTATGCTTCCAAAAAAAAAGACACGTTTATGTCCGTATAATAAAATAAAGTAAGAAAAAGAAAAATAAAACAAAACCGTTTTTATTATTTCTTTTCCTGGATTAATGCTGTTACTTATGGGCTTATTGTTTTGATATTGACTTGTGGATTACAATAAATTTTTGCTTTATGGATCATAATAGTTAGATTGCCATCTATTCTATTAAAAAAAAACAATTATATGATTGCACTTAATTTTTTAACCAAACACATTTTGTTTCTTTATTGCTTATAATTCCAGCATACACATTGAAAATACTATTCTATTAGTAAAAAAACTTAAACTATTATTTTTTTCGATTAGTATACTTCTATTTACATTACTTAAACAAAAAAAAAATTGTTATATCTATCAATTAAAACATTTATATATCCGCATGAAGTTAATCTATTAATTAATTTTTTTAAAAAAAAATTCACTTTTGTTTGTTTTTCTATTTTATTATTACAATTATTTTATTATAATAATAATGATGACTTCAGAGATGTTAGTCTATATCGTTTTCGTTAATGTTAGATTAGTATTTTCACCTTATGTCTATGTTTATAAAATACTGATATGTTAATCCAAATTATATTGGTTACTATTAGGTTAGTGTTTCACTGAACATCTATAATACACAGTTATTTTGATCCAAATCGTATTATGGTGTATTATGTTAGTCTTTTCACTGCACGGTTATATCTCTAATATACCGATGAAAAACTAATAATACAAAACACAGTTTAAATATTGTTCTTTAAACAAAAAAAAGGAATTGGACAAACTCGAAATGTAAACCCGCGCGGACGCACGGATCATGATCTAGTTATTTTCTTAAGAAAAGATCCATCCGCTTCTTTACGTACAAAGCAACCATCAACCAGTAACAAGCAGTGTTTTTAATAAGTCAAATCCTTTTAACTAACTATCTTTTATCTTCATTAAGAAATCACAAGGTTTGGACTGAATCTTCAACGTTTAGGAGCCATAGTGTGGGAAGAATCTACAGGTTTTCTAATGGCTTTGTTGCAGGACTCGAATCTGGTGTGGCCATATGAGATGTTCGGTTGGGACTAGTTGAACCAGATGATGACTGCGTGATAGAGGTTATCACACTCGGTAGATTCTCCTGAGAAGCATGCATGTTGACTCTTATCCTGTTGTGGATGTTCACATACTCATCGGTTTCGTCAAGGATCTCTTCCTGAAAAAATCATAGCTTATGATTCATTTTAGTTAATTCTCTAGTGCTAAAAAGAGGCTTCGAGTTAACCTGAAGAAGCTCTTCGATGACGTCCTCCATGGTGATAACGCCTACAACCTCTTCATTGGGAGGGAAATCAGGTATAGGAGAGTTCTCGATATCCAAAATGCAGAACGAGCAGCCTCTATGTCGCTTCTTAGCTGGAGCAGCCGTGAGAGTCGTCTTCCCCTGCTGCTCCTCACCGTTCTCGCTCTTGCCAGATTTTGCATCTCCGGTTTCAATTTTGAATACTATATTCGGAAAAGCATGTGTTAGCAAATGGAAAAGTCTCTAATACCTGAGAATTCATGCGGAGTCATGTCATACCTTCCTTCTCTGATACTTCAACCTGAGCTTTTGGTTTCTTGCAACTGTCCTTAAACAGCTCATCTTTAGTTTTCTTGTTTTTTCTGCGCTCAATATCATTCTCGCTCGTTTCTGGAGATCCTTTATGCTCGTCAAGATCCTTATAGACAACTGCAATGTGGCTGTGGCCTTTCTGGAACTCGTTTAGGATATCATATAACGGCATGGTTTCAGACACACTGAAAAAAAAAGTAGGTTATAGATATGAACACTGTTTAATGCTATAAAAAAACTATGTCACGAATAACGAAGCATTAGAGAGAGAGAGAAACAGTAAATTACCGCGGAATCTTTCTCATGATCATTTTCCTCAGAGGAACTTCTTTTCTTGCATTAACTGCCAAGAGATTTTTAACCTGCACCAGCAAAAGGGAACATCATTACCTGCTGAGGAAAAGGTCATAAGTAAGCACTATTTGTCATTGTTAAAGAGTAACCGACCGATTGAGATCTAGTAGTTACAAGGTAGTCTTTCTCGAAATTCTAGAAACTCCACTATCATAACAGATTATATTTAAGGTAGACAATACAAAAACAAGGGGTGTGATTGGTAACCATCGAGGAACATTATGAATGAATAGGAAAAGAATGAATAGGAATAAAATTTTGGGAATGATGAGGAATGAGGGTTCCTTATCAAAATTAACAAGGAACAAATTTGAATTATAATTCTCTACAAAAAAGGGAATGAGAAGGAATGAAGAGGAAAAAATATTCCTCATGAGGAACGTTAAGGAATAGTTAAGTACCCAAAAGATAGAAAAGATATACAGCATCTAAAACTATTAAAGATAGGTACCAGAATGAGGCCAATTATATGCGATGGATTTCTGAAATAAACTGGAACTCTGCTATGACCAACTGACATAATTGTATTCAAAGTTTCCCTGTATTGAAGATGAAAGCAGATAATAAGCATGACGGAATATAAAAAGATGAAAAGGGCACGAAACATAAAACAAAGAAACCCACAGATTAAGAGTTGAATCGAGATCAAGGGAGAACGCGTTGGAAATGGGAGTCATTGCATCTTTTGCTGTCTTTTCTGTCAATTCAAGTGCACCTGTGATGATAGAAGTCTCATCGGTTGTCAGATCTCCACCTTTCCCAGCCTACCAAAAATAAAATAAAAAAATCAGAAAGGTTGCTGTAAGAAACACACACAAGAGTCAGGTTTTAACTGCAACCTCGTTTCCATGGAATGTCACGAATGTCTTGAGCTCAGCTCTCCGTAAAAGAACACCATGTCCCTTACCCAACATCCAATCAAGAACCTGAACCAGAATCAAGAAACACTTTGTAATAAAAAAAAAAGATTTAGCCGACCAGTAAAGGAAACAAATTGGATCAAAATCTCTACCTTACTGATAGGATAAGCAATGGGGAAGAAGAGAACGAGAAGAACACGAACTAAAGGAGCCATTATGGCTCCAACCTTGAGCCCGTACCGAGTGCAAACAGCCTGTGGCATTATCTGCAGATACATTCAACGACAAAAAAAATATGATGAAATTGTACAAATAAAAAAGAAAGTAAATAAGGAAAGAAATGCGAAGAAACCTCTCCAAAGACAAGAATAAGAGTGACTGAGATAACAATAGCAGCCAATGGAGGCACAATTCTATCCAAGAATATTGGCAGAGCCTAGGACCAAAGAGAGACACTATTAGTACAAGTCTTTGCATCAAAATCTTTACAAAAGAGTTGTTATTACCTCCATAGCCATAGAGTTTCCGATCAAAAGGGTACAGAGCAACAGATGCTGATTCTTCACCACTGGAAATATCTTGCCTAACAACAGACAGTGAAATCAATTTCAGTCGCAGTTTCAACGAATCAAAAGCCAAGAATCCTCACCGGCGTTGATTCGATCTTGAGGACGGCCGGATTTGATGAGAACTTCGAGATCGACTAATCCGAGAGACATGAGACCGAGGGTTAGACCTGCCATCAGCCCAGCGAAGGCGACGAGAGATATGATGATCACCAGGTCCAACCAGAACGCGGCTCCGCAGCACGAAGCATCCGACGAGGCCATCTGAGTTCGGCAAGTGAGAGTGACGCTCTTCTCTTCTCTTCGGGTAGCAAGTGCGCATACAATACAATTCAAGACGCAACAAACGTTTTGTAATCAGAGGACGCACGTGCTTGTGGACCCCCACTTCTATCAGAACGCATTTGTTCTCTCCTTCCCCTTTTCGGTATGTGTTATAATGTTGTTTCTATGATCCAACTGCCTACTAGTCCTGTTTAATTTATCAATTTAGGCAGGATTAAGTTTTCTTAATTCAATGGAGAAAATGGTAAATACTCTTTCCATATATGACCTTTTAAAGAAAGTTTGTTCGTGGAAGCACCGTAACCTACTGGTTAAGGTTTAAATGCTTCTACACCCAGGTCTGGGGTTCGAATCCCAGACTATAAGAAATCCAGATTTCAAGTCCCGGAGAGAGCGGTTTATTAAACAATTATGTTGACTACAGAAAAAGGCTTACAAGGGATCTTCAACATGGTGCAAGTAAATATGGCCAGGCGTAAATCTTCTTAGGGCGGCTCAGGTGATGCAGTTAGGTATTGGTTTTCATAAGGCAGGTAGTATTGTCGGTTGTCAAATCGTCTATGTAATCTTTCTCATATCATAATTATAAGATCATAATAAATCAGCGTAGAAAAAAGTTTGTTTTCCAAATTAGATATTTTACTTTTTAATTTTTAATGTAAAATTTATTAACAATTTATGTTGTATAAGCAATGATATTATATAATATATATTTTTACTTTCCGAACTATGGTTAGATGAATAATAGCTGATGTTTTTCTAAAATATAAAAATATATTTTTTTAACTATTTATGTTGTCTCTATGAACAATGATATTATATAACATATATATCATCATTGGTAAAATTGTGGTTAGACGAATAATAAATGATGTTTTTTAAAAAATATAATTTTTTTAATCCTAATACTTAATCCTAAAATGTCATCTATTTAAAATTATAGAAATTACTAGTTTTTTATACTCACTCTGTATCAAAGTAATGCATGTTTAAAAATTTTCACATATATATTATTAAAACTATTAAATTCAGGTTATAAATGTATAAGTTTTTGTGATTATCTATTTTCCAAAATTCTGATTAATTAATTTTTTTGAAGTTTACAATTAAATCTTTATTAGTTGATAAAATGCATCGAAAATACAAAAAAATAACAGTTTTCTAAATTAAAGATACTTCTTTATGAAATGGAGGAAGCACATTCTATCAAATAAAGCACAAATACATCATTACTTGAAAACATATAAGCTTGTATTCATAGAGATAAATTCGGTACTCTTAACATGAATATATTAACTCTTGGAACTCTGGCTTAGTGTTGGGTAAATTTATGCCTAATTTTTATCAATAAAAATATATATTGATAAAAAGGATATGTCTGAATAAGCAATGCAGCTGTGAGCGCAGCCTCAGTAGAGTTATTGTTTTGGGCAACACCTTTGACTCTTTCTTGACACAGCGGATTATTTCCAGGGACCTCAAGAAGACCACAAAACTTCAACAGATAAGGAAACATGTCCGAGATAGGAAGAAGCTCCCGTGTCAACTCAGAATCACCACAGACAGCTGGATTGCAATCCAAAACATATATCTTCGCAGCAGTAAAATCCACACACAAACCAATCCAGTGCTTCTTCGCAACATATAGAGGGAGGTAGAAGCGTGTAGACGCATTCCCATAACTGCAACACTTAACTGTGCAGTCAACCAAACCTTTAGGGAACACATATGAGTCTTTCGCCTTTGATTTTTTGAACCTCTCGTAGTTCTTACACAGAATCGAGACAAACCTACTATCGAGGAACTCAGGTTTTGTGGCACCACTGCAACCAACATGGTTGTAGCATGTTGATCTCACCAGCCTCATAAGAATATCAAAAACCTGCAATATTCGTAGTTAAATGCTTCCATAGGAAAGAAAATAGTTGGCCAGTTGCAAGTATTTATCCAAATTCCAAAGAATCGTTATATCGCACAAACCATAGTACATAATTACATAAACCACATGTTAGCTACTACTGGAAATAGCAAAGAGCTTTGATCAACCGCAATGCTATCTAAAACTATAACTATTTTTGCTATATACAAAAATCAAACTCAACCACCTTCCTACAACCAGTAACATATCTTTGTCGGCAAAGGTCGACTCCTTTCAGCAATATCAGTAATGTTTTTGGTAGTCACAGACAGGCCAGCGACATTTATCACTTTATCACACTAATCATAAGATGAAGCAAATATCAGAACAAAATCTAAACCAATACTGAGAATAAAAGTAACACATATTTATTCGACATTGCCGGCAGGTAGCAGTATTACCATGATTTCTTTAGTATGATTGACAGGTTAGCAAACTTCTCCTAAATAACCGGCAGCTCATAATAGTTGGAACCCACCATTTTGCTTTCACGTGCACGGTTGAGAATAGCTGTCGGCACTGATAATCACTTATCATTGGAGGAGGCACAAGTCTTAGCCTCTTGCTTGTACGACGATGCATCGGGTCATCAACTGTCTCAGCCCTATCTCCATCTCCATTGTCACCCATCTCATCATCTACCACAGGAGCAGGAGAAGGTTGATCTTGAGTCAAACCCAAAGAAAACGACGGACTCTCATATAAAATATATCTGAGAAAAATTCCATTTAGTGAAGGAGATGTTATTTAAGAAGGAAGTAAAATAATAGATTGTAAAGATGGTACAGCTGGTTCATTCTGCTCATTAGTCTTGCTATTCGCCGAAAATGCAGTTACGCCATGGTTTCCAGCATCCATACGTGGAGAAGAAGTCAAATCCCGTCTCACGTTATGAGATCTACCTTCGGAAAACTGAAAAAAAAAAAACTTCAATTCGATATGAATGGGAATGGTAGAATATATAGACATGAAATTATGGAAGGAATATGAAGTCAAACACGAAAAATGGGTGCTATACTATACATATTCAGAAACATATAAATCTATGGAAAATATGAAATCAAACTCAATCATAAACATAATTATCCGGCTAAATGCAAAAAATGAATGCCAACACACCAAACAATTTCAAAATAGTTACTTAACCACTGTTCCATGGAAGAGAAGCTGCGTAAAATGACTTACCTACATATCTACTCATAACATTTGAATAATTTCAACTACATAATCTACAACAACTAAGTTATAGTACTTAAATCGTCTATCATTTCAATAAGTACACGAGACTTACAGTAACACGATCTGCAGACCTTGGCGGGGTGGAGTAATGGCTAATATTTTCCAAGACATTTAATATAGTTGCATCATTAGCATCGAGACCACCTACCGGGGGATTTGCAGGCGTCAGTCCCTTGCTTGTGGTCACAGGGAGGGGGGGAGTGGTGGGTTCCGTAGCAACACAAGCCTTGCTATTCGCATTCCGAACCGATGTCAAGATCTCCTCTTTAAAAGCCTTCAACATTGCCTCCACCGTTGAAACAACACTGGCTTGGTAGGAAAGTGCTGAGGAAGAAACCTCTCGCACATATGCAAGAGCCGATGCCACATTACCATCTACCCTCTCTAACTCTAGTTTCAATAAAACACTAACAACAGCTATAATTCTTGAATCATCAGCAAAAGTAGAGGATTTATCCTTCACGGTAGTCCGCTTCTTTCTCCATTGTACTTTTGGTTTCTCAAACATCCTCTGAACATCTAATGTCGTAGCTCCTCTTATGAACAGCTCCTTCGTAAACACATGATTCAGAGAAATGAGTTTGAGAAAAATTTCCACTTTACGATCATAAACTTCATCAGCCCATTTAAAGACGGACTCATCAACGGGGCATGCCGGATCATGTGGAATAATACTCCTCACAACAACCTGATTGGAACCAAATTTAATGAGCCAACAAGTTCATAAACATAACTTATTGAGTATATTTACTGATAAACAACCTGGTTGATATAATAGTAAAGAGAGTGAATTAAGGTAGAATTACGTACCTCACTCTTTTTGTCTACTTGACGAGCATGCCCAGGACTCAACTCTTCAGCTTATGTTTTACCATCAATCTCTTCATCCTCACTGTCGGAGTCAGAGGATGAGAATGCTTCTTGAACGACCTCTGTCAATGAGGGAACGGCTTCAACAATAACAAGCTGAAGAGCTAGAGCGAAACCTTTAAGTGTTGGGTTCCTCCTAGATGGAGAGAACCAAGTGGGAATGAGACATAATAATAATTCTCATGACCCTTTGCACTGTAGACTCACAATAATAGAGTTTAGAGAGAGAGACAAAAGAGAGAAAAAAGAGAGAAGGAGGAGAAAACTCGTCGGGCTATTTCAAGGCTGGTTTTGGAGGATCAAACGGAACTTAATCGGGCTGATATTTTGTGGGAAGCTTCTTAAGTCAGTGGGTTAGAGATTCACCGAAGGGATTTGGATTTCAACGGTTGGATCTTCTGTTGTCTGGGTTTTAGTGAAGCTGGTCGTCACAGTTCTTCAGAGGGACAGTCTTGGGTGTTTGGTAAATCCAACGGTGAGATCTTCTCTTCTTGAGCTGAAATTTGGC
>NC_027752.1:23161279-23189722 GCF_000695525.1 Brassica oleracea var. oleracea
TTGTGGGAAGCTTCTTCAGTCAGTGGGTTAGAGGTTCACCGAAGGGATTTGGATTTCAACGGTTGGATCTTCTGTTGTCTGGGTTTTCTTGAAGCTGGTCGCCATAGTTCTTCAGCAGAGCAGTCTTGGGTGTTTGGTAAATCCAACGGTGAGATCTTCTCTTCTTGAGCTGAAATTTTGCAGATGTATTTTCGACTTGTTTATCTTGGATTTGTACGGTTGGATTAGTTTCTGGAAGCCGGAATCTTTGTGAGCTGAGGTCGTTTGGTTGCTGCCGGTTTTGAAGCTTTGTGTTGCTCTCTTGTTGTTGTTGTTTGTGTTGGAGATAGCTATTTGTAGCTAGACTCTCTGTTCTGTTCAGGCTGTTGAACAGGGAGGACGTGGTTGTACTCATACCATTTATATAGTGGATTTTTGAGTGGACTACGGTCCCGTGGTTTTTCCTTCTCACATCGAGGAGGTTTTCCACGTAAAAATTGTGTGTCTCATTTAGTTATCGCAACTTTGATATCTTGCCATCGTCAAAGTATTTTCCTCACAGGTTCGCACAAGGTGAGGGGAACACGACCGTGACATTCCGCTGCGCCGTGTGTCTTTCCACAACATTAAGGGCCATGGTATTTTGAGATAGTGAAATCTCATCTCTTTTCTTTATACTACTCATAAGCATGTCGAATGCCAAACGACCCCAGGGAAAAGCCAAAAAATCTTCCAGATCTCCCAATAGCTCTGCATGTTCTTTAGGCATCTTCATCTTCAAATTTGTCGAAAGAAAAACAGAGGAGAAAATTGCGAGATAGGAGACTTGATCCGGATATCTTTATCAGTCACAATATTTTTTCGCAGCATCTTCGGAGCTCTTGAGACACTCAAATCTTCGACAAAACCAAACAGGTCGACCCAATATGGTTTATCTTTAACTGTTAGCTTCTTCTTCATCTTCGGTTTAGCAGGGATTTCGCCACAAGGAAGACCTGTCACAATAGCAAATTCTCGCAAAGAAAATCGTATCAGTTTCCCAGCAAACCGAAACCAAGCCTCATGGATTTATTCAACTTTTAACTTCTTAGAAAGCATAAATCTCGCAAATCTCCCAGAAAAAGCTAGGTTCTCCGCAATTTCAACGATCTTACTGAAAGGAGTTGAGCGTAAATATTGGATCTCATCTTCGTGAAGGTCGTTGAGGATGGTATTGATGGACCAAGATGACTGATACTGTAACACCCGTCTCTTTAACACTCGAGCCCGGCGTGCTACTAATCAACAGCTTATATCTCAAATCCGTAAAAAGGTCTGAAAGTCGACTTTCATATAAATACTGAAATAAATCAACAAATCCCATAGTCGAAATACTGAAATAATCGTCGAAATAATAGATATAAGTCTGAGAAATAAAATAAAGGAAAACACCTAAAAGCACCAGCTGTCCGATCAATCTCCTACTCGTCAGCCTCACCTGCAATGGGCAAATGAGGGGTGAGTAACAGGGAAGTTACCCAGTGAGGTAAGGGATACTAAACCCGAAGTCCATGGACCCGGACGGAGCACTCCGAATAAATATAATTTAATCCTAACACGTTACAAACACGGTACCTAAAGTACCCAAAGATCACACAACAGTCCTAGCGAGGTGCACACCCGCTGCCCACTAACAGGCCAAACACCACAGAAAATGTGCTTGGTTCATACACACACGCCCGTAGACGATTTATCGAGCTCCTGGGTTACGCGTCAACCGGTCGACTATAGCTGACCGTAACCTCCATACAATCCGGCATACAGAAGTCCGTCTCTGTATCCATCTCAAACAATCATATAACTCCTAATAAAAAAACTGTTTTTATTCACCAATTTTAAATGAAAACAATGATTGTTGAATCCTCTAACACTCTTGTTCCGGTTTAAGCAAAGAACCTAAAAACTAAACAAGCAATAACAGACTCGATTTCACACAGACGGAAACACATTAGAAATAAATTATACTTATTCGAGGTCCTAAGCCGTGTAAGAGAAATTCGAGAAAAGACCCTCACCTTAGCAACGTGGAAAAGTAGTAGCTATTAACTCCAACTGCTCAAACAGGAAAAATTGAGTCAGAACGCCCTTCGAACAGTTAAAAACGGGTAACCGGCGATTTGGTCAAAAAGTCAACCTGGTGGTCAAAGGTCAACCCGGTCAACTCTGACCCAAGCCGGTCAACCCTTGACTAATTGAAATCGAATTGAACCAATCGATTTACCCAAACTAAAATCAATTTCAATTAGACCAAATCAGTTTTCCGTAACCAAAATTAAATCAATTTTAACCGCCGGTTTAACTTAACCAATTCAATTAATTTAAACCAGAAATCGATTTAATAAATAACCGGTTAACCTAAACCAAACCAAAATCAATTAACCTAACAGGTTGACCGGATCCGCGTTGACTCACCGAGTCGACTCGGCCGAGTTGCCGAGTCACCGGCTGAGTCACCGGCGGTGGTCACCGGCGGAGGTAAAAGAGCGGCGGCTTACCAGAATCAACGGCGGTGACGGACAACGGCGGGTGGCGGTGGCGCGTGAGATACACGCGCGGAACGCCGCGGAACAAAAGCTGCGCGTGACGGCGCGTCTGGGCGAATCTCCGGCTGATTTTCCTGGTCCGGACTCACGTCACGATAACGATGTGGTCTTAAAATCACGAGATTCCAAACGGTTAGTGAGTTATGATTGATTGAATGAACGGACGTTTTAAAAACAAATCGGAAAGGTGATTTCCGGTTACCTTGGGCTGGGATCGGCGGTGAACTGGTCGATCTCGGCTCTGGACGTGGTGGTGGCGGCGGTACGATCTCAGGTGTGAGTGACGGCTCAATCTCTGTAGAGTTACAACGCTTAGGGTTTCTGAGGAATAAAATAATGGCAATAATGGTTTATATATTGGACTCACCAAGGGCTTCCTGCAACACTAACGGGCTCTGACGGGCCGAATTGACTGGGCTGGAAATTGGGTCGTTACAATTCTCCCCCACTAGTAAAGAATTCGACCCCGAATTCGGCTACTGAACCAACTGTCCAATACCATCCTCAAAAAGCCCTGGATAATCAATCCTCATCTGAGTCTCGGTCTCCCAGGTCTCCTCATGGATCCCATCTCTCTCCCAACAAACTCTGACAAAACTAGTCATCATGCCATGAACCGCTTTCACTTGCCGATCCAAAATCTGTACTGGCTGACAAAGTGTAGACAAATTTTTACCAAGGTCACTTGGTGGCTGTTGCAGAATGAGTTCTGGCTCTCTCACAACTTTCCTCAAAACTGACACATGAAACACATCATGGACGTCTGATAACTCTGCTGATAGCCCCAATCTGTAAGCAACTGCTCCTATCCGCTCCAAAATAGGGTACGGGCCCATGAATCTCAGTTTAAGCTTCTTTAGCTTTCGAGTCTTAGATCCTCCCAGAAATGTCCTCATTTTTAGATATACCAGGTCAACCACCTGAAATTCTAAATCCTTACGGCGCTTATCTGCATAACTCTTCTGTCGGTCATGAGCTTCCTTAAGCCGAGACTTGAGCATCTCCACCTGTTCTACTGTCTTCTGAACCATTGCAGGTTCTAAGTCTCGTCGCTCCCCCACTTCTGTCCAGCAAAGTGGTGTACGACAAGACCTACCATAAAGCGCCTCATATGGTGCCATTTCAATACTCGAATGATAGCTGTTGTTGTATGCAAACTCCGCTAAAGGTAGATATTTTCCCCAGTTTCCTTCCCAATCCAAAACACAAGCCCTAAGCATATCTTCCAAAGTCTGAATAGTCCTCTCTGACTGTCCATCTGTCTGCGGATGATAAGCTGTACTCATATGGACTTTTGTCCCACGCGCCTTCTGAAAGGCCCTCAAAAAAGCAGATGTAAACTTTGTATCTCGATCCGATACAATGCTGACAGGAACTCCATGCAACCTCACAATATCTCTAAGGTAAATCTGCGCCAACTGATCAGCTCCATCTGTTTTCTTAATCGTTATGAAATTAGCAGACTTGGTGAGTCTATCCATAATCACCCAAATAGCATTCCTCCCACCTAAGGTTGTCGGGAGTCCAGTCACAAAATCCATAGTCACCATATCCCATTTCCACTCTGGCAATGGTAGGGTCTGCAATAATCCGCTAGGCACTTGATGTTCAGCCTTAACCATCTGACATGTCTGACACTGCGATACAAATGTAGCAACATCTTTCTTCATACCAGTCCAATGGTAAAAACGCTTCAAATCTCTGTACATCTTGGTGTTCCCTGGGTGGATAGAAAAACGTGAGTTGTGTGCTTGCTGTAAAATTTCCTTTCGTAGCAGTTTATCAACTAGCACACAAACTCGGTTCCGGTACATGTACATCCCGCTCAAAGTTGTGTGATATCCAATACTCTCGATCTCAATCTGCTTAACCAAAGCCTCATCATCATCCTGAACCCTGCGTATCCTCTATAGTAAATCTGCTTGTTCCAAAGCATCAAGACCAGCTGTCTCCTCATCTGAAGTGATTGCACACAATCTGAGACTAGCAATTGTTCCAGTCAACTCCTGAACCTCCTTGGTTCCTGAAACATCACTCCTGCGTGTACTCAAGGCGTTTGCCACATGGTTGGCCTTACCTGGATGATAGGTAATATCCAAATTGTAATCCGCTAACAACTCCATCCATCTACGCTCTCTCAAATTCAAGTCCGCTTGAGTAAAGATATACTTAAGACTTTGGTGATCAGTGAGGATCTGAACTTTCTCTCCATACAGATATGACCTCCAGATTTTTAGCGCAAAAACAACTGCTGCTAACTCCAAATCATGAGTAGGGTAGTTGACCTCGTGAGGCCTCAACTGTCGTGATGCATAAGCAATAACATGACCATCCTGCATCAACACACAACCCAAACCAGTACCTGACGCACCTGTGTAAACCTCATAAGGTATCCCTGGCCTCGGTAGTACCAAAACTGGTGTGTCCGTGAGTTGTCGCTTCAGTTTTGTGAGACTCTTCGAGCACTCTTCTGTCCACACAAACTTAACATCTTTGCCTGTCAACTGGGTCATCGGTTTGGCGATACTAGCAAATCCCTTGACGAATTTCCTGTAATAACCTGCTAAACCCAGAAAACTGCAGATCTCTGTAGCACTCTTAGGTGTCGGCCACTCTGTAATTGCGATAATCTTCTCTGGATCTACAATAACTCCTGCCTCAGAAACCACATGACCCAAAAATCCAATCTTTCTCTACCAGAAGCTACACTTACTCAACATAGCAAATAGCTTATGCTCCCTGAGCTTCTCCAACACAATCCGTAAATGCTCAGCATACTCTTCTCTGCTCCGAGAATAAATCAGAATATCGTCGATGAAGACGATTACACACTTATCTAAGTACTCGCAAAAAAACATCATTCATAAGTTTCATGAACGCTGCAGGTGCATTCGTCAACCCAAATGGCATCACCACAAACTCGTAATGTCCATAGCGTGTACGGAAGGCCGTCTTCCGCACATCCTCCCCTGCTATCGCAATCTGGTGATAACCTGATGCCAAGTCAATCTTAGAAAACCATGAAGCTCCCTGTAGCTGATCCAACAACTCATCAATACGCGGAAGTGGATACTTATTCTTGATGGTCACCTTGTTTAGACCTCTGTAATCAATACAAAGCCTGAAACTCCCATCTTTCTTCTTCACAAACAATACTGGTGCTCCCCACGGTGAAGTACTGGGTCTGATGAAACCCTTACCCAATAGCTCCTCTAATTGTTTGTTTAGTTCAGCCATCTCTGCTGGCGCTAGTCGGTATGGGGCCCGTGAAACCAGTGCTGTCCCTGGTTCCAACTCAATAGTGAGAGCATCTCCTCTCGCTGGTGGTGGCCCTTTTAAGGCCTCAAATACATCCTCGAACTCCTCAACCACCGGAATGTCCTGCAACTCGTGGTGTCCGTCGTTCTTAACCATCGAAATAGTCGCCAGCAACCCCTAAGCTCCTCTCTCCAATAAATCCTCAGCATGCATCATGGAGATAATAGAAATTCCTCGGTGAGCTTGAACACACTGGAATGTGATCTTCCCCTCTTCTCTAAGGATATGAACCCTTGCCTCCGGGCAATCTAACACCACTCGATGCCGTGACAGCCAATCCATCCCAAGTATAACGTCGTAGTAATCTAGCTCCATTTCTGCTAGGTCTCCGGTGAAAACGAACCCTCCAAGTAAGACAGGTACATCTCGATGCACACCAGTGGCTTCAATTCTCTCTGTGCCGGCTGTCCGAACTTGCTTGGTCTTTGGCTCAAAGACACCCTGAAAAGGCCAAGACTTGACTAGTCACAAACTCACGAAGCTGTGAGAAGCTCATGTATCAAAAAGAGTGTGAGCTACCTCACCTCCCACATAAACCGATCCTACACATAATTTTTTTTATCTATACGTAATAATCACAACCCAAATAGCACTCAAGAGAAAAGAGTGTGGCAAAGATACGTACCGACTGTCGGCTCAGCTCCATTGGCCTCTCCTAGGGCATACACACGTGGAGTGACGGCTTGACGCTTTGCTGTAGGCCCATTAGTTAGGCAGTTCCTGGAGAAATGCCCATGCTGGCCACAAGTGAAGCAGGCTCCTGATGCAACCACTATAGCTGTCGGTGCTACCTAAGATGATGGAGTCGCGACAACTCTCTGACTCCTACAGAATCTTTCGAGGTGACCGAATCGCCCGCACTTATTACACTTCAAACACTCTCCAAAATGATAGCGAAGACATTGAGTACACTTGGGTCTCTCGGGCTGATCCCTTGCCTTCTTCTGAGACTCTGCATTCTTCCCAGACTTAGGCTGAGCTGATTTGAGGAGTTTTTGTTCCTCTGCCAAACCTGCTCCCTGCTCAGCCGCTTTCTCCACCAAATCTCCCAACCTGTGGTAAGTGACGATACGACATCTGTTGCGAATCTCGACTCGCATCCCACCCAAAAACTTCCTGATCAGTCTTCCAGTAATGCCATCTCCTGTAAACCTGCAAAGTCGATTGAACTCCACCTCATACTCCCTGATGGACATGTCACCCTTGCTCACATGTTCGAAATCACTCTTCTTCCTATCCATAGCTTCTTTTGGAAAGTACTTCCTATCGAACTCGCGGATAAAGTCAGCAAAGGTAAGCGGGTCAGGCCCACGATGCCCCAATCGTACTCCTTCCCACCACACAAGTGCATCTCCACGTAGGTACTGCATAGCCAACCTAAGTGAAACCTCTGGTGGGCACTCAATAATCTCCAATTTCCGTTGCAGACCAAGCTTCCAATCATGTACAACTGTAGCATCCACTATTCCCCCAAAATGCTCCATATCCATGTTCCGCATCTGAGTCGTGAGTCTGTAAAACCTCTCATCATAGACACGGTAGACCGGTAAAGGTGGAGGTGGTGGTGGTTGCTGCAAACCCTGAGGGAACTGTTGTCCTGGAACCCCGTGCACATGAACCTGAGGTGGAATCTGCCACGGTGGAATCTGCTGAGGTGGGATCTGCTGCGGTGGAATCTGCTGTGGTGGGATCTTCTGAGGGGGAATCTGCTGCGGTGGGATCTGCTGAGCAGCAGCCAACTAACGGGCAACCTCCTGTTCTGCTACATGGGCAGCTTCTTGTACAGCTACACGAGCAGCCTCCTGCGTAACCTGCTGAATAGCAGCTTGAGCAGCCTGGGTAGCTGCCTGCTGAACCATCTGCATGAGCGCAGCCTGATCAAACTGTGGGGCTGCAGGCTGCACACCCTCTGCTTGAACACCATCTGCAGCACCCTGCCCATCCACAACTTCACGAGCATCAGCTCTAACCCTAATGGTGCGAGTACGCTTAGTTCCTCTTTTTGGCGGCATCTGAAAAGAGAATGGACGAAACGATTAATTTTTGTTAAATCGCAACATTAACGATTACTGAAAAATAACCAAACAGAAATGTGCTTCTAAGTTTTGAAAACCGTTGAAAACTTTAAATTTTTTTTTTTTTTAAATCAGGTTCCCTAACCGGCGTCCCGGGTCAGGGCCGAGACACAACCCCGCTCTGATACCAAATTGTAACACCCGTCTCTTTAACACTAGAGCCCGGCGTGCTACTAATCAACAACTTATATCTCAAATCCGTAAAAAGGTCTGAAAGTCGACTTTCATATAAATACCGAAATAAATCCATAAATCCCATAGTCGAAATAATGAAATAATCGTCGAAATAATATATATAAGTCTGAGAAATAAAATAAAGGAAAACGCCTAAAAGCACCAACTGTCCGATCAATCTCCTACTCGTCAGCCTCACTTGCAAGGGGCAAATGAGGAGTGAGTAACGGGGAAGTTACCCAGTGAGGTATGGGATTCTAAACCCGAAGTCCATGGACCCGGACGGAGCACTCCGAATAAATATAATTTAATCCTAACACGTTACAAACACGGTACCTAAAGTACCCAAAGATCACACAACAGTCCTAGCGAGGTGCACACCCGCTGCCCACTAACAGGCCAAACACCACCGAAAATGTGCTCGGTTCATACACACACGCCAGTAGACGATTTATCGACCTCCTGGGTTACGCGTCAACCGGTCGATTATAGCTGACCGTAACCTCCATACAATCCGGCATACAGAAGTCCGTCTCTGTATCCATCTCAAACAATCATATAACTCCTAATAAAACAACTATTTTTATCCACCAATTTTAAATGAAAACAATCATTGTTGAATCCTCTAACACCGTAGTTCCGGTTTAAGCAAAGAACCTAAAAACTAAACAAGCAATAACAGACTCGATTTCACACAAACGAAAACACATTAGAAATAAATTATACTTATTCGAGGTCCTAAGCCGTGTAAAAGAAATTCGAAAAAGACTCTCACCTTAGCAACATGGAAAAGTAGTAGCTATGAACTCCAACAGCTCAAACAGACTCCAAAACTGAAATCGGGGCAAAAAATTGAGTCAGAACGCCCTTCGAACAGTTAAAAACGGGTAACCGGCGATTTGGTCAAAAAGTCAACCCGCTGGTCAAAGGTCAACCGGTCAACTCTGACCCAAGCCGGTCAACCCTTGACCAATTGAAATCTAATTGAACCAATCGATTTAGCCAAACCAAAATCAATTTCAATTAGACCAAATAGGTTTTCCGTAACCGAAATTAAATCAATATTAACCGCCGGTTTAACTTAACCAATTCAATTAATTTAAACCAGAAATCGATTTAATAAATAACCGGTTAACCTAAACCAAACCGAAATCAATTAACCTAACCGATTGACCGGATCCGCGTTGACTCACAGAGTCGACTCGGCCGAGTTGCCGAGTCCCCGGCCGAGCACCGGTGGTGGTCACCGGTGGAGGTAAAAGAGCGGCGGCTTACCAGAATCAACAGCGGCGACGGACAACGGCAGGTGGCGGTGGCGCGTCAGGTGGCGGTGGCGCGTGAGATACACGCGCAGAACACCGCATGACAAAAGCTGCGCGTGACGGCGCGTCTGGGCGACTCTCTAGCTGATCTTCCTGGTCCGGACTCGTCTCGACGTCACGATCACGATGGTGGTCTTAAAATCACGAGATTCCAAACGGTTAGTGAGTTATGATCGATTGAATGAATGGCCGTTTTAAAAACAAATCGGAAAGGCGATTTCTGGTTACCTTCGGCTGGGATCGGCGGTGAACTGGTCGATCTTGGCTCTAGACGTGGTGGTGGCGGCGGTACGATCTTAGGTGTGAGTGATGGCTCAATCTCTGTAGAGTTACAACGCTTAGGGTTTCTGAGGAATAAAATAATGGCAATAATGGTTTATATATTGGACTCACCAAGGGCTTCCCTCAACACTAACGGGCTCTGATGGGCCGAAGTGACTGGGCTGGAAATTGGGCCGTTACAGATACGTTAACACTCTGACCCCAACTGGTTCTTCGCCATCAGCAAACATCATATTCGGCAACTCCATCTCCGAATATTCTGATCCGCTGATAGGAAGTTGACCACTCCGTGAACCCGTTAGATCGATTTACCTAAAGATAACTTCACTCTTTATTAGCAAAAAGAAGAGAATGTGAGGAATGTGAAAGATCAAGAGAGATAAATAATGAGAGGAACTCTCTTGTTCTTTGCATACCTTGAAAGTACTAAAAGCTAACATTTCACGTCTTTTCACCATAAATGTCTTTGCGTGTTTAAAACAAAAAAAACGCTTGTGTCAGAGCCTTAAGTGTGACCGGCTATGCATGGCTAAATTTGGTATTATTAAAAAATACACAGTACAATGTCCATATACCGAATAAAAACTGTTTTAGTAGCTACCTACTGCAATTTCCCTTGATAAAATTTGTCTTTAAAATAAGTTAAACCTTCTTTTTTTTTTTTTTGTCATCAACAATACAGACTCATACTGACTCTGTAAACCAAACCGGGTAATCTTCATCCATGTGAACGACGAAAGACGATTGCTTTCTAGCACTGCGTGCTAGACTATCCGCCTTTGAATTGTACGTTCGTGGTACATAGATAAGCTCTGATCGGGAGAAACTCTCTTTCAGGATCTTGATATCATCCAAATAATTTGCAAAAGCTGGCCATTCGTCTGGTTTCGAAACCATCTTCACCAATTGAGAACAATCTGTTGCAAACGTGACCTGAAATTGACGTAAATTCCTCATACATTCCATTGCCCATAGTAGCGCTTCCATCTCCGCATGAAGAGGCGAAAGACTAGCCCGAACATTCCTCGCCCCCAACAATCCATTAAAACCTTCCAAAGTACTAAGCCAACCTTGCCCTGAAAAAGTAACCCCCTCTTTCCACGAGCCATCTGTGAAACACCATCTTCCTGGGATCGACGGCAATATCATATCTATTATTGGTGGTGGCATCCTCTGGTCATTCACAACTTGTGCCTCAGCCCACAATGTCGATTCTGTTTCCGCCAATTTAAGCGTATCCATAGGGTCCATATCCAAATTGCTGAAAACTTTATTATTCCTAGCTTTCCAGATGTACCATAGTATCCATACAAACTGGTGATCCTCCATCTGTGGTAAAACTCTCCAGAATAGATGATCCATGTTTGTGAAGAGAGAACTTGTTGGGAAAATAGTTGGATTTGATGGTATCTTCGAAAGAGCCCAAACTTGGAGAGCTGGAGGGCATTCAAAAAACACATGATTTATTGATTCCTCAGGAGCTCCACATCTTGCACAACAAATATCCCCTTGAATCCCCCTTGCTTGTAAATTCTTCCGCACTCCTATACACCCTGTCACTAGTTGCCATAGGAAATGTTTTAGCTTTGGCGAACACCGTATTTTCCAGCAGAAAGCCTTCAATACATCCACTGTGGGACCAATCAGTATTGGTACTCTTTCTCTATCTGGATAAATCCGCTCTACCTGATATCCTGATTTGACCGTATATTTTCCATTTTTTGTAAAGTGCCATCCATCTCTATCAACCCGCTGAGTCCTGCTTAGGGAAATACTTTCTATAAGTTTCGCATCCTGAGGGTCCACCAAAGCCCGAATTGCGTCTGAATTCCAAGTACGCGAGGTAGAGTCAATGAGGGACTCTACTGTAAGGTCCGAGTTAAACCTTCTAAAGCCATTAAAATTTAAACCCCTATCAAAATCTTAGTTTGACTGTTGAAAATTTTAACTTAAAAAAAAAAAGTAAAAGTGGCTTTAGAAATAGTTAAAAGTTTCATATTATGACTTTGGAAAAATAGATAACGTTAAAAGGTAAAATTGGTTATTTTAGCTTTAAGATTTTTAAAGAATGCTTTTAGAACTATAGAAAGCTTGAAGTCTAATCCGTAAAATATTACTTTGAAATACATTAGAAATAAGTTAAAGCCTCTAGAGCTAATTTAAACCACAATCAAAACCTAGGTAAACATAAGTGGGCCAAGAGTGTAAAGTACCTCGAAAAAATAATTTAAAATAATAAAAGTGTGATACGTTATTTAATTTATCGGTTACATAAATATATTTGTTTAAAAATAATTTTTTTTTATATATCATTAAAACAATAAAACTACCGAAAACTAAATAAATATTTTAACTTCTTATTATATTTTGGAATATTTCATTAAAATACCCCAAATAAATTTCGGGAACCTTTTTAATATCCAAATTCTTTTTTACCATGTTTAGTACCCTAAGTAATTATTTTCCTCATTTTAATACATTAATTTAAACTATGCCCATTTTAGTACTCAAACTATACTAAAATGAGCAAAATAATTAGTTTGTGTATTAAACTGGATAGCAAAAAAAAGGTTTGAGTATTAGGTTCCGAATGGTAACTGCGGTTTGAGCGGTGCGGGACAAAGCGGTTTAACTGCAGTACGGTTTTAACAGTTATAAAAACGTATAGATATATAGTATATGTAGAGATTTTTGTTACTGTTAACTGCGGTGCAGGGTGGAACGCTTCTTAACATTAGAAGCCTTAAAATTGTTAAAGAACTTTAGTTGGGATATTCTTATGGTATTTTCTTATATAATTTTTAATGATAAATTTTGGTTTATGCGTTCGACTGATTTGGTTTAAACCGTTGTGCAAGGTTCAGGTATAAAATTTGGTTCGATTTCAAATTAATGAGTTTGGTTCGATTTCAAGTTAATGAGTCGCTTCGGTTAATCTCGATTATCTTCGGTTCAACAAAACAAAATCAACGCGTCCATAAATCCGCTGCTTCTCTCTTTTCGCTCCCTTGTCTGTGGTAATCGAAAATGGGAACCCTAGGACGAGCAATTTACACAGTGGGAAAGTGGATCCGTGGCTCTGGCCAAGCTCTTGATCGTGTCGGTTCTCTTCTTCAAGGGAGCCACCGCTTCGAAGAACACCGTAAGCCACATTCAAACCCTAGATCCAATCCGTATGGTGATCCAAGAACTATCTGGTCGGATTGATCTTGTTTTTAATTTTTGTTTGCTTGTTTGTTATATTCCAGTATCGAGGCATCGGACGTTGATGAATGTGTTTGATAAATCTCCATTGGTGGATAAGGATGTGTTCGTGGCTCCAAGTGCCTCTGTTATTGGTGACGTTCAAATCGGGAAAGGCTCCTCTATTTGGTATGGCTGTGTTCTTCGAGGTGACGTGAATAACATCAGTGTTGGATCCGGGACGAATATCCAAGATAATTCCCTTGTACATGTTGCAAAAACCAACCTTGGTGGGAAGTTTTTACCTACTACGATTGGGGACAACGTCACAGTAGGTAAACCTTAACAAGTGACTTATCAGCTTTGGTATATCTGTTTCATGAAACAATATGTCTGCAAACATGAAACCGAGCAGGTCATAGTGCTGTCATACATGGGTGTACTGTTGAGGATGACGCATTTGTTGGTATGGGAGCTACACTACTCGATGGTGTGGTGGTTGAGACGCATGCCATGGTTGCTGCTGGTTCTATTGTCAAAGAGAACACGCGAATTCCTTCTGGAGAGGTTTATTTCTCTTCCCTTTTTCTTGTAGTTTACTTTCTACTACGTTTTCTTTGTCTCTCTAAAGTGAATTACGACCATTGAATCAACAAGTAACCAGAACCAAAAATAAAAGCCTAGGTTTTGTTGTCTAGAACCCAGAAGCTGTCCAAAGCTTAAAAGTTTCCAAACCACCTCATTAAACTCCGCCCTCACTAAGTGCTAGCTAACCAAGCAACAGTAGCGATAATCTGCTACATTCGTTCCTAAGCTAGTTAAAGTAGACCTCTAGCTAAGGCTTGACCAGCTTCAGTTCGACCTACTAGTCGTATACTCGTATTTCATTTTTCTAAATCTGAAACTAAGGTGACTGGAGTAATAGGTGGTTTCAATCTGTTCGATTAAGAATTAAGATGATTCCTTGTACTGCTAGGAACTACTTTATTCAACATTCAACCTGAGAATATATAATTTGAAGGAGACATATGTTCATCAATTCATGTGGCAGGTTTGGGGAGGGAATCCAGCTAAGTTTATGAGGAAGTTAACAGATGAAGAGATAGCATATATCTCAAAGTCAGCAGAGAACTACATCAATCTTGCACATATTCATGCCGCAGAGAATTCAAAGTCATTTGATGAGATCGAGGTTGAGAGAGCGCTTAGGAAGAAATATGCACGCAAGGATGAGGATTATGATTCAATGCTTGGGATTGTCCGTGAAACTCCAGCCGAGTTGATTCTTCCAGACAATGTCTTACCAGAAAAAACCACCACCAGGGTTCCAACTACTCACTACTGATACGCTCGTCTCAGGTTGTGTTTTTTCTTGTGTTAAATCCTTTCAAGACAGGATTGGTTCTCTGCAGAGTCAAGAGAGATAATATCTTTTGGTTTTGCCTTTTATCCCGAGCAAGCATGGGAATAGCCTTGCCCAATAATGCCGAAAGAACATGTACTGTTGCATTATGGTTTATGAAGTCATTTCTTCGAGTAACAATTGCAAAAAGAGAAACAAGATGCATTCATCCTTTTTCTCTTCTTCTGTCTGATATATTCCTCCTTTTAATGTACGGGGTATTCTTATACTCATTACAAACTTGAAAGGGGCGTGGAGTGGATCAGGCGCAGTTGAATAGGACTACAATTTTCCCTCATGTATTCGCTGAGTCTTAAAAAACAATCTAGTTAACTAACTGAAAATTGTAATCTCAAAAGCAAACTGCAAATGAAAAATAAAGATTTTACACTAGTTAAAAAGTTAAAAAGACAGACTGACTTTTGGAGTCAACTTGGGAATTTGACATGAGAAAGTTATAAATTAGGTCTGGAGCGGATACAAGTCTGGAAAGTTATAAATTAGGTCTGGAGCGGATACAAGTCTGGAGCGGATATCCAGAAAATTTGCAGTATCCATAATCCGTTATGTCCCAAAGAATATTGGAAAAATGGGAAAAATAGATCGTAATGAGAATGTTGTCATTTTATACTTTTGCATTAATTGGTTATTTTTGGACATAATTGTCCACATAATAACGAAAATAATTATTAGAAATGATATTAAATAAAAAATATGAAAAACAATGCCATCATAAAATTATTTTACATCATGAGATTATTTTACATCTTTTGATATACAAAAATTGATTTCCAAAAATAATTTGGAATATGTTAATCTAAAATTGTTTGAATGTATATTATAACTCTTTTTACAAGGATAAAAATAGACGTTCTCTATAATCTTATACGTTTTATAAATTTATAATTCATATTGTAAAGTCTTCTCTATTATCTATCCAAATGTAGAATATGCATGTCTCGGTTCTAACCTAAGGTCTTTGTTATTAATAAAATATAATATATATTGTTGGTGTTTTATTTTATTGTAGAAAAATATAGAAAAGTTAACTTATGTTGTTCTATCTTTAATTATTACTAGAGATTGATCCGCTCACCGCGCGGATATTGGTCATTTTTATATATTGATATTTGTTTTTTTTCTCATAATTAGTGTTATACAAAGCGCGGGATGAAACACTTTATAAAAATATCTATTACATAAATATATAGATGGGCGTTCGGGTACCTATTCAGGTTCGATTCCTATTTATTCGGGTTTCAGAATTTGGAGTCAAAAATTTCCGCCCTATTCAGTATTTTTAAATTTCGATCCGGGTTTGATTTGGATATGAAGGTTTGGATAACCCATTAAAATTATTTTAAAATTTTTAAAATTCCTTATATATTTTAAACTTCTCAAAGTCTATAAACAAAATAATATACTACATATATATTTGAATAATATACGTCATCCCCCTATATATTAAAAGAGAAGTCACTTTAGTGAGGTTTGGTGACGTGTCGCTCATACGTGAAGTTTCAAAAAAATTGTTATAATTTGATTGGTCGATTGTTTTTAATTTTTATTTATTTAAATTAGATCTAAAAATTTAAGGTAAGTCTAAAAATATTTAACATCACTTGCCATATAATCTAAAGAATATTACAAATAACAATTTATGGCAACTAATTCTCGAAATTATAAAAAGATTAATAATGTTATATTTATTACTTTTAATATTTATAAACTATAAAGTATAATGAACGAATTTTTATATAAGATAATTATAATAGTTTTATACTCTACTTGATGAATTGTATTCGAATATAATTATATAATAACTATTTTAAATATTGCAAAAACCAAACATGTTTATTAATATGATTTTTAAATTATTTATCGTTGTTTACATAATAAATTTATCAGAATTTTAAAATTATTTATATAGTGTTATAAATTGTTTATAAAAATATAAATCCTACTATATATTGATTGAGAAGTCACATAAATGATGTTTAATTACGTGTTGATCATAAATGAACTCTTTAAATTGTTATAATTTGATTGACCGATGCTTTTTAATTTTATTTATTATAATTATATCTAAAATGAAAATATAATTCAATTACCACTTTCCAAATAATTTAAAAATATTAGAAATAATTATTTATGGTAACTAATTGTTGAAACTATGAAAGAGTAATAATGCGATCAATTTTTTTATATATATTTATAAATTATATAAAATAATAAAAAAGTGTTTGTGTGAATTAATAATGATTTTATATTCGTATAGAAAGAATCATATTTGTATATAACATATCATAATAACTATTAATGTCTAATAATTCAATGCATGCTTTATAAATCATTTATAAAATTAGAAATACATTTATAAAAATCAGACGTTTTAAATTATTATAAGAGGTTCTAAGTCATTTATAGAAGCTTATACATTAATTTATAAAATGTATTTTGAAAATTTATCCTCCTATTACAATATTTTAAATTTTTTTCATTTTTAATGGTAAAATTCCTCAACTATGTTTACTTAGTATAGAAACCCATAAACTAAAGATTTACTGATATTAATAGTAATTATGACCTGTTAGAGTTTAATTCATTAAATAAAGTTAGTTTAGAGAGTTTTTCGTTAAATACTTAGTTTGGGAGTTTTACCCAAAACAAACTTAGTTGAGGGGTTTTAACGTTAAAATTCTTTATTCTTTCCTTATTACCTATTATTTAAATCCTTACAGTGGGATTTGTTTTATCAAAAAACCAGTTGCAATCAACTGACGAGATATCTTCTTTCCTAATATCATGCATTCAATATTTAAATATATATATATATATAGCAAGATTTGAGTTACCAAAACTATGTATATATTATAACCATAATATCTTTAAAAATTTATTAGAAGATATTTTATCTCATAGCTGAATTAAAATTTATTAGAGGATATTCCATCTCATTGCTTCTCTTGAAACCTAGGTCATTTAAAAACTTAAACTAATTTGCTATATAAATATCATGCCACCCCCATTAGTTTCACCCATCTATCTTTTAAGTTTTCATATGTTTTTGATCGTTCTAATTTAAATTTTACTTTTATGATCTTGCGCAGATGTATGATAATCAATAAGTAACTCATAGACGGGAATACCATTACTGGTAATTTTATGGAGGATTCTTCTTCTCCATTTATTTTTGTTCTCTTCCTCTCCATGTTGTATCTCTATCTATATTTTTGCATCAGTAGTGATTCAACTAACAAAAAGAGACGACTCTGTTTATCCAGAAACTGATCATCCCTTTCGAAAATGGTAATTCTTTTTTTTTATAAAGTTAAATCACTTATCAAGAATATAATATAAGATATGTATGCTAATCAAATGCAATTTATTTATTGTGCGTGATCCTCTTCGGTACGTCTGAGAGCCAAAGGTAATCTCAAAGCTTTTTAAAAACTTTAAAACTCATTGGTGTTGTCCTATCAATTATATAATTTGTTATCTTTTGGAGATTGTTTACATCTTTAAATATTTTTGTTAGAATTACCTCTTTTCTGACTCAATGCTTAGAGAAGGAAACAGTAAATCATCTATGCTGTTACAATGAAACCAATGATAATAAATCTCAGGTAATTCAAATCTCTCTTTTATATTTTAAGGCTGATTTTTTTTATTGGGGTTATAAGTGAAATATTTGTTTTTGCTCAATTATATTTTTATGATGTTTTAAGGTTAATGTTAATGTGATCGTTTTCTAAACGTTCTAATGTATTCTTTGTTCATATGAGCATAATATAAATATCAATATGTAACATCGAATCTTTCATATTAACTATATAAATGTAACATAAGTATTATATAGTTGTAAATATGTAATTATCAATTTAATATTAATGTTAATGCTCGCACATGCGTGCGGGCGGTCCACCTAGTAATACCTAAACTTAATATATAAATTTGTCGGTTTGAATCTTTCGATAGAAAATCAATAGATATTTTAAATATCTTTGGTGTTTTGAGTATATTTTGGCTATTCTAGACATTTACTTTTGACTATTTTTATATATTTTCAAGTATTTTGGACAGTTTAAANTATATATATATATATATATATATATATATATATATATATATCTATTTCGGATACCCGAAATACTTCAGTTTGGATCGGGTTCGGTTTTTTAAATACCAAAATTCTGAACCCATTAAGAAATTTAATAAATTTAAGTTGGGTTGGGTACTATTTTTTTGGATCGGATTTGGTTTTTCGGATTCGTTTTTTTTTTTTTTTGCTCAGCCCTACAGACATATATGCATTTACATATAAAATGCATTTATTTTATACCAAGTATATATATATATGACACCGTAAAAAGAATTTGTAAAAAAAGTTTAAGACACGTAATTTATTTTAAATTATATACCTAAATTTTGTGTACAATCGGATATAAAAATTAAAATTTGGTATTATATCCAATATTAAATGTATTACAATATTTGAGAAAGCTAAATATTGGTATTTCCAATTTTAAAAAGTGTCATTAAGTTTGATGAACTTAATTGTAAACACTTCAATTAACCATTACACATATAAGGGAAATAGAAAATTTAATACCATTTTATCAAGTAAGAATAATATCTATGGATGATAAATGAAGATTGTAATAAAAAGATACCTTATGTATTGACCAAAAAAAATGGGAGTTTTTCAAAACCAACCTTTTTTTCAACTCAAACCTAAAACCAACCCTTTTTTTGTCATTACTATTCATCATTAAATTTTCCATACTATCCCTATGTTTTTGAATTATTCACAAAATTCCCATTTTTACTTAATTTTTTACTAATTTCGAAATTAACAAAAAACCAAATACACCCTAACCATTTCTTCTTATTTACAAAAATGTCATCATCATCAATTTTTCTAACTACCATGAACCACCATTTTTGAGCTCTAAGAGCAACATTATTGGGGTTTCTTGCTCCTAGGTTCTTAAAATACATATATGTGTATGTATATATTATATATGCATATGTAATTGCGGGGTTCTAACCTTTACGGGTAACCTAACCAAAAAGCTTAGAACCCCGCAATTACATACGCATATATAATATATACATACACATACATGTATTTTAAGAATCTAGGAGCAAGAAACCCCCAATAATGTTGCTCTAAAGCTCTAGAATTCAATTTTCAACCACTTTTTTTTTCTCATTCGAAACAAAAAAAAACTTCATTTCCTCTCATCTCCTCTACATTTCTGTCTAAAAAACTCTTATAACTTTCATTTTCATAATCACAAACTTCATATTTTCGAGTTTCTTCGTTAGTGAATCGTCAAAGATGCTTCTTTTTGCTCATATTTAGAGTTTAGACGGTTGAAACAGTTGGAAACGAACTTTACACATGAAAAAGGTAACTATTTACATGGTTTTCGTTCTTTTTCAGATCTGTGTCGCGACAGTAGACTGTTTTGTATGTCTACGCCTACGTGTAGACTTACGATGCAGTCTACTTATCAACGCACAGGTTAGTTTTGCAATTGACCCAACAAATTTTTTTCCTAACGCAAACTTCTCCAGCAGTCTCCGTCTTTACCTTTGACAACAAAAAATAAATTTTTTGATAGACTTACCAGGACGTCTATCTAAAAGAGGTTAGTTTTTCATTTGACTGAACTTTTGACTTTTCAAAGTAGACTTCACCGGAAGTCTACAAACTGTAGACTGTCAACGTAGTCTATAAAAGGTCTGTTTTGCATTTGACCAAAATTTTGACTTCTTTGAATAGGTTAGTTTTGTGTTTGACCAAAAAGTTAAAAAAGCAATCAAAAATTTATTAAATTGTAGACTTAGTATGCAGTCTTCTTATCTTAGAAAAAAGTGTAGACTGCGTCTAAAGTCTACTTTTTTATTTTGGTCAAATGCAAAACCAACCCATCGGATTTTAGAGTAGACTTCACACGAAGTCTACACAACCGTAGACGTTCATTTCAATCTACTCATTGGAAGTCAAACTTGGTCAATTGCAAAACTAACCTCTTTCAAAAAAATTCAAACATGTAGACTGCATATGAAGTATAGTTCTGAAAGTCAAATCTTGGATGACTTCTGGTCAATTGCAAAAGCTAACCTTTTTAAAGTGTAGACTGAAATGAAAGTCTACATGTATAAAATCACAACTTTTTTTTCAAATATAGAAAGCAACCCGTAAAATTCGCAATTGCAAAAACCAACCCAAAGAGTAGACCTATTTGACAGTCTACTTTGGTAAACTGAAAAGAACATCTACATCTTCGTAGACTGAATATTTAAGTCTACATAGAAAAATCTATAAAAATGTGAATTTGTGCATTATTCATTAAGTTTTTTCTAGTTTTTTTTTGTTTGACAATGTGTGTTAGTTAATCTTAATGGGTTTGAGTGCTTTTGAAAAGAAAATTTATTATAATTATGAAGGTATAATTCATTTGATTTGACTATGTTGTTAGCTAATAAGTATAGACGTATTTGTAAGTCTTCGTTTATAGTTTTATGAAACATGAAATATTTCTTCGCTGATTATGTAAACCTGTATTATTTTTTTGCAAGAAATGGCTCAGATACCTGTTGTATACGGAGAATAGGTGGTGAAAGGCTCTTTGTGGGAGTTTGTGGTCAATAATCGAAAATGAGGGAGAATGTGTCTTGTGCCGGATGGTTGTACACAACGTGAACTTCTTGAAATGGCACTAGGAGATTATGGTTTAGAAAAGAAAATCGAGAAGGTGGTGTTAACTTGTTCCTTACCAGACGTCATTTTACAGCAAATGGCTCCGGATACTCCTCATATGCAAGTCACGAATGATAGAAAAGTGCAGAACTTGATCGAGTTAGCTAAGACACACTTTGTACGCCTTTGTGTATCAAGCCAGAGCCAAGTAGAAGCTGGAGTTGATGATGATACAGATGTGTCTGATAGTGATATACCCTGGATTTGACCCATTTTTATCCATGGTATATTACTATTTTACTATATATATATATCTATGTTTTCTACTCTTCTAGGTATGTTTTCAGGTTCAGGTGCATTTCGGAGTAAAGCTATGACTTTGGAGCATTTTGGAGCATAGAGGACATTTCACCCGAGCTGACCAAAGGTCGACGAGAGGAAGAATAATCGATCGATACGCATCAGTGCTGACGATCGATATCAGGAAATGCCTCGACAGATGAAGATCAATATCGATCGATGTACACATGTACCGTCGATCGATGTCGAGACACCAGACCCGACATTTTGGATTCAGCAGACTTAAAAACCAAGGCCAAGCCAAATTACCAAAATGCCCTGACGAGTTTTTAACCTAGTAGAATATATACTGCCTAAGTGTTTGACGGCAGGGAGAGCTTTTCTTTTCTAGACCTAGTTTTGTTACAAGTTTCATTTGGGAGAGAAGATCACTTGTGATTGGAACTCCTTGTTTCATTTCTTTATCATCTATTCTATGAGTTTCTATTTACCCATTGATATGAATTGCTTTGCTATGTCTGAGTAGTTCAACTGTTAGATCCAGGGTTCAGATAGGTTTGTGGGATTAGCCCCAAACTATAGATCTGCCTTGTTGTGATATTCATGATAGATTTGTACTCATTGCTTGTTTTAGCCTAGCTAACTAGAACATGATCATAGGATTGCATATTCAAGCACCCTTGTTATCCCATCCTGACATCTATCTATCATACAAGGATTTGCTAGAGAGGCTAACCGCCAATTTAGAATCTTAGTAGAGCATTTTCATACTCGCCCATAGGCCTGGCTAAAACCCATCGATCGATATCCTCAATTGATAATCGATCGATGTTGGCAAAAGTGTATCGGTCCACGTCTTAATAGACTATCGATCGACACTCTCTTGTGTCTGCATCTAACCGGTGAGACACAAGATCTAGTCTGTTAACCAGTGGTACATGCGACAGCTGATCACTGAGTTAAGTCAATGAGCTCTAATATATCATGCATGCAACAGTTAGGCATCTATAGGAATTATAATCTCCAACACCTGAATAGTGGTCCTGCATCTAATATCATTTCCAACCTAAGTTACATTTATCATTTACTCGCTAGTTACTATTGCTATTTTATTTAAAACATTACAACCTTTAGAATTAATAAACACTAGATTTAATTGTTCCCTAACTCCTTGTGGATTCGATCCCTAAATACTACATCTGAACCTCTTTTGATGAGAGTAACACTCCTTAGGGTAATTTGAGTGGTATCAAATTTGGCGTCGTTGCCGGAGAGCTTTGATCACCATTAGATTTAGTTTTATTAGTTCTTATTCTTTCCTTTACCCCCTTTTGTAATAATCTTTCTTTTTCTTCTCTTTTCAGGTGCATGCCCAGCGGTACCAGAAGCAACAAGGAGAAAGACTTGCTGTTCTCAGACGATCCTGCTCATTTGGAACGCACCATCCGTAGAGGTCAAAAATGGTAAACATTATTATTCTAACTCAGGATGAGAACGAAAACCTGTATGACCAGGCAGGTCATCTGCCTAATGCAACAGGTCAGAAATTAGATGCTCAGGGGACTGTAATCCCTGATGCTGATGCTACAGGAGCTGCTCAACCTGTAGATGAGGATGCTCGATCGAAACCACTGGCCGACTACAATCGCCCAGATGAGTACTATTCCAACAGATCAGCGATTCGACTTCCGGAGATCGAGAAGCAGAATTTTGAGCTGAAGCCTCAATGCTACACTCTCGTGTCGCAGATACCCTACTCTGGGTTACCGCACGAGCATCCTATGGACCATTTGGAACGGTTCGAGGATCTAATCTCTGCCATTCGGATGGAAGGAGTCCCCGAAGATTACCTGCTGTGCAAGCTCTTCAGATACACGCTGAATGGAGAAGCGATGCACTGGCTTAGGCAACAACCAACAGGATTTTTAACATCCTGGAGCGACATCAAGAATGCTTTCTTACGAAACTTCTTCGATGAGGCGCGCGCTGAAGAACTTCGGAACAAAATTTCCACATTCTCGCAGAAGGCTGGAGAGTCCTTCAAAGATGCGTGGATTAGATTTAGGTTTTTCCAGCGAGACTGTCCACACCACGGATTTAATGAAGTGCAGCTGCAAAGCACTTTCTTCCGAGGTCTCGCCTTACAGTATCAAATGGCTCTTGATACGGCGAGTGAAGGAAACTTTTTACTACTCGGAACCCGTTGGAAGCTGTGAGACTTATCGAAAACCTTGCTAACAGCAGCAGCACCAAAAACACTGACTCTGAACGGAAGAAGTCTGTAGCCTCTATCGGGAAGGAACAGATGGACGAAGTAAGAGCTAAGTTAGATGTGGTGCACGAACTTCTTAAGAAGCAAGTATGTTCAGCTGAAGGAGAAGTAGCAGATACCGAAGGAGAAGAAGATGTGAACTACATCAGAGGTACCGGATTCCAAAAATTTGGAAATCAGGGCGGAAACAGAAACTTCTTTGGAAATGGCCAAAGAAGCAACCAAAGTTCACAATTTCAAAAACCTTAATTCACAATTTCAAAAACCCTTCAAAAACAACAAAAGCTACTCGAACTCTTACTACCAAAATCCACCACCCCAGACTCAGGAAAGCAAGATCGAAGAAATGCTTGATCGAGTACTGTTGGGACAACAACAAATCACCGTGGATTTCAACGGTAAGATAGACTCTGCCTATAACAATATGAACACCAAAATCGAGACCTTAGGGACTCAGGTGAGAAAACTTGAAACCCAAGTAATTCAGACGGGCGAGACTATTAAGAGGCAAGAAGCTTTTGCTAGAGAAGCAGGAGCCGACAAAGGGAAACACCACGTAAATGCCATCATTGATGATGAATTCTGGCAAGTGGTGAGAAATGAAAACCTTGAGGAAGGGGATTTCAAAGTCGAAAGCTCTATGAGTCTCGGCGGATCCCAATGGCGTCGACCGATGTCGATGAACTCGCATCGATCGACAGACCATGATGAAGATCGATGGACGGATTACTCCAGACATCGATCGACGTCGTCTGACGATTCAACCGAATGCAATGCGGTTCGAATTCTAACTCATGAAGAATTCGCAGCTAAGCATCCTCACCCACCCTCCCCTTTCTATGAAAAAATCGATCGATCGGTTAACTCAACCATCGATCGACAGAGTGAGTCCGACATCGATCGTCACAACACAACTCCCATCGATCGACAGGCACCTCTGACATACCGAGTGCGGTTACCCTCAATCGATAATGATTACATCAATGCACTCAGACCACCACCTAAACCATTAGCAAACCTACCCGAACCAACACCCAACCCTTTAAATAGTTCAACAGAATATGTTCAAGAGGAACAAGAATCTGAAGGGAGAAGGTTAAGGAAAAGGAAGGAGAAGATTCCTAAAAACCTTAAGAGGGAAGCTAACGATAAGGAGATGGATGGTTTCACTAAACGAGTCCTCAGAATCCCAATCGAAAAACCTTTTGATGAAGCTTACTTCACACACCGGTTATGGATGTTCTTCAGAGAAACAAAGGTAACTGAGGAGGAAATTAGGAGAATGTTTCATCAAGTCAGAGGAAAGATGAAACACAGGATCACATTGACGAAGAAGAGTGATCCCGGGAAGTTTGCAATACCATGCATAGTCAAGGGTGTTGAATTTCCCCATTCAATGTGTGACACAGGAGCATCGGTTAGTATCCTCCCTTGGATCATGGCGGACCAGCTTGGGTTGACCATCGAACCCTCAACAGAATCCTTCACCTTCGTGGATCTTTCAGAGAAACAATCCGGAGGCATCATAAGAGATCTGGAGGTACTGATTGGTAATGCCCTTGTCCCTGTAGAATTTCATGTCTTAGACATCGAGCTTAACTGGAACTCTTCACTTCTGCTTGGAAGATCCTTCCTAGCTACAATAGGAGCTGTATGTAACATGAACAAAAACAAATTGTGTCTAACGCTCATAGACCCAAACATCCACTACGATCCCATCCGACCTAAGAGAAAGGTAATTAATTATGTGGATTATGGGAAAGAACTCGGCTTCATTGGCGCATGCCATTGTGGAGCAGAGTATGAAATAGAGTACTCGGAATCGATCGACACCACAACCTTTCCATCGATCGATTCCAATGTGTCAATGGTGACCGATAACCACAACAATACGTCACTCGACGTAATGCACCCACTTGACCATTTCGCTTCACCTAATCATTGCTACCAACATTTTGCCTTCCAACCTCCAACCAGGAGAGGACATGGTGATTATTCCATAGGCAGTTGGGCAGACAGTGGTTTCCATGAAAGTTTTGCAGTTGACACTGTAATTACTTCACCTCATGAGGAACATACCGAGGAATACGATGAGGATTACTGGAAAGAACGTGCAATAGAAATGTCTTTGCAGGATGAAAGACTTGAAACACACAACTTCACCAGCACGTTTCCAATATCGTTCGACGCTGTGAAATCCACATCGGTCGATCCCCACCCTCGTCCAGCAGAACAACCGCTCACATCGATCGACACCAGTAAAGGAACATCAATCGATATTCGCGCCGCAGCGAAAACTCAGGAGCAGGAGAATATTCCCTCCCTAACTAGGTTTACAGAGATACCTATATAAATCGTTTTGCACCCCCGAAACCACCTACACACATTAGAGCAAACACACAAGCAAATAAGATGAACACTCTTCCTTCTACATAAACAAGAAAATCCATGAAGAGCAATCATCTCAAGAACACAAATTCTGCAGAAATTACTCTGCCATCGATCGATGTAACTATATCTACGTCGATCGATACTACTCTAAACCCTAATCTCTCTATCTCTAAAAAGAATAATTACGCAAACATTGATTACGGTTTTCTAACACCTGATGAATTTGGTATTTTCAGGGATCCAGATGGCAACGCACGTGCATTGGATGGAAGGATTTTACAAATGTCCAGAGAGGACATAGCAGACATCCTTCAAGTAACCAATGGACCCGACAACCTGTTCTCACAGAAACTTGGCACTCCAGACGTCATTCTAACAGATCCTAATAACCACGCAGGAGTCACCACAACAGAAACAAACCCAGATCTATCACGCCAACCAAAAGGGCAAGCATCGATCGATGGTATCATGGGGACATCGATCGACAGGGTAACACCAACGTCGATCGATATGGACAATCCGACGTCGATCGACAGACGCTATGAATGTGGGAGGCGCGCTTTCGACATGTATGGAGCCAGAAAGTTTACTTGGGAACAAAGGGGCGAATATGGAGTCTACAGAGATGAGCGTGGACACGCACGAAGTGCAGCTGGTGAGATGATACCTGTCACAAAGGACAACATCAGGAAAATACTGGAAAGAGCATCTCTTTTTGAAGAGAGCCACATCTGTCTTCCAGAACATGCCACTTCCTTCACACTCACAAGACTGGCACCAGAACTCTACACCAAAGAAGAAATCGATGAAATGGTGTTTGGTATTTGTGGAGCTCAAGAGAAACTGGGAGAGGAGCTCAAAACACTGGTAGATGAAACACATCAGCCTTTGGATAGAGGCTACAATGAGCTTTTCAGATGTATGGCAGAAATGAGGACAAAAATTGATAGTTTACGTCAGCAATTTGAGAAGGAAGCTACGACCTCAGCATCGATCGACGCACCATGTGCAAAATAGATTGATGTCAGTCTTCCTACAGCTCAAACCCTTGCAGAACCGCGATGCTCAACATAACACAGGGATGAATGGGAAGTCTCATACATCGACCCAAGGATAAACGACGTTTACTGCCCTCTCAACTACAACGTGGACTGGCTAAGCACCAAAATCGAGCTACTACAGCAAGACCTGGACACCATTCGCAAGAAGGACCAACATCCAGCCACATCGATCGACATGTGCACCTTCACATCGCTCGACGCCAAAGTCTCAGCAATGAATGAGAGGCTGAGGACTTACGAGGATATGCATGACCGTTTTATATCACCAGTCATGACATATTTAAACAAATTGTCTAGTCAATTACTTGATGCCCAAAAGGATATTGAGAACATTACTAATCAAAGTTTTTTGCAGGAAAAATCAACATCGATCGACAGGCTAAGAGGACCCTGGATCGATGGCAGGAAACCTGTGGAGTTACTTCCTTACACAGCAACAGAAGTTGACAAGATCACATCCAAGATCTACACTGCTCTAGACAACATGGAGGAACGACTTGACAAACGCTGTGATGACATCTACTTTCCATTCGACAACAAAATCAGTGGACTAGACAACCATGCAGAATGGCTACAGAAAGAAGTCAAAGCCATTCAGAGGCAACTCGCAGCTCAACATCAGATATCAACATCGATCGACAGGACAAAGGCAAAATCGATCGACGGCAACTCACTGAGATCGACCAACGAGCACATAATCGCATCGATCGACGCCAAGTCTACAACAATCGACGAGCAGCTGATACACAAGACAGTGGAGTCAATGCAAAAGGAACTGACAGATCTTTCAGCTTACGCCTATGACAACATAGGCTGGCACCAGGTCAGCATTGACAACATTCAAGAAAGGCTACAGAACATCTCCAATGTACTTGGGAAGATGGATGACAAATGGACAAGAAATGATGAGGCCACAAGAAGTTTCATTGCATCTTGGTCCAGAATGCACAGAGATGACGTGGATGCTTGCTTTCCAACAAGTAGCTGCTTCTCCACCCAATAGCCAATCACTACCACAGTCAAGCTAAATGACTATAACCAAGCGCTGAGTGGGAGACAACCCACTATTAGGTATTTTACTTTGGTTTTATTAGCTAGCATATAATTTCTTTCGTCTAATTTCTTTCGTTTTATTTCTTTCAGATTTAGGAGACCCAAGTAGGAAGACCTTTATATCGACCGACGACGAGACATCGTTCGACATAGGCAACCACACGACGATCGATGTAACACTTACCCATCGATCGATATCTAACACGGTCAGATGTATCCTACCAACTTGTTACATTTCGTACATTATACACTTTTCATCATAACTCCGGCTGAGTTACACTGGGACAATGTAATTTAAGTCTGGGGGGAGATTTACTGATATAATTTATTTTATTCT
>NC_027752.1:23189769-23191030 GCF_000695525.1 Brassica oleracea var. oleracea
TTTTAATAAAGTTATACTTAGCTATGAGAAAGGGACTATGATCTTATTATTGATTTAAACATGAATATCTAACCAATCTTTAGCACCATTTTAGATTTACCGATTGCAGATAGCACTAAAGATGCTAAAGCAGATCAACCTATCAACTACACACTTGCCTTGAACCGTATGAAGTAACCAAAGCTGATTTCCAACACTAAACCTGACCTAACCGCTTGTCTTGGGGCTTGGTATACATGGGATCGGATTCTTCAGATAGGTCTGGAAGGTAACGCCTTGTTTTAGATTATTTATCACATTTTGTCTCTCTAGATTTCGACCCTAGATTAGTTCCATTGAAAAAAAATATATATATAATAATAAATAATAAAAAAATATAAGAAAGATCTATTGTTTAATTAGGATGAGTCTGAACAGGACTTGGTGGCTAAAACCATTAAGGCTTGATTCATAAAGACTCAAATAAAAGAGTTCGAAACGGGACTTGGAGGCGGCAATCTTCAAGGCTCGCTTTCGCAAAGAACTCTTGGATATAGGTCAAAAAGAAATGAACAAAACTTGGTGGCAACCACCATTAAGTTTTGATTCATGGAAGCCTGTCCAATCTTGGTCACTCATCCTGCAATGGAAGCAGACTTTGACTCAAGAGAAAAATTTAGAGAGAGAGAAACTAGGAACTAACTTTTACCTGCAGCTCCAGAAACCTGTCTGAAATCCTTGCATCTTGTGATCGATACTCCCAAGGTAAAGCATTCACTTTATATTTATGCTAAGAAATGAAATCAGTAGAGGGGATGTCAGACGTGAATTGATGAGTTGTGTTATGTTAGAAATGGTTGCTAAGCTAGGATATTGCATAGTGTGCTTTTGTGATTAGGACTGTTTAAATGTGGTTGGAAAATGGTTGAGGAAAGATTTCTATGTTTTTAAAATCTTAAGTTCCCAAATATTTTCAAACCTCTTTCAGAGAGACTTCCTGTATGTTTTGCTTGAGGACAAGCAAAAGAGTAAGTATGGGGGAGTTGATATACCCTGGATTTGACCCATTTTTATCCATGGTAAATTACTATTTTACTATATATATATATCTATGTTTTCTACTCTTCTAGGTATGTTTTCAGGTTCAGGTGCATTTCGGAGTAAAGCTATGACTTTGGAGCATTTTGGAACATAAAGGATATTTCACCCGAGCTGACCACTTAGAGGTCGACTAGAGGAAGAATAATCGATCGATACGCATCAGTGCTGACGATCGATATCA
>NC_027752.1:23191124-23195268 GCF_000695525.1 Brassica oleracea var. oleracea
CCAAATTACCAAAATGCCCTGACGAGTTTTTAACCTAGTAGAATATATACTGCCTAAGTGTTTGACGGTAGGGAGAGCTTTTCTTTTCTAGACCTAGTTTTGTTACAAGTTTCATTTGGGAGAGAAGATCACTTGTGATTGGAACTCCTTGTTCCATTTCTTTATCATCTATTCTATGAGTTTTTATTTACCCATTGATATGAATTGATTTGCTATGTCTGAGTAGTTCAACTGTTAGATCCAGGGTTCAGATAGGTTTGTGGGATTAGCCCCAAACTATAGATCTGCCTTGTTGTGATATTCATGATAGATTTGTACTCATTGCTTGTTTTAGCCTAGCTAACTAGAACATAATCATAGGATTGCATATTCAAACACCCTTGTTATCCCATCCTGACATCTATCTATCATACTAGGATTTGCTAGAGAGGGCTAACCGCCAATTTAGAATCTTAGTAGATCATTTTCATACTCGCACATAGGCCTGGCTTGAACCCATTGATCGATATCCTCAAATGACAATCGATCGATGTTGGCAAAAGTGTATCGGTCGACGTCGTAATAGACTATCGATCGACACTCTCTTGTGTCTGCATCTAACCGGTGAGACACAAGATCTAGTCTGTTAACCAGTGGTACATGCGACAGCTGATCACTGAGTTAAGCGAATGAGCTCTAATATATCATGCATGCAACAGTTAGGCATCTATAGGAATTATAATCTCCAACACCTGAATAGTGGCCCTGCATCTAATATCATTTCCAACCTAAGTTACATTTATCATTTACTCGCTAGTTACTATTGCTATTTTATTTAAAACATTACAACCTTTAGAATTAATAAAGACTAGATTTAATTGTTCCCTAGCTCCTTGTGGATTCGATCCCTAAGTACTACATCTGAACCTCTTTTGATGAGAGTAACACTCCTTAGGGTAATTTGAGTGGTATCAGATGGTGATGATAGTATTTTTGCTGATGAATATACTGGTCAAGATACTGGTGAAGAGTGGGATGAAGATAGTAATGCTGCTGATGATGTTCAAGCAGCTGCTGATGATGTTCAAGCAACTGCTGATGTTGTTGATGTTGACGATGGTGTAAACTACAATGATTATGGTAAAGTGAAAGATGAGGATTCTGAAGAGGATGCAAATGAAACGCTTTATGATGGTCATAAAGCACAATACTCTGGTGGTGAAGGAAGATCGTTGTCCTTAAAGGACAATATATATGTCGGTCAGAGTTTTGCTAGTAAGGCTGAGCTTGTTCCAAAGCTGAAGTCGGTGGTTGTGAAATATAAATTTACATTCACAGCATATAAGACAATTAAGACTCTGTATGTGGCTAAGTGTCGTGTTCAAGGATGTGGTTGGAAGCTTAGATCGAGTGTGAAGCATGGGGCGAAGACATTTTGGGTAACAAAATATTTGAAAACTCATACATGTTCAGTGACGGATCAAATGGCTCAATGGAAACATTATACTCCGAAATATGTTGCAAGACTATTGATATATCGGGTTGGGATTATAGATGGGCTTACTCTGAAGCATATCAAAGACGCAATGAGGAACATGTTTAGGATGAAGCTAGATTACAACACTTCGTACAGAGCTTTGTTATCTGCCCAAGAGTTGGTGAGAGGAACAACAGAAGATGGATATGAGAATCTTCATTCTTATTTGCGTCAGATCGAGATATCGAATCCGGGTACTGTCACATGTCTTGATAAAGATGATGAAAACAGATTTAAGTATCTATTCCTATCTTTTGGAGCTTCGATAGCTGTTTTTACCTATCTTAGGAGGGTTATTGTGGTGGATGGGACTCATCTACGTGGGAAGTATGAAGGAGTTATGCTAGTTGCGGCTGCCAAGACGGTAATTTTCAGATTTTTCCATTGGCTTTTGCGATTGTGGATTCGGAGAATGATGAGTCGTGGGAATGGTTTTTTACCCAATTGCGGAGATGTGTTTCTGATCAGTATGCTTTTGTGATAGTTTCTGACAAGCACGGTTCCTTTAAGAAGGCGTGTGAGAAGGTTTTCCCTTGGGCAAGACGAGGAATATGCTATTATCATCTACAACAGAACATAGTCCAAAAGTTCAAGGGAAATCAGATGTTGTACTTGGTCAAAGGCGCTGCTTATGCACATACACTTTTCGATTTTAACCGATACATGGATGAGATACGGAGTATAAACCCCAACCTTGAAACATATTTGGAGAATTCTGACGTCTCGTTATGGTCATGAGTTTAATTTCAAGGTGACATATACAATATAAAGACTAGCAAGATCGCAAAATCTATCAACTCCGCACTTAAGCCAGCCAAAGGATTCCCAGTCTCATTCCTTTTAGAATTTATACGCGAGAAGCTAGGAAGCTGGTTCTTTAAAAGGAGAGAAGATGCTTTGAGTCTCACTTCACATCATAATCGGGGAGTTGAAAACTTGTTGGCTATTCGTGAAGAGTATGCAGATATGATGAATGTGGAGCGTATTGATGGTTGGCAATTTGTTGTGAGAGGAGGACATCGAGATTGTGTTTATGACTTGGAACTTCGAAGGTGTCAATGTCGTGTGTTTGATATTGAGAAGATACCTTGTTCACATACCGTTGCAGCTGCAAAGGATGCAAATATTCATGTCTCTACGCTTGGATGCCCATCCTATTCAAAGAATTATCTTTATGCAGCATACGCGGCAAATATATATCCCAAAAGTGACTTTTTGGAATTCCCAACACTGATGACACATCACCTGCCAATGAAGAATGAGCTTGTAACGCACGTAAATGTCTTCCTCCAGATGTCAAGCGTGGTCCGGGTAGGCAAAAGAAATCGAGGTGGCAGTCTTGGCTAGAAATTTCCAGGATGAGGGAAAACCAACCGCGAAATTTGCACAAGGATTATAGTTGCTCCTAGTGCAAACAATCGGGTCACACTCGTCCTAACTGTCTAGGTTAAACATGTGTTGTCAGTCTTATTGCTTTAGATGTTGTCTTATGTCTTATGTGTGAAACTTATTAGTTGTATTGTTACTTTGGATGTTGTCTTATTTCTTTGGATGTTGTCTTATTGTCCTCGATGTTGTCTTATGTCTTATGTCTTATGTGTGGAACTTATCAGTTTTATTATTGCTTTGAATGTTGTCTTATGCTTTGGATGTTGTCTTATGTCTTATTTCTTATGTCTTAATGTGTTAGTCTTCTGTTACATAATGCAGACTTCTTTTGTAGTCTTCTTTTACATAACGCTTACTTCTTTTATAGTCTTTTTCTAAAGAAGACTAATACGTAAGTCTCTTAGTTGTCTCAAAGTTGTATGTTTGGTCGAATATGATCTAAAAAGACTAATATACTGATAAAAAGATGATGTCTAAATAGTAATCGAGTAGCAAACTTCTGTAAAAGTCTTATGTAAAAGAGGACTAATACTTAAGTCTGCTGCAAGCAAATTACATAAGTTTGTTACAACCAAAAGCGTGCTACATCAGCCTGTTACTCACAGCACAATACAATAGTTGTGGGAACCGAAATTCGCACTGTCGATTTCCGTTTAAATAAGGAAACTAGGAAAACCCTAATTTCCCAGAGGACCCGGATATCTGCTAATTACCACACGTCAAGCAATCAGAACACGAGAATAACAACGATAAGAATAAGAAATCGAAAAAGAGAGCAAAGTAGATATTATTCTGAATCTGCGTATGAGCGTTTACAACAAGGTATAAGCCTGGGCTCGAGAGCTGTCGGCGAGATTCCTAGTTCTAGCAACCCTAAGATGGGTAAACCTAATTGAGTCGAAGCTCGAAATAACAAAAACCGGAAAATTGCCTAAATTGCCTAAATTGCTTTAAGTGCTAAGTTTGCTCTGAAAAAGTTCTCTCCCCATGCTCCTCGCCTAGGACTCCTTATATACTAGCTCCAAGGTCGGTTTACGCTTTTACTCTTCTGCCCTTAAGCCGTCATAGCATAAAAATGGAGATATTCCATTTTTCCCGATCTTCACAATTATCTTCAAAACTTCCGTATTTATCCGCGGAAACTTGACATTTATCCTTCGTTGTGGACCAAGCGTAAACCGTGCTGTGGTTTACGGGCTTTTGGTTAAGAAATCATAGGATGGGCCTCGAGTCGTGTTT
>NC_027752.1:23195825-23198463 GCF_000695525.1 Brassica oleracea var. oleracea
AGCGGGACGATCGCTCGGTCGCTACGTAGCGACCGAGCAGGACGATCGCTCGGTCGCTACATAGCAACCGAGCTTGGCCTCGAGCTCGGTCGATACGTAGCGACGGAGCGGGACGATCGCTCGGTCGCTACGTAGCGACCGAGCGGGACAATCGCTCGGTTGCTACGAAGCGACCGAGCGGGACGAGCGCTTGGTCGCTACGTAGCGACCGAGCGGGACGATCGCTCGGTCGCTACGTAGCGATCAAGCGGGACGAGTGCTCGGTCGCTACGTAGCGACCGAGCGGGACGACCGAGCTTGGCCGAGCCTGTCGTCGGACGTCTCGATTCTTTCTTCCGTAAAGCTTTTTCGTAAGAAAAGAATCTATTTCGAAAAGTACCCTTCGGAGAAATTCTTATTTTCTTCCTCGGACGTTTTGAATGTTAAATTTGTCGTAACCGTTTTTGACCCCAACAGTTAGCCCCCCAGCCCGTTAGATTTGTGACTCTAGCGGGCGGATAGATGACTTTGACAAGGTTAAGCGTATTGGACGAAATTCACATTTTAAACTCCGCGGACAAAAGTTGTCGAGAAAATATTCCGAACCCATACTTCTATAAGTAGTGAGCTCTTGCCATTTATTTTCTTCACACCTTCCCTTCTTCATTCCTTCAAAAACCTCTCTAGTTTCATAACTTTCCTTTCAACATGTCTTCCTCCCAAGGTGATAAGAGAGATTTCGACGTCGAGATGGGCGAGGCCACTTCTCCGGCTCTGGTTCTAACTTCTCCGGCTGAAGCGCCAGCTTGTGTTGCCGATCATCTTTCTTTCCGAGAGAAACTTGTTCGTCGCCAAGCCGAGAAAGAACTAGCTCAAGCTGGCTCCGAGTTCCCGTCTTCTTCCGCGCAGGTCGTTGCCCCGTGTCAGGAGACCGAGGTCATGGCTTCTCTTCCGCAAGCCCTACCTGCGGGATCTTCCACGACTCCGATCCTTGTCGAGGACAAGGAGAAGGCCGCTGACTCTATGCCTCCTCCACCAGCCAGGAAAAAAATCGTTCTGGCATTGCGTGCTCCTAGCGCTGTCCTGGCTACTCAGCCTAAGAGCCGCAAGAGAAAACTTGCCAAGAGTGGTGACGGGGAGACTTCGCAGCGAGGTGGATCGAGCCTAGCATCGGGACTTCGCGGAAAGGTTTGTCTCTTGTTCGAATTCTCGATCGTCTTTTGTGCATTTTTTCTCGGGCTTAGTCTTAAGAACTTTTTTTTGTTCGCAGTTCATATCATGAGATGTTAGAGACCAGTGCGCTGGGTTTTAGGGCAAGACCTAGGTTTACTTTCGGTTTAAGGATTGTGCGGTGACTAACCGGCTATCGTTTTTCCTGTCGCGATTTCTTCCTGATTCGTATCGATGTAAAGTCCGCGATAGGTTCTCGGATTATACGACTTGTTTGATACGAATCGAGCATCTCTCCGGAGACCGGAAGTGCTAGACCAAAATTTCGGATTTCTTTTATAGCGCTATTATCCTTGTGTCGGATGTAAGAGAGTCATCTCCGTGAGATGGCTATGTCTGTTGAGGACGTTTGTGAGTTCGATGTGATCAGCATCGGACTTGGTGGCGAGTGCCGTTGTGTTTGAATATTTTGCGCAAAATAAGTGTTAACGTGTGCATATATATGTTTTTTTTGTGACGGAGGTTTCGTTTGTTCGGAGGAAATAACCTTTGAGGCATCTTTTACGACGTCTCGCGATGCTAAAGGTTGCTTCTCCCAAGCAGCCGACTAATTTCCGAAGACCTCGTTCTGATTTTACGGGTGAGGATGTTTTGATAAGTCGAAAACACCAAGAGAGTGGTAAGAAATTTTTTTGATTTTTGGGAGTATACGAGTATACGTACCCACTCCCCCCCCCCCCTTTTTAATGAGGGGGAACAGCTGAATTTGCCTTTCGACAAACTGCCTACGTACTCCTTGCGGAGATCAAGCCGTCTCGTAGTTCAGTGATTGCGGGTTGGTTTGTTTAGTGATAGTATTTTTTGAGTTGTATTGCGTTCCAGGTTCTAAGAATTTTTATGCCCTGCATGTTGGCTATTTCGTAAGAACCTGGTCGGACGACTTTTTCGATTTTATAGGGACCTTCCCAGTTTGCTCCGAGTTTTCCCGCGTTTCGTTCAGCGGTGTTTTGGAAAACTTTGCGAAGGACCAGATCTCCCTGATTGAACCTACGATTTCGTACATTGGAATTATAGTATTTTCCAGCGGCGTGCTGGTAGTTTGAATTCGGATGAGCGCTCGATCTCGGCGCTTGTTAATGAGGTCGAGATCATCCAAGAGCATAGCATCGTTGAGTTCCTCTCGTTCGGGTAATAACCTTCTTCGAACATCGGGAAATTCAACTTTCGTGGGAATCATGCATTCTGTGCCGTATACCAGAGCGAAGGGAGTTTCTCCCGTTGCTCGCCTTGGGGTGGTACGGTGAGACTAGAGGACTCCCTCGAGTTCGTCGGCCCATCTGCCTTTTTCGGCCTCTATACGTTTCTTCAGTCCGTCGAGAATGGTCTTGTTGATTGTTTCAGCCTGTCCGTTGCACTGCGGATATCTGGGAGTTGACTTGTTGAGTCGTATCTTCCATTTTTCGCAGAATGCTTCGAATCGGGTGGAGAT
>NC_027752.1:23199569-23201525 GCF_000695525.1 Brassica oleracea var. oleracea
TCGACCGCCCACTTAGCCAATCGGCCTGATTGACTTGGGCTATGCAAAATTGTCCGTAAGGGAAAAGTCGTGAGGATGACAATCGTGTGGGATTGGAAATATGGTCTTAGTTTTCGGGCCGATGTTACGACCGCGCATGCCAATTTTTCCATCAACGGATACCTAGATTCGGCACCCAGCAAGGTTTTGCTTATGTAGAAAATAGATTTCTGCTCCCCGCGTTCTTCCCTGATCAGGAGTCTGCTTACGGCCGTTGCCGACACAGTGATGTACAAGAATAAAGGTTCCCCTTCCACGGGTTTTGCGAGGACTGGAGGAGTAGCTAGATAGCGCTTCAACTGTTGGAAGGCGTCTTCGCACTCCTCCGACCATTCGAATTTTTTATTTCCTCGCAGGACGTCGTAGAAGGGCAGGCACTTATCTGTTGATCGTGAAATAAATCGGTTGAGCGCTGCGATTCTGCCGGTCAGTCTTTGGACTTCCCGCTTATTCTTTGGTGAAGCCATCTCGATTAGTGCGTTGATCTGTTTTGGATTTGCTTCGATACCGCGTTATGTGACCAAGTAGCCTAGGAATTCCCCTGATGCCACGGCGAATCTACATTTTGTCGGGTTGAGCTTCATGTTATGGAAATTTAATTGTGCAAAGCATTCTTCGAGATGTGACACGTGATCTCTTGCTTTGAGGGATTTGACGAGCATGTCGTCGATATAAACCTCAATCGTTTTTCCGAGTTGTTTGGAGAACATTCGGTTCACGAGTCGTTGGTAAGTTGCACCAGCGTTCTTGAGGCTGAAGGGCATTACCTTATAGCAATAAGTTCCGCGATCGGTAATGAACGTAGTCTTCTCGCGATCGTCGGGGTTCATCCTAATTTGATTATAACATGAGAAAGCATCCATGAAGGATAAGAGTTCGTTGCCCGCTGTTGCTTCTACCAATCGATCGATATGTGGTAGAGGGAAGCTATCCTTTGGACATGCCTTGTTTAGTTCGGTAAAATCCACGCAAACTCGCCACTTCCCGTTCTTTTTTTGACTACTACGGGGTTGGCGAGCCAGTCCGGGTATCTTACTTCTGTTATCGACCCAACTTTAAGCAATTTTTCGACCTCATCGTTTACTGGGGCAGCACGTTCGGGTCCTAGCTTCCGTCTTTTCTGTTTGATGGGTTTGAATGTTGGGTCGATATTCAGCTCGTGACATGTTATGTTAATGACGATCCCCGTCATATCTTCCGCAGCCCATGCGAAAGTATTGAGGTTCTTTTTAAGACAGGTTACGAGTTCTGTTCTTAAAGGCTCGCGGAGATTGGCTCCAATCTCGACGCAGCGTTCTGGGAAGGCTTCGTCGAGACAGATCGTTACCACGGGTTTGCATGTTGGCTCGCGTTTTTCATCTAGAACTGCGATGCTGCGAGATTGCCAGAAGAGTTCCGCTGAATCCTGACTTCGCGTATCTTTGCTGGCGGTCTTTTTCTCCACTTTTCTAGGAGTGATTTCGAGGATCGGTCTCTTTCGTTTTAGTTCCGCGGCGAAACAAACCTGTGAAACTCTTGGATTTCCCCAAATTACCTCGACTCCGTTAGGGGTCGGGAACTTGAGTCAAATATGGTAGGGTGATGGGATTGCGCGCATGGTGTTCAGCCATGGCGTTCCCATGATAACGTCATAAGATGCGGGACGGTCAATGACTAGAAACTCTGTGACGTTCGTCACGGTTCCGGCTTTGACAGCGAGACTAATCGATCCATAAGCCATGGTTGTTTCCCCCGAAAGTCTTAGCAGTGGGCTTGGGCATTTCGTGACTTCGGATTGATTGATCCTCATCTTTTCAAGAGTGTCTTTAAAGATGACTTCGGCCGAGCTTCCGGTATCGATTAGCACTCTAGCGATGTCAATATCTCGAATCGTCAACTCGATAACAAGGAGATCGTTTCGAGGTTTGGCTCGATCAT
>NC_027752.1:23202240-23214098 GCF_000695525.1 Brassica oleracea var. oleracea
GAAGGTTTGACGAGAATGCATGGATTGATGTCGTATCGATGTTTGGAAGGGTTCGATCGCTACACAGCGACTGAACTTTGGCTCGAGTCCGGTTGCTACGTAGCGACCGAGCGGGACGAGTGCTCGGTCGCTACGTAGCGACCGAGCTTTGGCTCGAGCTCGGTCGTTACGTAGCGACCGAGCAGGACGAGCGCTCGGTCGCTACGTAGCGATCGAGCTTTGGCTTGAGCTCGGTCGCTACGTAGCGACCGAGCGGGACGATCGCTCGGTCGCTACGTAGTGACCGAGATGCGACCGAGCTTGGGCTCGAGCTCGGTCGCTACGTAGCGACCAAGCGGGACGGACGTTCGGTCGCTGCGTAACGACCTGTTTCGAGCTTTCGTCGGACGTCTCGATTCTTTCTTCCGTAAAGCTTTTTCGTAAGGATGAATCTATTTCGAAAAGTACCCTTTGGAGAAATTCTTATTTTCTTCCTCGGACGTTTTGAATGTTAAATTTGTCGTAACCGTTTTTTACCCCAACAATAGTCTGGTACAAAAGCCTACTACGGCCCTGTTCTTTAAGGTGTCACTGCATCAGCGGCGAGCGACTGAAATTGAACATTAATGACGGCAAATAATAGAATGGAAAACTGAAAAGGTGTCGCTGCGGTTAATTTATTAGTAGTTTCCGGTGTTGATTGTATCGCTGAAAAAACCAGCGATCATCGGAATAGTGTTGTAATCAAACGCGGGTGTCGCTGCGATATATCCACCACTAACTTAAGCTTCAAGAAGCGTAAGCTTGTCGCTGACGCAGCGTTCCGTTGCCGAACAGGGCCTACATCAACCTACATATATCCGATGAGGAAAGTCACCAAAAAATTTCATACTTTATCTCACTTCTACCCAAAGAAGTGGATTAACCTTAGTCATAGACACTGAGATGCTTGTAAACATCTTTCTCTGTGTCGTTTATGCTGGTCTCATCAAATATCTCACTCGCCATCTGAGACCTGATTGTCTTGATCTTCTTATCACACAGCTCATGAGGTGGAAATGGCATGCCAAGTGCATAACATTCTATATACTTCAAGCAATAACTCCACAGTCACCAGTTTGTTTGTTTTGTGGCACCCCAGATTCACGCTCATGTGTGAATCAACCGTGTACAACTCCTTCTCCCCACCGATAGATAACATATGCAGCATGTACAGTAGCATGTGTGCAATAGGCTTTACGGTCTCAGTAATTTCTGCATCCTCAGTGTAAGCAACATCACTATCCCAGATCACTATGTGTCTCCTCGGGATTGATATCCAGCAAGCTACCCAATGATCGTTCTTGACAAATAATGGCACATATATATCATCAATCTCCAGCGCCCATGTCTTATTTGATCTGTTATACGCTGTTTCCTCGCCTGTGTAGTAGTCTAAGGCGTCATGAGGGAGTAGTTTACCTAAGCAGTCAGGATTGGCAGGAGACGCCAGAAACTCTGAGTACTTTGCTGTCCACATTTGAGTACATACAGCATCTAACATGCAAATTCTGTCGGACCTAAACCATTCCGGGTGCTTTGTGTATCGGAAAGAGATTAATTCCAGCATCCATGTGCTGTATTTACAACATTAGAGACTCCTACATCAGAGAAATCTACATGCGAAAGAAGTCTACATGAGAGAGAATTCTACATACCGTGTCAATCAACCATTTTGTAGGAGTTAGTAGTATGTAGAACCAATGACTTGAAGAACCAGGCACCTTCTGTCGCCATTTGCTGTCAATAATCAAATTTAATAAATAAAACACTACCAAGTCCTTTATATAAAGATAAAATATATGATGTTAGATGACTTATGGGTCAAGTTTCACCCAATCAAGAAGAGCAGAGAGCTTTTGGCGATCAACACCAGCAAATGGTTTATATCCCTGGCCTCGCTTCGGCTGGTTAGGTATGATAACTTTTGCCGTGATGTTTCCATCAAAAGGAGAGTGCTGAGTAGCAGCAAGCCTACGTTGCCTCTCACTCTTAGCATGGGCCACAATGCAAGCAGGTCTCAGTTTACCAACTTGTTTCAGTTTTTTCACAGAACCATAATCAATGCGTGACTGTTCTTTATCTACTACAACAACACTTATGCCTCCATTCTCATTTTCACTCTCACTCTGCATTTTTTATCAGCAGATAGAACACATTAATAACAACCACTAATAACAAAATGCATCCTTTTACAATCTTATACAAACCAAAAGAGAACAATCAAAATGCACACGTTTTTCAAACCAAACAAGCTAATATTCCAAGGTTCCAAAACAACATGAAAAAGGTTCCACCGTTCCAAATGCAAATGCAAACAAGTTATTTCTTTTTCACTCAATCATGCGGGATTTGTGTCTTCAGAGTATTCTCGCATCTGCTCAGCCCCTCAACCATATTAGAAGTCAGGCCAGTTAGCCAACGAACTATTTCTGCTTTCATGGTCTCTGTATCCACGCCAGGGGACTCACGAGCCTTCTTGCGTGATTCTGCCTCAAGACTGTGCGAGAAGAGGACACTGTCTTCTTGCTTTGCACCATCTGGCCAGCTTCTGTCTTCATCGGATGGATCTCCACCTTCACATTTGTCAACAATTTTGTTCCGAAACACAAAACCCACACACAAATTTGTAATATTCAAGCGAAGCCTAATTTTATGACATAAAAAATTTACGCAAAAGGAACAACCCGCACCCTAAATGGATAGCCAATGTTCATGCCTAACTGATTTTATAATATAATAAAAATGATTATTTCTATGTGTTTGGCTAAATTTATTGAAATAGAAAGAGTTTTTTTATTTAGTAAAATAATTATATGGATTGAAAAATTAAGTGACAAAAAATGTAATACATTTTTATTATTTTAATTTAAGTTATTATTTTATTCATAAAAACATGTTTTTGAATTATGTTTTTGGCTACGTAATTTTTCACCAGTTAAAACTAAAATTTTAAAAACAAATTAGTAAAAAAAACCAAAAACCGAACGTTTAACCATAGGCAAAATCCATTATTTTACATTTTTTATTTTATAATTGGCACAAAGTTAATGTTTAAAACTAATAAATAAAAATATGCACTATTATTATTTTGATAATATAATTAATGATGTTATGTATTGTTAAGGTAATATAATTAATGAACTTCTTAAACTGAATGAAATATGAAAAGACAATTAATGTAATTATATTAATAAATTACTAAAATGACAATTTTTTGATCAAACCATTCATTCATTCAAATAAAAACAGAGTTTACTCCATTAAGGAGAAGTTTACAGAAGGAAGCAAAGCTGATTTTGCCACTAAATCAGCAACATAGTTTTCTAAAAAAAGGGAAAATTTAAAAGAGATAGATACTAAAGGTTTAACTAGAGCATAAATGTCATAGAGAACACTTTGGAGCTTAAAGTCAATCTTCTTCGCGTTGGTTCCAGGATAGAGAGGTAGCTGCCCAAGTGATGGTGAATGAATAAGTTTTCACTGCTTAACTGTCCCTGTAGATCTCGGGTGCATCACTGGTAGTCTGGTGAATCTGGGATTTCACTATTTTTACTTCCGCGGCTATCTTCGTGATGTAATCACAGAGGTCTCGAATTTCATCGAGATCGTCGCCAGCAGTTTTTCGCGTTTGTCAGCGTTTGCTGCGAGTGATTCGAGCATGTTCCTCGACGAGCTTCTATTTGTTCAACCCAGAAGACGTTTTATTCTTCCTCGGATGAACGAAGAATCCATCCGATTCGTGCAGCTCCAGGTCCTTCTTGGATGCACGTCTGTGTACTCGTCCGAATGATCGGACTGATCGCTGGGATCCAAGTTGACTCGTTCGATTTCATTTTCGTCGGCATCTTGCTCGTGAGGCGGAAGATTTTTTGAGTCTTTCCGTGTTGCGACAGAGGTTATCTCGTTGGAATTTTGTCATGACGTGTTTCCCTGTTTGTCCACCGGAGTTGCGAAATCGAGTCTTCTTTTGTGGACTCTGGTGGATCCATGTGGAAGGACGACCCTGGTTCTCGCTGTCAGGGTTTCGACATGTTTAGAGAGAGTGCTGATGACCTTATCCTCTTCTTCTGACTTTTTCGAAAAAGTCGTGAACATCTTCTTAAACTCGTCGAGCACCGTGGTGTTGGTATCAGTGTTGACCATGGAGACGTTCGCTGCCGGAGTTTGATTAACGTTGTCGCTGATAGTGGTGTCGTTGCAAGTTTGTTGATTCTTTTGATCGTCTGTAGACATACTGACCAAGTGTTTTGCGGCTGTGAGTTAGATTGATCTGTATCCCCTCCCCCCTCCTTTTAGCGCCAAACTGTGGGAACCAAAATTTACACCGTTGATTTCCGTTAAATTAGGAAAGGTAAGAGAACCTAACTTTCCTAGAGGTCCAGATTTCTGCTAAGCTAAACGTCAAGTAATCAGACAACGTAAACAGACGAAATCATAAAGTAATATTCCGAATCTGCATGTGAGTGTGTACAAGAAGGTAAGAACCTTGGCCACAAGAGCTGTTGGCGAGTTTCCTAGTTCTATCAACCTAAGACTGCAAAAACCTAATTGAGTCGCAGACGAAGAGTTGTCTATTGCTCTAAATGTTAAATTTGTTGTGTCTCAAAGTTCTCTTTTGCGCTCTCACCTTGGCATCCTTTATATATTCCTCCTAGGTCGGTTTGGGATTTCCTTTTCTGCCCCTGGGTTGAGTTTATCTCCTTGCAAAAATATTCTATTTTTCTCGATCTTCACAATTATCCCTTCAAATTTGACATTTATCTTCGAACTTGACATTGTCTTCTTTGGTGAATAAGAGGTAGACAATCATAGTATCCTTGGGCTCAATTTCGTCCAAAATCGTAAGTGGGCTTTTTAGCCACGTCTTAAACCTTTTCGGGCCGTGTTTCGACTTAACTTTTTTACGATTTTTTTGAAAGATCACCTTTGGTATGACGTCGGTTATTTTAAGAATAAGTCAAATTAATCGTATAGTCGAGAAATTAAGGTGTTAAGTTAACCGTCAACGTTTTACACGATCGATTTGAACTCATACGAGAAAACAAGTCTTGACGATTTTTATCGCAAAGTTCCAACAGTAACTCCAATCGAGACGAAACAAGAGACAGTGTAGCCGAGGCTCGAAGAAGAAAGTTATGAAGACGAGACGAGAGTGCATGACGTCAATGTGCGGTCGTGCTCGCCATATGGCGAGCGGGATGATGCTGTCTTGGTCGCCGTATGTCAAATTGGTTAAGGCCGAGGTTAAATTTTGGCTATCTTCAGGTGATTCGGATTGTTGGGATATGATGATCGGCCTTTTTCCCGTTTCATTGTTTGTCTCTCGGAAGCCACTTGCCAATATATTGGACTATATATTCCGAAAACTTCTCGTATAACTCTTTTTAAACTTGTACGAGGCTTTTAGTGTTGATTTTCTACTTCTCTTTTTAGAAGAAATATTTTTCGGGAATTTTCAGACGTTGATTTCGTAGTGACCGATTTTAAGCCCAACAAGGAGTTGATTTACCATGAAGTTTACCACTTTTAGACCATCATATATGACCTTTTTAGAGTAAATTATATGTGTTTGGACTTTGTCTTAATTTTCAGATCCAAGTATGCTTTAGAGAACTTTGATGATTATGGAGCTATTTGAGGTGTTGAACTGCACATATACGTCATAAGTTTAGCTATGTATGGAGACCTTACCACTGTGCAATTGAGCCCATATGCTGACGCAAAGTATATCTTTGAGTTAGCTTTCGAATTCTAGCGGTTTGAGGTCAATCATAATCCTATAACATAAGTTATTCATGTTTTACTGAAGAGTGGTACTTCTGGCTCGCTAGACGAAGCTGTGGAAGATATGAAGGAGTGTCTATCGACGACAAGCCTTTGGTGTCAATCGACACTGATGCGAGAAGACGAGTCGAACCTATTTCATGACCGACTTGGGCCTAGATGTCACCAGATATTACCAGAATGCCCCTAGACGACCTAAAACTCTATTTATGTATTTTGTTTTACTTTCTATTGTTCTTAGTTTTATATATGTTAGGAGGGAGAGGAACCCATTTAGAGTCCTCTTGGAACTCCAACTGGTTTTGGTTTTATATTTTATATTTTATATCTATTCTTTCTATAATTTTTTGTGCAACTATCCTGTCTGAGTAGATCCACCTGCTAGATCTAGGTTTTCTAGGGTTTCTAATGAACTTCTAAAATATAGAATTGCTAGGATGATTTATTGTATCCTTCACAAGATTGTTCTCATTGCTTGTTTCTAGAGTAATTAACTAGAAACCTGATCATAGGATAGTTAGGCGCACGTGACATCATGGTCAATTACCTGAATTGAATCATGATGTGATGTGCTAGGTTGTGAGATGCATGTGAAAGCTGGTTTAGTTAACCTAGTGAACAAATCGAATTGGTTCTTAATGCTTGTCTAGAATAATTATCGATCGATACTAACTCTATAGTATCGATCGACACTCATTCATAAGTTCACATGCAAGAGCTGTAATCACATGATTTCAGGCATCTGATTAGTATGCGAGAGTTGGTTTACATGCTTATATGAATTTGAGATCTAGGATTAAACCCTTAGCATCTATAGATTGTAGTTCTAATAACCTGAATGAAACCCAAAGTCTAGCAACCCTCATTCCATCACAAACAAACTCCTAAATTTACTTTACTGCTATTTACTGCTTTATATTATTTAACCTAGCTTGATCTGAAACTCAAATCTATCGTGTGAAAGATAGAGTCTCTGTGGATTCGATCCTCAAGTACTACATCGAACCTCTTATTTGGGAGAGTAGCTTGAAGGTTAATTTGAGCATATCAACCACTTATCCAATCGATATGTATTCCCATTTTGTTATTCTGGTGGTTTTTATAAGGAATTAATAAGTTATGTATTATTAACATAATTTTATATTTTAATAATTATCGACTTTTGTGGACTTGTTTGGAATGGTTGGTAAATTTGGATCAGTCTGTCGATAATCCTTATGAGGAGATTTTTGGTGTACCTCTAACTAAAATTAATTTTAAGCTGATGGATGATAGCTAATTACTATTCTTAATTTAAGTAACTCATAAAAATCAAATAAACATTTTTTTAAAATTAATATTCATCTTATATGCATGTTATTAATTAAAAATACTACACAATGGCTGTGAGTTGTAATACGAAGCTTCAAGACAGCTTGCCTGCTAATTGGATATGAAAAGTTGATGGTTGTAAATACCACAAACCTTTCTTAGCTTTGCGGTTGTGGCGAGTAAATTACACTACTGAGCAAGGTGAAATTTTAAATCTTTTTTTTTTTTTTTTTTTTTTGTCAACCAGGTGAAATTTTAAATCATTTAAATATTATTGACATCTATTTAACATAGTCTATTCTTTTTTCGTCAACCCTTAGCATAGTCTTTAAAAAATTTCAATTGTTGTCAATGTTCAGGAAAAGTCATGATTACATACAGTAGGCAATGTGCTAAATTCGAATTCGGTCCAACATGGATAGTCCTTTTATGGTCGAACGTGGTGAAAAGTGATTGTCCTTTTAAAACCTCCTTACTATAGACTAACTTATAATATAACATATCTAAAGTTTTGTTGAGTACATGAGTTTGCCATTTAAACATATGCAAATTGAAATCTAATCATTTCTACGCTTATTTGCGTGATAAGATTGGCTCATTGCGGTAACACTCGTGCGACTAATTAACAATTAAATAACTCGAATTTTGATATATCAGATTAATTAAATTTATACTTATACACATACATGATATAAACATAATATGATTCTTCATGATCGGTAATATCATATTCTACGTGATATACTGGTTGTCATACGAGATGTATAATAAAACACGTAATATACGAATAATATAAACAACTCTTCATGAGGAATCATAGAAATGTAAACATCAAATTAAGTGGAAAAAAATCTGATTCAAACATTTGATTACTATTTATCAACATGTATGAATTATTTATTGCATACATATATATAATATAACTTTAAACATCAATGTTGAATAAAAAGTAAATAATATTTTGAAAAAAAAAGAAGTAAATAATATTTAGAAAGCCAAAAAATGCTGAATCATAAAACTGTATTTATCAAAACTACAAATATATATATATAAGTAATAAAAGGAGAATATAAGGAAAATCAACTAATCAGAGAGCCCGAAGTTGCCACGTCGTCTCATTTATTTTTTTCATTTTTTCGTAAAAAATGAAAAAAACAATGCAAAGGAAAGGATCGAACCCGGTTAGTATGACATAAATATAGGGCGGTTACCACTAAGCCATTGAAACTTTCTTCGACACATATACAAGAATCACTAAGTATGTACTCACAAACTCTTTTGTTTTGTAAAAAAAAGTAAGTAAGTGACTAAGCTAATATATTCTTTGAGAGTGTGAGAACATTGACAAATATGAAAAATCGTAGATTTTTGTTTTCGTGACAAAGTTAAGAACTTTGTAAAATTAAGTTTAACATATAAATTTTCGTGACAAATATGAAAAATCGTAGATTTTTGTTTTCGTGACAAAGTTAAGAACTTTGTAAAATTAAGTTTAACATATAAATTTTCGTGACAAATATGAAAAAGCATAGAGTTTTGTACAATTTTGATATAACAACTCAAAACATAGTTCTCTAATGTCTTAATAAAATATTATTTAAGGATGCAATAATTAAATATATCAATTCAATAAATTTTGTAATTTATAGACAAAACAATAACACAACAAATTTTGAAACATTTGTTTAACCTATCGATTTCTTTTCATGAGAATCCAACTAAACAAGATAAAAATAATTAGATTTACAAATATTTAATTACCATTTTATTCAATTTTTATTAATTTCAAATGGTAATAATATATCTCTTTGAAGTTACAAAAAAGAATGTTCTTTCTTTATTACACTAGCATTATATATAGATTTTATATACAAAAATAAATATAATATAATAACATAAGCTTGCTTTCCCCGATTCATATGAAAACTTTTTAAGTTATCAACCAAAGCAAATTAACTAAATCAATCAAATTGTTAGAATACAGCAAATTAATATATAATTTTATTTTAAATTAAATTATTTAAAAAGTGTATTTTCAATAAAAAAAATAATAAATAAGTAAAACTGATTTGAAGGTAATTTTTATGACATATATATATATATATATATATATATATATAAATTCTGTGAAAGAAATAGAAACTTAATATGAAAAAAAATCTTAAATACAAAAAACTCTAAAAGTTAACAAAAAAAAAACTAATAAAAATTAAACTATAATATTGTTGGGGTTAAAAACGGTTACGACGGAATTACCACCCGAAAATTCTCAGAGATCGTATTTCCGAAAGAGATAGTAAAAAGAAGGATACAACTTTCGTAAAATATAACCAATATGAAGTTTTTACGAAGAAGTATCCTTGAAGATTCAAACCAATCAAACCAAGCTCGGTCGTTGCGTAATTATTGCACATACACGCCGTCTGGTCGCTACGTAGCAACCAAGTCCGGGCCGATATCGGCCGCTGCATAACGACCGAATGTCCGACCTACTCGGTCGCTACGTAGCGAGCGAGCGCTCGTCCCGCGCGGTCGCTACGTAGCGACCGAGCGTTCGTCCTGCTCGGTCGCTACGTAGCGACCGAGCTCGAACCAAAGCTTGGTCGCTATGTAGCGACCGAGCGCTTGTCTCGCTCGGTCGCTACTCGGTCGCTACGTAGCGACCGAGCTCGACCAAGCTCGGCCGCTACGTAGCGACCGAGCGCTCGTCCCGCTCAGTCGCTACGTAGCAACCGGGCTCGAGCCAAAGTTCGGTCGCTGTGTAGCGATTGAACCCTTCCGAACATCGACAGACATCAATCCATGCATTCTCGTCAAACCATCAAATGCTATCTTCCGAAGACCGTAGCAAGCTCAGTCTATGTTTCCGCTATTCTAAATCATCGATCAAACTTTGCGAATTAAAAACCGCGGAAAGTTCGTTCTTTATCGAAAGAATTCGTAGTAAACGTGTCGAGTCGGAAGACGGCCCAAAGGGACCTAAAACACGACTCGAGGCCTATCCTACGATTTCTTAATCAAAAGCCCGTAAACCGCAGCACGGTTTGAGCTGCGACTCAATTAGGTTTAGCCGTCTTAGGGTTGCTAGAACTAGGAATCTCGCCGACAGCTCTCGAGCCCAGGCTTATACCTTGTTGGAAACGCTCATACGCAAATTCGGAATAAGATCTTCTTTGCTCTCTTTTTCGATTTCTTATACTTTATCGTTGTTATTCTCGTGTTCTGATTGCTTGACGTGTGGTAATTAGCAGATATCCGGGTCCTCTGGGAAATTAGGGTTTTCCTTAGTTTCCTTATTTAAACGGAAATCGACAGTTCAAATTTTCGGTTCCCCATGTCAAATAACGACGCGGATAACGTGCAAACCCCTCTTAACGGAGGGAGCGGCACCGATCTCCACACTCCAGTAGCGGACGTATACGCGGCCAACGCACAAGCCAACGCCGCAACTCTCAAGGAGTTTAAAAAGATGTTCGCCACCTATGAGAAAATGTCAGAAGAACAGGATAAGCTCGTGAATACCTTGACCAAACAGGTTGAAACCTTAACGGCAAGGACCCAAGCAATCCATCTCCGCGGAACCACCAAAATCCGCGGGAAGAGGCTCGACTTCGCTACCCCACTCGACAGATCAGGAGTCGCGCGGGAACGACCTTCCGGTCAAAACCCTAGCGAGAAATCTCCCGTCGAAAAGGGAAACCCTGAAAATCTTCCACCCCCTGCAAAGGACTCGGAGGATAACGAAGCCAAACACATTGACCTGGATCCTAGCGATGTCTCCAACGACACCGACGAAGACGTCGACAGACATCCAAGAAGGACCAGAAGCCGATCCGCTCGGGAAGGCTCTCCGATCGAAAAACCAATGACGGAAGAAGAGGAAGTCGCCTATTGGAACGAACAAGAGGAGCTGGCTGAAAAGCAAACCAAGTTCACTCACAGTAAACGCCGACAAGCTCGGAAATCCACTGACGAGACATCGGATATCCGCGATCTTCGCGACTACATCACCAAGACTGCTACTAGTGCCGTAAAGTCTCAAATCCATCATGCTACTAGTGCTGCCCCCGAGATCGATCAACTGCTGGAAGGAGCTCGAAAGACCCCCTTTACCAGTCGCATTTCGGACATGAGGGTGTCCGATCCGGGACTCGGAAGACCCCTTTTACCAATCGCATTTCGGACATGAGGGTGTCCGATCCGGGAAAAATCAAAGTACCGAAGTACGATGGTACAGCCGATCCAAAAGCGCACCTTCAGGCTTTCCACATCGCGATGGGAAGAGCAAGACTGAAGGACGGCGAAAAAGATGCCGGCTATTGCCGCCTGTTCATCGAAAATCTTGAAGGAGCAGTGCTCGAATGGTTCGCACGCCTTCGTCGCAACGCCATCGGGAGTTTCCGACAGCTCGCATCGGAATTTCTCAAACAATACTCTGTATTCATAGACAGAGAAACTTCTGATGTTGATCTCTGGAGTCTCTCCCAGAGGGAAGACGAACCCCTCCGTGAGTTTATCAGTCGGTTCAAGCTGATAATGTCAAGGGTCAGTGGGAAAAGCGACAAAGTAGCCATCGACGCGCTGAGAAAAATGCTCTGGTACAAGTCAAAATTCAGAAAGTGGATAACTCTCGACAAACCACGAACGATCCAGGACGCCCTCCACAAAGCAACGGACTACATCATAGTAGAGGAGGAAACTAAAGTCTTATCGCAAAAACATAAGGCGGTAAGACCATCCTC
>NC_027752.1:23214141-23217358 GCF_000695525.1 Brassica oleracea var. oleracea
CAAGTACGTCCATCACGAGGGGGAAGATCTCCAGGGGGCGCATAACTATGCGATCAATTTGGATCAGGGCCGGACCACGGGCAACACATGGACTCGCAATCAAGGGTATGACGAAAACACCTTCTGCGAGTTCCACCAATCCCGAGGACACTCCACGACCAACTGCAAAGTCTTGGGAGCAAGACTGGCCGCGAAGCTACTCGCTGGAGAGCTCTCGGAAGTAACTAGCGTCAAGGATCTCATCCTCGATTCTGATTGCCCTCCAAAGACGGACAGAAATCCGCCCGCTGAAAAATCCCCTCAACGAAACCAGCCTGGGGATAAACACGGTAGGAGGCCAGACGACAAGGGAAATGATAACAATCGTCGCAGAGTCAATATGATCATCGGAGGATCACAATACTGCGGCGATACTGTGTCGGCCATCAAGGCTTACCAACGGAAGGCAGAGTCGAGTGCAAATTGGCCTACATGGTCTCCCCCTCAAGATGGCCAAAATTGCTCGATCACCTTCACAAAGGAAGAAGCTGGCGGTATCGACCAACCTCACTACGACCCGCTCGTCATAGATCTCGTCATACGAGATTTAGAAGTCGGAAGGGTACTCGTCGACATGGGAAGCACAGTCAACGTAATCTTCCGCGACACTCTCAAGCGGATGAGTATCGAACTCTGAGAAGTAATTCCGACGCCGAAACCACTCACGGGTTTTTCAGGCGAAGTATCGATGACTCTTGGATCGATCCAATTGCCAGTCATGGCCAAGGAGATCACAAAAATCGTCGAGTTCACGGTAGTCGATCATCCTGCTATCTACAACGTGATCATGGGAACCCCATGGCTCAACGCCATGAAGGCTGTTCCGTCAACTTACCACCTGGGTCTCAAATTCCCAACCCCAAGCGGAGTCGCGGCCATCTGGGGATGCCAAAAACAGTCGCGGCTATGCTTCCTCGCAGAGCACAAGTTAAGGCATATCATAACTTCTGCAGCTGTAAACGGCAAGCGCACAAAGATAGACAGATCTTCGGCCAAAAGCGCCCCAGGAAAAGACGAGTTAAAATCGTCTACCGACGCAAACGCATCGGACGTCGAAGCTCGACACAAGTCCGAAGCCCACGCTACAACTCAACCGGAACATCCAAAAAATAGCGTTGACCCAGCCACGATCGACATGGCCACGGCAGACATCGCGACGTCTACCGCCGAGTAAGAACACTCGCGGCATGAAACAGAACTACGAGATGGCTTGATCCTCGAAAGGGGTACGTAGGCAGCTCGTCAAAAGACGAGTTCAGCTAATGTTATCAAGTGAATTTTGACAAAGCTCAAAATAAATGCCCTTGATATTACGAGAAATAATTATAAAACTTGGGCAATGGGTGCAAAGATGCACCTGAGAAAAAATGAGCTTTGAGAAATCATCGATATAATCTAATATCGGATGAGAAAAGGATAAAACCATGATAATTTACACCACTTTAATGATGGGTTATAAGATGAGGTGTATCATGAGAAAATATCTAGAAGATCTTTGAATAATTAAATCCTTGAAAGAAAGGATTCAATAAATAGTTGGAGTTGATGTAAATCCTCCTTGAAAACTGAAAAAAAAAAATGAAATCATGATACTAAACCATCAAGTCGGTCCTACTAGAAAAGGAGGAGGGTGTAGATGCGGTTGAAACCCCCTTTCGTGGTCGTGGAAGTGGACGAGAAAGAATATTCCGTCCATGCGAAATAATTAGAACTTCCACGAAAATGAAAGTGACCGGGTGATAAAAGGCAAACATAAAAGGTTTGCTATAGATACGGCTATAAAGAAAATTGGATACGTAGTTGTCGTATGCCAAATATTTAGCCGATCTATATTGAGAATCAAAAAGAAAAAGAGAAAGGAAGTATATTAAACGTTGTCTCTTATGAGCCCGAACCATCTTTCATAGCTTGAATACTCATCTTGATGTGATAGACTTTCTAGGTGAACCAGAGAGTATCGGTGATATAATGATTATCTTCCTGATGAAGATTTTGAGATTCAGGATGGAGATAGAAATACTTGGCAGATATTGGGTCATCGTACATGACTAATAAATGTAACAAATATTTCTTTTCTCTCAAAATAAATAAGTATAGTATCTAGTAATATAAAAATTACTATTGGCTCTAGAGGAGCTTATGATGAAAAGACATGCATAAGAAAAAGGATGGCAAAATTATAAATGAGTGGTAAACCTGAAGTTTACTGATATATAGCCATCTCCAATAATGTTATCGACATTATTGTGAAATGTTGAAAAACCAGAAGTTTTTCACATATAGCAAGTCAAGGAAATAAAGGAAACCATCATGGTGATGAATAATCAAACAAGTTCACAATATGTAATTTCTTTAAACATACTCCAAATTAAGATCTCACTCTAAAGGATTTGAAACATAATTCATCCCAAATGGGAAAACTGAATATGTTATTGGTTCTAGAGTGGGATTCATTACGATATTTTAGACATGGAATGTCATCATATCGAGGGAGAGAATTACAGAATCCTAGTGAGTGGAACATTGAGAAATTATGTTCGCATTTGAAAAAAAACTTGATAAAGTAAATTCAAGTAAGATGATCCCCATGATCGGGTGTAAACATGCAGTTGTGCATGTAATAAAGGCATATATAATCCAGAGGGATAAAGTATATGGATACTTAGAAATATGCTCGCAAGTTTGCTAGAAGCATATGATAAACTGATGGAATGAGATATGTGAAATGAATTACAATGAAAAGTAGAATAATCCATTTACAAAATGCCTGCCAGGCATTTTGATGCAAAAATGATATCTCATATTCCAGCTGAAAATGCTCCAGTAAGAAAATATTGTCCTAAACGGACGATAAATGAGTCTATGGCACGCTAGAGACGTGATAGACCACTTTGGTTCTAAAGAGTCCTCGAAATGGAGAAAAAATATAAATAGAGGATGAATCTCATGATGAGACCGTTGATATGGTTAATATAACAGTCAGGTACCTGGGTAAATCATCGATGATGATAAAGAGATCTCGATTAACCATATCAGTACGGGTAAAAAGATAGAACCAAAGAGAAAATAGATTGTCGACAATAATGAAAAAGCGCTATATTATATAAAATAAAGATTATGAATCTACCTCTAATGTACGAGGGTAGAGTGAATTGATTGGCCATCAATTCGATATAAA
>NC_027752.1:23217411-23239584 GCF_000695525.1 Brassica oleracea var. oleracea
AGAATGAAATGAAAGATGACCTTGAGGTATGAAAAGCGGCTTGTTCCAAGGTCACTGGAGAAAATTTAAAATAGATGCAATATATTGAAATGTCTGGCAGGACAAAAATAACTTGAGTTGCATCTTGATGTTTAGTAGTCCCTGGAGAGTTAAAGATACTCTCGAGAATATATAAAATTCTGAAAGAGTTAGAACAAGCCGTATATAAGGTATCTTGAACTAGTAACTGGTGATATGTTTACGGCACGATTTACCGGAGGATGAATTTCCAGCGTTAGGGGGAGGAATTTGAGAAATTCCTAAAGAGATTACATGGTGTACACAGTTGTTGTTACACTTTGGTCCCCTACGAATCTAAGAGGGTTGGAAATTCAGGAAATTGTGCATTTGCATAATTTGGCATACTAGTTACTAAGTGTGTTCACAGATACGACATGATATACCCGCAGAAAATGTTCCATCCAGAGTTGATGTTCCTAAAAAACAAACTGATAGTAACAAAATGAATGAACCTAGGGTTCAGTTAAAGAGGGGGAGACTAGCGGGTTCTAAAGATAAAAATCCCCAAAAGAAAAAGAAATTTGTTGAGCAAAGCAGAAAGGTTTCAAAAGAACCTAATATTGAAAGATGTCTGAAAGAAGGCATAAGTGGAAAGGTTCCAGAACAACCTGATACTGAAAAATGACTGAAAGAAGACATAGATGAAAAGGTTCAAGATGAACCAAATAAAGATGATCCAGATGACGAAAAGGGAACAGAGAAGTATGAGATTTCTATCAACTACACCCTTGATAAAAAGTTATAAGATAAAAGATGTTGATGGAATGTTCTCCTTTTCTGTGTCCAAAGAGATCGATCATAAAAGTGATGATCCCGATCCAATGTCCATTAAACAGACATGATTGGGAGCAGCCATTCAAATTGAATTATTCTCCCTAAATAAAAGGAATGTCTTTGGACCTATAGTCATAACGCCTGAGAATATAAATCTTGTTGGGTATAAGTGGGTATTCGTGAGAAAAGTAACACGATATAAAACCTGATTAGTTGCCCAAAGATTTTCTCAGAGACCGGGAATTGATTTTGAGGAAACATATTCCCCAGTAATGAATGCAATTACGTTTAGATTTTTGATGAGCTTAATGGTATCTAAAAATCTTGAAATGCATCTTATAGACGTTTTGACTACATATTTGTATGGATCGTTGGATAACGATATATATATGAAACTCCCTGAGGGATTGAAAATGCCAGGGGCATTGAAAGAAAAATCCAGGGAGATTTGTTCGGTCAAGTTACAGCGATCACTTTACGGATTATAACAATCCGGACGCATGTGGTACAATCTCTTAAGTGAATATGTCTTGGAAAAGGGATATGTGTATAATGCGATATGTCCATGCGTTTTTATAAAGAAATCGTCATCTGGCTTTGTGATCATTGTTGTATATGTAAACGACTTGACCATAATTGGAACTCAAAAGGAGGTTGATGATGCTCGAGCTCATATGAAAGAAGAGTTCGAAATAAAAGATCTCGGCAAGACAAAGTTTTGTCTTGGGCTCCAGATAGAGCATCTCCGAGAAAGAATAACTGTGCATCAATCAATCCATACGAAAAGGTTGTCGAAATGCTTTGGTATGGATAAAGCGACTCCTTTGAGTACTCCAATGGCAAATAGATCTCTCGATGTTGAAAGAGATGTTTAAAAGATCCTGGTAAGATCTTACATAAATAAGTACTTTGGAGATGCTAATGGTAATAAAGCATATATGAGCTTACATATCTTGCGAGTTGTGTTTGATTAAATATACGTTTAGACACTAATATCTTTGCAAGATATAGCTCATTTCCTATTTATGGAAATTAGAACGGCGTCGAGAACATATCCGTTCTCTCCAAGGTACGTATTGATTTAGGATTGATTTATCCTAGAAACACCGAGTTTGGTATGGTTTTGCAGATACATGCTATTTATAAAGTCGAGCTCAAACCGGATATGGTTTTACAACTGGTGGAGCCGCGATCTCTTGGTGGTCCCAGAAACAAACTCTGGTTGCGACATCTTCAAATTATGCATAAACTATTGCGTTTTACGAAGCATGTCAAGAATGTATGTGGCTTGGTCAATGAGTTACCACATACAAGAATCAAGTGGAATAGTCAACGAGAAAGAGCCAACGAAAATATTTTAAGACGATTCGGCATGCATTGCTCAACTCAAGGAAGGCTATATCAAGAGCGACAGAACAAAGCACATCCCTCCAAGATTTTTCTCGTACATAAAGGAGCTCGAGAAAAATAAAGAAGTGGACATCGAGTATGTACGGTCATGCAAAAATCCGGCTGACTTGTTCACCAAAGCTCTCCCAACTACAATATTCCGAAAACACGTCTACAGTATCGGAATGCGGCATTTGCGTGACTTTTGAAGAAAAGCTAAGTCCACTATTCTCAGGGGGAGATTACGGCAGTGTACTCTTTTTCTCTCTTCACGGTTTTTATCCCACAGAGTTTTTCCGTGATTAGGTTTTTAATGAGGCACTACGTAATACATGATTGGATAATCAAGGGGGGAGTGTTAAAATATAAATGATTATCCAATAACACTTGTCATGGTCTCATATCATCCTCATCACTTCCACATGTCATATGTTCCAAGAGGTTTTTATATTATCAGTACTGCTGTCAGATATATATTTTTGTCCTTTTCTTATCAGTTGGTGAAATAAACCGACTCTTCCTCTCTATAAATAGAGTTGTAAAAGAAAAAAGGAATGGACTTAAGAATCTGAATCTCTTTCAACATCTCTCTCTCAATCGCTGTCTCATCTCTCTCTCTCTTTTTGCCTTGTCACTTTTACACACCCACTAACAAATATATATACAATAATAAATATAAACAATACCTCAGATTTATTATATAACACCGAGGTAATTTTCAAGGCATTGTTGTGGGTTATTGCGGCAATGGCGCTTATAATGGCCGAGGAGGCTCGTACACAGCTAGTGCCTTGCTATTTCGTTTTCGGAGACTCAGTCTTCGACAACGGTAACAACAATGACTTGAATACTACCGTCAAAGTTAATTATTCACCTTATGGTATTGATTTTGCTAGAGGTCCTACCGGCCGGTTTAGCAATGGCCGTAATATTCCCGACTTTATCGGTTAGTCCTCGGCCTGGTTTATTTCTGTGCCAATATGTTGTCGATGAATCTGCTCATAGAAACAGCCAAAAATTACAAGTTTTTTAGTAACTGGAAGATTCTAATGGATGTGTGTCTCTAGCTAACGTTTTTAACGAATAATACATCAATAATAATGGTATATATAAAAAGAAACGGAAACATTATAACTAGATAATGATAATATGCAAAATAGTCACTACTTCTGAATAATACACTATTTTAGTTTTTTTTAGTAGATAGGTAAATATACTATTTTAGTAGATAGATAAAGTTTTGTATGTATATTGTGTATCAAGATTCAGCTTTTTTAAGGAAATTTAAAATTTATTCTGTATCATTTTTTTTGTAGAAAAATTCTTGTGTGTATTATTCATAATGAATACTTGTGTAATATGAGTTTGGTTTATGTTTTTAGCTGAACTAATGGGATTCAGTGATTACATTCCACCTTTTGCTGGAGCATCTCCTCAACAAGCTCACACTGGTATAAACTACGCTTCTGGTGCTGCCGGAATTCTCGAAGAGACTAGCTACCATTTGGTAAGAACTTACTTAAAAGCAAGAGAGATTAACTTGAATTTATTTTCATGCTTTTTCCTCAAGTGTTTCATTTTCATTAATACTACTACATATTGGCCAAATGTGACACAAGCTAGAGTAATTAAGTAGATTTCCTAAACGAAATTCAGTTTCATCTTCAGACTTTACTAATAGTTTAATTGATTTGAAAATATGTGTGGTGATCATTTGTTCTCAATTATTAGCTATGATGTTTGTATATAGTTTTAAATAAGGACTTTGTGTAGTGAAAGTTTGAGGCTCAAATCGATCTGGCTTCGAAAAAGACTAGTTCAAATGTTTTGAATCCCGGGTTAATATACGGGCAAATATCTGAAAATTATCATACAATTATAGACTTTTAGGTAAATCTCTATAATATTATTTGAAAAATCAGTTTCGTCGTGCTCACATTAATTCTCATGATAGTTGATTACACTGATATTTTTAATGAATTAAAAATAATACATTTATATTATTAAATTTTTTATTTAGTTTCCTTTTTAAAAAAAATCAAATAACATATATAATAAAAAGGAAACGTTTATAAAGTTTAAAAAACAAATTTAAAAACGAAAATATATGTAAATATATTATGATTTCATTATATCTATCTAAAATACTTTTGAAGTAACAAAATATTTCTTTATATCTATATTTTCTTAGATGAAAATATATATTTGCATATAATGTGATTTCATAAAACAACATTCATCACACACATAATCTTGATATTAGAAAAAAAATATTATTTTTTTAATACATAATTTTGTACAATACAAAAATATATATTTTCAAAGTAAAAGAAATAATTTTTATATATCTATCTATTTTCTTAGACGATTACATAAAATAATTAAGTAACATGAACTAACATATGTTTAATTGACTAGAAATAGTTTATAATTAATAATATTGAAATGATTAATTTATTTTTCATATATTTAGTTGAATATAATATCTTCCAATTACAGCAAAAAAATCTATAAATTATATATTTTTCTTATATAGTATGATTTTTAAAATACAACCACACAATTTTTTTAAACTGCTTATTTTTAAGAGATATTAAAAAAGAATTAACAATAAACATCTTTTGATCAAATAATTACAAAATATTTTTAAATAACATAACACTACATACTTTAACGAGGTAGATATATTATATTTTTATCATTATTAAAAATATTTGTTTTCAAAATATTACATTTTCTTTTAAATTTTATTTTTTATATTTGTGGAACTTAATATGACTATAATTAAAATACGAAAGCAAATTTGAATTCTCATTTTTAAGATTATTCAAAATAAATTTCAGTTTACCATTTCAGTTTAATTATTGTAAATATTTATATGTCTTTATAAGGTTCCAAAGATCTATTAGTTATTTATATATGTAACTTCATATTGATCATCGCTTTATTTTCTATTCTTTTTTAAAACAAATCAACATATAATTTGATAAATATTATGAAACTACATTCATATTTAAACGATAAATAAAATTAATTTGATTTTACTTATAATAATAAAAACAATTATACTTCAGTTTGAATTTGAAAAAATATATATAACTCAATATTCACAACATGAGTTACTCGACTAATCCAAATTATATCTAAAATCACATATTTAACTGTAATAAGAATATATAATTTTATAACAATAATTTATTTTATAACATGTAAATTATAGGATGATTCAAAACATATTAACATATGAAAATAAAATAATTTAGTTCTTTTGTAAAATTTATATATATGCATGAGACTGTAGAATATTATCGTTATATTAATTTACATAATTTGGAATTAGACACTTTAGTTTATTTTCTATTTCATTCTAAGACCAATATATCTTAAGTTATACATAATCTTCCTCAAATATATTAACATATCTAAGCCAACAACCAACGTAAATAAAAATAAGAAAATTAATCATAATTTTAATATCTATACTATTAAAGCATAATCATTCTTAGGATTATGCCTCTGACTTTTTCAATTAATTACAAAAATTTCCATTACCTTTTTCAATTGTTTTTAATGGTTTTCGGAAATTAAAAGCCCAACAAATTAGAAAATAGCATGTTTATGTCTAACAAAAAAAAATAGCTCAATAATTTAAACAATATATCCATCATTTTTTAAGCCCATTTAGTGTATGTTTACTAACCCTCATATTCGTTTTTGTTCTAACCCTATATCTTAAAACTCCGTTCAAACCCTAACTCTATTCAAACCCTATTAACATCATCAAAAACCCATTGTCCAAAAAACTATACCAAATATATTGGAGTTTATTATAATGCCTATGTCTTATTTAAAATTTTCTTATATGAAGTTCCCGAAATATATTAAATATTATCTTTCAGTAATATTAATTATAGTATTATAGTATAGGGTTAGCATATTTCGAAATCATTGGTTTTCAAAGTTATTGACCTTTTAAACAGCCAATAATATGTAAATATTTATATTTACCAAATTTGGTATACAAATATAAATATAAAACGTAATAAACAAAAACTCATAGATTTTCAGATTCAAATCAAACAAATTCCAAGAATATTCTCTATAACATCCATTTTCGTAATTGCTACATACAATAAATTCAAAAGATAATATATATAAACAAGATTTTCCGATTTAACTAAATTAACTTGATGAACACGCAGAGAATATATTCTGTTTGACATGAAAACTGAATTTTCCGAATACTAATCTTAAAAGATAGATATATTCGATAATAAAGAGAAGATCTCTCAACCTTTTCCTAAAACCTAAGCATTCTGTTTTGTCAGTTCTAGGATACTTAAACATGTTTTGGGTTGGGTTATAGAAAACAAAAGTTGGTCGTTGATTTGTAAGCCCAATTTACCAGTAATCTTTCATGTAATTTTTGATCCTATAGGCTTTAAAGCTCAGTTTTTACTTTTTTATATTCGTTAACTTAAACATGGATAATTTTGATTTTATTAAAAATGGTTATTTTTATGAATTAATTTAAAATGGTTCTTATTTTGTATTATAAATGTTAATTTTAAAATAAAAAATGTTGATAGTTTTCGGGAAGTTATTATATATTGTAAGAATTTTAAATATAATTTATTTTCAATATTAAAATCAACTTCAATATAAATAGATTTACAAAAGATAAGAAAGATTACTATGTAAGATACGGATTTCTCAATACAATGAAATCACAAGAATATTATATGTTAAATATTTAAATTTACCCGATTTTGTTCTAAAAATACAAAAAATGTGATTTTTAACCGTATTATCCAAAAACAGGTACCAAACCAGTACCAAATTAAACTCCAAAATTTATCGAGTTTTTAATATTTTTATCCCAATCAAACTAAGAGCTAAACTAATTAATCCGAAACCAAACCTAAATTCACAAATAATCGAACGGTTCCTATATTTTTTAATTCGAAAAAAAAACAAATTCACAACCAAAACCGAAAACCAAAAAAAAAAAAAATTACAGTCAAACTGAAAATTGAACGCACATGCCTAAACATATTAGTGAACAAATAGATGGATTAATAAATTTTTCAACAAAAAATATCCCGCGCTTTCAAAGTGCGGATCAAAATCATTAATACAAATTATGCATACAAATTATAAATTGATTTAAAATTAAAAATAAATAACAATTAATTATTATAGTATATTTATTTTGTAAATATTTATACCCGTGCATGAACACGGGAAAATCACCTAGTTAATATTAATCGACGAGTTTTCTTTCCAGCAAACGTAACTTTTTGTGCACCTTAAAGAATTTTAAGTTAACTAATCATGTGCTGATCACCTTAAGGAAGCCTTAATCTATTCTAAGGCTCCAAATAGGCAACATGAATTACAAGGATCAGATATAAAACAATACTATATACATGTTATAGGTGACTAAAAAGAACAATTTATTAATTTCTTTCAAGGGATGTTCAAAAAAAAAAATTCCTTCATGGGAAGTAACCAGTTCTAGGATGGCACATTCGCCGTCATTCTTTTCCTAAAACCTAATTAAATATGACTCGTTTACAGTATTTTTTTTTCGAGAACTACAATATTTGGTATTGTTTCGGTTTAGAACACTTAATTATTATGCATAATAGTATTTTTGTCTCATAGGGCGATAAAATCAGTTTTGAAAAGCAAATAAAGAATCATCGGACGATTATAATGACGGCGAATGTGCCATCCGAGAAGCTGGAGAAATGCCTATACACAATTAATATTGGAAGCAATGATTATCTCAACAATTATTTCATGCAAGGTGATAAGTACAATACTAGTCGCACGTTCACTTACGATCAATATGCTGAATTCCTCATTGGACGTTATCGCTCTTATTTAAAGGTAATATACTTTATAATGCCAAGGTTTAAAAAGAAAAATAATAAGAGAATTATAGACCCTCAAATCTGATTTTATTAAAACAAATTACATAATAAATAATTTATTAATTTTACGAAACCTAAAAATAAGTAGAAGTGTTTATATAAATTTTATTCATAACAAGATATGAGTCTGTTGCGTTGCAACGGGTTTTGTTTGATGTTTTAATTTAATAAAAACCATAAAATAATAAATTTTTTTATTATAGTATTTTGATTTTTTTTTGCTTATGTTGTTTGAGATTTATTTTATAATTAAAACTTATTTTCACACATAAGTTTAAGTTAATATTTGTATTTTATAATCATGGTGTATAGATGAGTTGTTATAAACTTTATACTAAGAATTAGAGAAAATAATATACATAAACATTTAAACTGAACACAATCTGAAATAAGAAATGAAAAGTAAAAAGAAATGAAAATTAAATACACCAATCGAATCAATGACAACATTATACATGTTCCTACGTATTAATTTAATATTTTATTAAATATATCTTTAAAGTTTTATTTTGCTATGATTCTTTTAAAAAGAAAAACATTATATTTTATAAATCTCATTCTTTATTTTCAATTAAAAAATAAAATAAAAATATTAAATACTACAAGAATATTATATGTTAAATATTTAAATTTACCCGATTTTGTTCTAAAAATACAAAAAATGTGATTTTTAACCGTATTATCCAAAAACAGGTACCAAACCAGTACCAAATTAAACTCCAAAATTTATCGAGTTTTTAATATTTTTATCCCAATCAAACTAAGAGCTAAACTAATTAATCCGAAACCAAACCTAAATTCACAAATAATCGAACGGTTCCTATATTTTTTAATTCGAAAAAAAAACAAATTCACAACCAAAACCGAAAACCAAAAAAAAAAAAAAATTACAGTCAAACTGAAAATTGAACGCACATGCCTAAACATATTAGTGAACAAATAGATGGATTAATAAATTTTTCAACAAAAAATATCCCGCGCTTTCAAAGTGCGGATCAAAATCATTAATACAAATTATGCATACAAATTATAAATTGATTTAAAATTAAAAATAAATAACAATTAATTATTATAGTATATTTATTTTGTAAATATTTATACCCGTGCATGAACACGGGAAAATCACCTAGTTAATATTAATCGACGAGTTTTCTTTCCAGCAAACGTAACTTTTTGTGCACCTTAAAGAATTTTAAGTTAACTAATCATGTGCTGATCACCTTAAGGAAGCCTTAATCTATTCTAAGGCTCCAAATAGGCAACATGAATTACAAGGATCAGATATAAAACAATACTATATACATGTTATAGGTGACTAAAAAGAACAATTTATTAATTTCTTTCAAGGGATGTTCAAAAAAAAAAATTCCTTCATGGGAAGTAACCAGTTCTAGGATGGCACATTCGCCGTCATTCTTTTCCTAAAACCTAATTAAATATGACTCGTTTACAGTATTTTTTTTTCGAGAACTACAATATTTGGTATTGTTTCGGTTTAGAACACTTAATTATTATGCATAATAGTATTTTTGTCTCATAGGGCGATAAAATCAGTTTTGAAAAGCAAATAAAGAATCATCGGACGATTATAATGACGGCGAATGTGCCATCCGAGAAGCTGGAGAAATGCCTATACACAATTAATATTGGAAGCAATGATTATCTCAACAATTATTTCATGCAAGGTGATAAGTACAATACTAGTCGCACGTTCACTTACGATCAATATGCTGAATTCCTCATTGGACGTTATCGCTCTTATTTAAAGGTAATATACTTTATAATGCCAAGGTTTAAAAAGAAAAATAATAAGAGAATTATAGACCCTCAAATCTGATTTTATTAAAACAAATTACATAATAAATAATTTATTAATTTTACGAAACCTAAAAATAAGTAGAAGTGTTTATATAAATTTTATTCATAACAAGATATGAGTCTGTTGCGTTGCAACGGGTTTTGTTTGATGTTTTAATTTAATAAAAACCATAAAATAATAAATTTTTTTATTATAGTATTTTGATTTTTTTTTGCTTATGTTGTTTGAGATTTATTTTATAATTAAAACTTATTTTCACACATAAGTTTAAGTTAATATTTGTATTTTATAATCATGGTGTATAGATGAGTTGTTATAAACTTTATACTAAGAATTAGAGAAAATAATATACATAAACATTTAAACTGAACACAATCTGAAATAAGAAATGAAAAGTAAAAAGAAATGAAAATTAAATACACCAATCGAATCAATGACAACATTATACATGTTCCTACGTATTAATTTAATATTTTATTAAATATATCTTTAAAGTTTTATTTTGCTATGATTCTTTTAAAAAGAAAAACATTATATTTTATAAATCTCATTCTTTATTTTCAATTAAAAAATAAAATAAAAATATTAAATACTCTTTTACAATTTTGATTAAGATTTAAAGAAAGGTAAATTACTGTCATATAACCTTACAATTATCTCCTCTTTCGAATTTTCAGAAAAAATACTGCTATCAAATAATTATTTTTAGTTATTAATAAATATTTTTAAAATTGCTATTTTTACAATTCGTATCTACTAATTTTACACTTCTTTTGTTAGTTAAATAATTGTTATCAACATGTTCATCATCAAATACTCTCTTAAAATAATATCAAATAAATTTTTACAATTCTCTTTTGGTTAGGACTTCAAAATATTATACAAATTTTTTTTGTTTAGGATTTTTTTTTATAAAAAAGGAAAACAACTATCAAATATTATTTTGCAGTTTTGTAGGATTTTAGAAAAGAAAATTAATATTATATAATCTTTTAGAATTATATTTCGTCTAGGATTTAAAAATAAATAAAATTTCTATCAAATAAATATTTTCAGTTAATGTTAACTATTTTTAAAAGTTGAAAATTTTAAAATTCCTTTTTTTCAATATCATTAATATTTTTACAATTTTTCTTGTTAATTGAAGTAAAAATTATTATCAAATAAAATTTTACAATTCTCTCTAGTCGCGATTTAAACAAAACGAAAAGTTTTTAATTGGTAAGATTAGAAAATAGTTTTCTATTAGAAATCTCTTTTATTATGCTTTTAGGAAAATAAGAAGTTATTTTCACATAATAAAAGTTTTTATTGACATATTTACAATCTAATTTTTTAATTGACACATATCACAATCATATCAGGTGAAATATTTGAAGTTAATTTTAGTTTATATTTATAACACAAAATTATTAAAAAAGTAAAATTAGTTAATTATAAGAAAAATAAGATTACTTTTACGTTTTTATTTTATTTAGACTTTTAAAAAGAAATTAATTATTTTTTTTCTTATAGATTTTTATACAACTATTTTATTTTTAATAGAAAAATTCTGTTTAATTATTTATTTATTTTGCCTTATACATACAAACACATATTTATCATATTCACACATACTCATCTACGCCAATAACATCAAAATTAAAAGTTATGCTAGCATCATATAATAAGGATAATAAAAAGTTGAGTTGTATTAAGAAATTAAAAGAAAATACTCATATAATACTTTTCATGTAAATACTATTATTTTTTTGTAAAAATAATATGTGGAAGCTTAAACCTAAATATAGATATGAAATATTTGTAGCTATTTTGTCATAATTGTTTAACATACAATTATCTATTAAAAAGGAAATTTATTTACTTATAAGAAAATAATAAGATTACTTTTACAATTTTCTTTTAATTATGCTTTCAAAAAAGTAATATTATTTATTTTAAAATTAGTTTTTCTTCATGTTATTATTAAATAATTTATTTTACTCATAGGATTTTACAATTCGTTTTTGTTTAACATTTTTTCTTAAAATTTAATGTTTATCTTTTATAATTCTCTATCTTTAGTATCTTTTAAAACAAACATTATAATAAAAATAATAATAATAATAATAACAATTATAACAATAATAGTAATAGTAATAATAATAATAATAAGACTGTAAAAGTTATTAATAGTAATTATCCTTTTTTAAACTTTTAAACCAAAAAATTGTAAAAGAGTGTTTATTGTTAATTTTCTTTTATTAAAATCTGATTTTTAATACTATTAAAAAAAATTGTAAAAGATTGTTTAATGTTAATTTCCTTTATTAAAATCTGATTTTTTTTAAATAAGTTATATAATTTTTCGTTTATACAAATCCTATACCAAAAACGATTTGTACCAATAATTTATTATTTTACTGTATATATTTTTATTTAATATAATTTTATCTAAGTTTTAATGAAAATTTATAAAATATTATATTGAGATTGGTTCTTCAAAATTGATGATTAACATGATTGTTACACATGGTCATTATTTTTCTAAAAACATTTATATGTTAAACTATATCATAATCAAAAATACATATACTAAAATAATAAAAAGGATTTTTCTTAAAACTAAGATATTTTTTAGGATTTTAAAAAAAGGAAATTTTCTAAAACAATTACTACTAAATATTTTTAAATAGTTTTTACTATTAAGTAATTTTTAAGTAGTTTTTTTCAAAAATCGTTTTATTCTCTTAATATATATACTTTTAATCATTGTATATTTAAACACATGTCACAATATTAGAAGGAAAATTATTATCAAATAATCTTTTGCAATTATCTTTTGAGTAGGATCTTAAAAAAAATTACTATTAAATAATATATATAATAAGATTTTTAATAAATTCATTTTTGTTAATATCTTAGTATATATGTTTTTAATTATGAGATAAATTAACGCATGTCACAATCTTAAATATATTATTGACATGTGTCGCGATCATGTTAATTAGCAACTTTGAAGAACCAAGCTTTATATAATAAGTTTAATATGTATCTTTTTTAAAAACAGATATATTACGAGACTTTGTTTATGTACAGTTATTATATGTCCAAGGAGCAAGGAAGGTGGGGTTGTTTGGGGTCAGTAAGCTCGGATGCACGCCGCGAATGATCGCCTCCCATGGTGATGGTCTAGGCTGCGCTGCTGAAGTGAACAAAGCTGTTGAATCATTCAACAAGAACCTCAAAGATCTGGTCAGTGAGTTTAACACAAACTTCAACGATGCTAAGATCACTTTCGTTGATATCTTCACCAGTCAAACTCCTCTTGCGTATGCTGCCTTAGGTAAGTAGATTTAAATATATTGAGCTCAACATTTTGATCCAAGAGGAAATCCTTTTTGCCAATTCTTTTTGTTGCTAAACTGATTTTGTTGGTTTTGTGTTTTCTTTGCCGAACTAAAAACATATGGTAATGTTGTTGACAATTAAGCTTAAGCTTGAAAGATAACTTAGGTTATAAGTTTTTCTAATGAGTTTAGGAAATTATGATTGTTATATAAAGAGATACTATGATGTGGTATAACTTATGAGATTTGAGAGGGCTTTAGTTTTTGAGTTAAGCTTTCTAAAGCAATGAGAAGGTGTGTTCTTACTCTTGGATTTGTGTCAGTTTGATTTCAATAATTGGTATCAGAGCTTTATTGAGATCAATAAACAAACCGAGAGAGATAACTAAAAAAGGCTTTGTTGAGAAGACAGAGTTATGGGGGATCTAACCGTGACGACCGAGGCGAAGGAGATCAGTCCTTCAAATATACAATGTCCGATTCTCAATACTACAAACTACACAGTATGGAGCATGCGAATGAAAGTTGCACTAAAGGTACATAACGTGTTGGACTCGATAGAACCAGGCACAACCAATAGAGACGAGTGATATGGCAAAGCCTTTCTATTCGAATTGCTACCTGATTCTCTAATCCTACAAGTTGGCAACCTCGATACATCCAAAGAAGTTTGGAAAGCAATCAAGGCATGACATGTAGGAGTGGATAGGATTCGAGAAGCTCGACTTCAGACCTTAATGGATGACTTCAGTCAGATGAAGATAAAAGAAACTGACACCATTGACAATTTCTCAGAAAAACTTGCATAAGCTTCCTCAAAATCGACAGCTTTGGGAGAAGTTATTGATAAATCTAAACTTGTGAAGAAATTTCTAAACAACCTCCTCCGAAAGAAATACATTCGTATAATCGCTGCGCTCGAGCAAGTCCTTAACCTAAACACAACGAGTTTCAATGATATTGTTGGAAGGTTAAAAGCTTATGAAGAAAAAATCCAAGATGAAGATCAACAAGAAGATCAAGGGAAGCTCATGTACGCTAACATAGATTCTCCGACACAACATAATAGCTACGGTAGAGGAAGAGGATGGGGAGTACGGTTTGGAAATAGAGGAAGAGGACGTGGGAATTATAACAATCAACGTGACAGGAGACAAGGAAGGGACATGTCAAGAGTAGTCTGTTATTGGTGTGATAAAACCGGTCACTATGTCATTGATTATCCTGATCGATTTCTCAAACTACAGGAGACACAAGCGGGTGAGACTGACAGCACGCATGAAGCAGAGGAGTTGATGATGCACGAGGTAGTATACCTCAATGAAGAGAAAGTCATGCCACACAAGTTTGAGGAAAGTCATGCCACGCAAGTTTGAGGCACACTCCGAGATTGATAACATATGGTACTTGGACAACGGGGCAAGTAATCATATGATTGGGAATCAAAGCTATTTTACGCGGATAGATGAGAAGATTACGGGGAAAGTGAGGTTTGCTGACGATTCTCGTATCGATATAAAAGTAAAAAGATCTATTCTCTTCACAACCAAAGATGGGAAGCGCAAAGCTTTAGATGATTTATACTTTATACCAAACTTGAAGAGTAATATCATAAGCCTTGGACAGGCTACAGAATCTAGTTGCGACGTTCGAATGAGAGAAGACTACCTAACCTTATATGATCGAGAGTGTAACTTGTTATTAAAGTCAATTAGGTAAAACAAAATCGACTATACAAAGTCACCATGGAGGTAGAGAGCACTAGACGTCTTCATGCCACAAACCTCAGTGATTCAGATACTTGGCACACAAGACTTGGACATGTTGGTCTTGTACTATGAGATCGATGATGAACAAGGAAGTAATCAAGGGAATGCCTATGATCGATATTGATAAAGATATCGCGTCTTGTCTTATGTGAAAATAAACAAGAAGATCATTTCCAAAGGCAACAACATATTGAGCCTCACATATCCTTGAGCTGATCCATGGAGATATTTGTGGACCGATAACACCATCAACAACAACAAGAAATAGTTATATATTTGTTTTGATTGATGGTCTTTCTCGGTACATGTGGACAATCTTGTTGAAGGAGAAAAGTGAAGCTTTTGAGAAGTTTAAAAGCTTTAAGCAGATTATTTTAAAAAGAGACAGGGTCTACCATCAAAACTTTACGGACGGATAGAGGTGGTGAGTTCACTTCTCACGAGTTTCAGAGCTTCTACGAAAGCCATGGAATAAAGAGACATCTAACATCACCTTACTCGCCACAGCAGAACGGAGTTGTTGGACGATGCAACAAAACTTTAATGGAGATGACTAGAAGCATAATGAAGCATGTGAGTATTCCAAACTACCTATGGGGAGAAGCGGTAAGACACTCAACATATCTCATCAATAGAATTGCAACCCGTAAGCTGAAAGAGAAAACTCCATATGAAAGCTTTAAAAAAAAGAAACCGGACGTGGAGAACCTACGCGTATTCGGTTGTCTCTGCTATGCCAAGATAGAAGCACCATATCTCAAGAAGCTTGATGATTGGTCGCAAGCATTAGTGCACCTTGGACCAAAACCATGATCAAAAGCATATTGGTTATTTGATCCAAAAGCTTCGCAAAGTGATAGTAAGCAGGGACGTAATCTTTGATGAACATAAAAGTTGGGGTTGGAATATAATAGGAAAAGAGTCTACCTAAGAACAAGGAGCACTAACTTTCCGGTGCACGGTTACGAAGAGGAGAGGCAAGATAAAACAGATGAAGAAGGTAATGATAGCGAGCAAGGTAGCGATGGTGAATGCAACGAAGAAGAGTCATATGAAGAAACGGAGAACCCTGAAACGGAGTATCCGACTCAGTTGAGAAGGTTGAAAAGAGTAACCACGAGATCTAGCTACCTCGAGGATTATATTTTGTTGGCTGAAGTAGCAGAAACTGAGAGGATACTTCTTTTGATGAAGAACCATGGGACTGGAATGCGGCAAAAAGAAATAACGTTAGGCTAGACGCCTCTAAAGATGAGATTTCTTTGATAAAGAAAAAGAAGACGTGGACTTTGGTTGAGCTTCGTTTCGGTTGCAAAACGATTGGTTTGAACTGGGTTTTTTAGATAAACCGCAATGCAGATGGGAGTATTATCAAATACAAAGCCATGCTCGTCGCTAAGGGCTATGTGCAACGTCATGGCGTTGATTTTGAAGAAGTGTTTTCTCCAGTAGCAAGAATCGAAACAGTCCGGGTTATCATTGCGTTTGCCACTTCTAATGGATGGAAAATCCACCATCTCGATGTTAAAATAACGTTTCTTCATGGAGACTTGAGTGAAGAAGCTTATGTTTCACAACCTGAGGGTTTCAAGATCAAAGGTAGTGAGAACAAGGTGTATAAGTTGCATAAAGCTCTCTATGGTTTGAGACAAGCACCTAGGGCTTGGACCATCAAGCTAAAGGCGATTCTTAAAGAACTAAACTTCTCTAAGTGCTACAAGGAGCCGTTGCTGTTCAGAAAGGAATCAAAGGGGAGTGTTCTTTTGGTTGCAGTCTATGTAGATTATCTAGTTATAGGTTCGAGCTTAGAGGTTACACAAGAATTTAAGGTTGAGATGGCAACCAAATTTGAGCTGAGTGATCTTGGTAAGCTCAGTTATTACCTCGGTATTGAAGTAACTCAACTTAAAGATGGTATAATTTTGCATCAAGAGAGGTATGCAAGTAAGATACTAAAGGAAGTGGGTATGAGTGATTGCAATATGGTTCATGTTCCTATGAGAAGGAACCAATGAGAAGGATTTCAGGAGAAACATTGGTTGTCTACGATATTTGATCCATACTCGACCTGATAGAAGCCATTGTGTTAGAGTGCTTAGTTGATACATGCATGAACCGAAGGTATCACATGGTGTGGCTTTCAAACAAGTGCTACGGTATCTGCGAGGAACTTGCGCACTTGGACTGTACTTTAAGTGTGAAACCAAGAGAGGACTCACAGGCTACAGCGACAGTAGTTATAGTGTAGATCTTGACGACGATAGAAGGATGACGGGACACATTTTTTTATCTTAACGAATGTCCTGTTACTTGGTGCTCACAAAAGCAGGATACAGTTGCACTATTTTCATGTGAAGTTGAGTTTATGGCAGCAACGGAGAATGCAAAGCAAGCGTTATGGCTACAAGAGTTGCTTGAAGAAATCACAGATAAGGAAGCTAACAAAGCAGTGATTCGTACATACAATAAATCAGTCACTATTCATACCAAAAACCCGGTGTTTATGGAAGAAGTAAACACAAACACAAGAAATATCATTTTATTAAAGAATTTGTTGAAGAAGGTTTTGTGGACATTGATTTCGTCGCTGGCAAGGAACAGAAGGCCGACATATTAACTAAATCACTTGGAAGAATCAAATTCAAGGAGATGAGAGTTCTCATTGAAGTTCAAGATGTGAAGAAAGGAGATTTCAAACTATGGAGGAGAATGTTGACTTAAGCTTGAAGATAACTTAGGTTATAAGTTATCCTAATGAGTTTAAGATTAGGAAAAAGGAAATATGTGTTTTCAAATGAGTTTAGGAAATTATGATTGTTATATAAGGAGGTACCATGATGTAGTATATACTTATGAGATTTGAGAGAGTTTTAGTTTTTGAGTTAAGTTTTCTAAAGCAATAAAAAGATGTATTTACTCTTGGATTTGTGTGAGTTTGATTTAATAAATGCTAAAAAATGTTTTTTAATAAGGCATTCTAGAAAATATTTATATTTTGTAATAATATTAAGTTTCGTAAAACCACAATAACCTCTTTTGGGAAAATTATGAATCCTTCTTAAACGCCTACTAATTCTGCAGTTTTACGAAAGCTTTTTCGAAAAGCTTCATAAAAATATAAATCTTCATTTTACTACAAATTTACAAATATTTGATCCGTTTTTTTTTTTTGAAACTAATATTTGATCCGTTTTGGTTGCAGTAAAATCACAAATTCTTTTATTGGATTAAGTTCCTATAAATTTACCTTGCGTATATATAAACAAAAAAAAATAACAGTCACGCGTAAAATTTTACATGTTTGTAGGGTTTACGGAAACACAGAAGAATTGTTGTTCGGTCGAATCAGGGGCAGAACTATGTGCGGCAAATAAACCGGTTTGTGAGTTTCGAAGAAGGTACGTGTACTGGGACAAAGTCCACAGCACTGAGGCGGCCAACATGTTTGTGGCAAATTCTGCGTTTGCTCGAGCCACTGCTTTTCCTTATAGCCTTGCCTTACTTGCAGTACTATAGGGACAATATACTCGAAAACATCATTCGCACATATATATATATTTGGGAGATATTGGTAAAATAAGCCATAGTGATAATACTTTTGTCTGTTTATACATTTGTATTAATTGATCAGTTTTGGACATAATTGCTCTCATGATAACAAAAATAATTATTAAAAATTATATATATATATATATATATATCTATAATATTATTTGAGAAGTCACTTTCTTAGGTGTCATGTCCACGTTAACTTTCACGGTGGTTGATTACTATGATACCCTTAATGAATTAAAAATAATTACATTTTAAATACTATTATTTCCTTCTTAAAATTTTCTAAATAACAATATAAAACAGAAAGGAAATATTTATAAAGTTAAAAAAAAATAAAAACGAAAATATATGTATATATAATATGATTTCATAATAAAAGGAAAATTCACAAAATACTAATATTTCATTTAAAAGATTTTTTTTTTTAATTGTGAAGTAATAAAACACTTTCCTTATATCTATATTTTCTTAGATGAAAACAAATATTTGTTTATAATGTTATTTCATTAAAGAGAGATCACACAAATGATCTTGATATTAGAAAAAAGAAAAAAAAAATTAGTTTTGAAGTAAGAAAACACTTTCCTTAATTATATCTATATATTCTTAGATGAAAACAAATATTTGTACATAATGTGATTTCATTAAAGAGAGATCACACAAATGATCTTGATATTAGAAAAAAGAAATATTTATCTTTTAAAACATAATTTTACACAATACAAATATATATATTTTCAAAGTAATAGAATTTGTTTTTAAATATTTATCTATTTTCTTAGATGATTGCATAAAAGAATTAAGTAACATAAACTGATATATGTTTAATGGACAAAAAATAATTTATAATTAGTATTATTGAAATTTTTTTTTCATATATTTAGTTGACTATAATATTTTTCAATTACAGCAAAAAATATATATTATATTTTACTTATATAATATAATTTCTCAAAACAATCACATTTTTACTGCATATTTTAAGAGATATTAAAAAACTAAAAATAAATTTTAACAATAAACACCTTTTGATCGAATAACTACAACATGAGTGACTCGACTAATCCATTTTATATCTAAAACCATAGATAGAACTACAGTAAGAATATATAAATTGTAGGATGACTTAAAACATATTAACAAATGAAAAATAAAATATGAACTCTTTGTTACAATTTAGTTCTTTTGTAAAATTTTATATATGCATGAGACTTTCAAATATTATCATTATATTAATTTATGTAATTTGGAATCACACACTTTAGTTAATTTTTTTTTATTTCACTCTAAGAATAATATATCTTAAGTTATACATAATCTTACTAAAATATACTTACATATCTAAAACAACAACCAACCTAAATACAAATAAGAAAATTAATCAAAAAATAATATATTTAAAATAAAAAATATCATAGTTGAATTCAAAGAAATAGATAGAATCCAATATGTCCAAATTATAATTAAATTGATCAAAAAACCTAAATACAAATAAGAAAATTAATCAAAAAATAATATATTTAAAATAAAAAAATATTATAGTTGAATTCAAAGAAATAGATAGAATCCAATATGTCTAAATGATAATTAAATAGACTGTAAAACTGAAAATATTGGCAAAGTGGGTCACTTTCGAGTTTATAATTCGGGCTTTGGGCTGCGCGGAGTTTTAATTCGGGAAATGGGTCGCCAGTATTTGTGACCCTATGCGACTTGAAAGCAAAAGACGAAATGATCCTTACTCCAGCTGCGGAATATCGGAAGTGCCACTCCTCTCTCGCACGTGAGAATTGCGGCGACTTTCCCGGTTCCCGAAAAACCCGGGTCATTAACTTCGTCGTCTTACCTACACTGGGCGGTAAACGACCTTCTGGTAAATTCATTTACTGTGAAAGTCTGAGAGGACTGTTCGTCTTTCGACCTAGATCCACCAGTGTTCCCTAGCCTGTCGCAGCCGTTGGAGAATCTTCCCCGGCGATAATTAGACCCCAGACGACGCCTGCAGTGATGATGAAGTCCAAGCTAAGTCAGACAACCGTTCGTCGTCGGACCAGATCCTCTGGAGAGGAGCTCCCGGAGCGCCCTCCTGCGAAACAGCAGCGCTATCCGGGTATGTGTTTCGTCCACCTCCGTTCATGTGGATTCCGTCTTTGCGTGTCATCGGACAGATTCTTTAGTAATGATTAGTCGACACCGTTTTGTGTTCGAAGCCATTTATTTGAGTTATCGATTTTTCTTCTATTTGTAGATTCTGGATCTGAGGACGGCCCCGTTGGTGGTGATTCCTCAGGGGGACAATTCTCTGATGGGGTGCCCTCATCTGTGTTGCCCCGGAGACTGTTCGCATATGGTGCGTACCCGACAAAGTTGCGAGTAAACATCTACTCAAAATCACACGTCATCGGTTCTGTTGCTGCTGCTCTAAAGGGGACGGATGCGATGGACACTTTGATGGCTTCCCAGTTTCGGGGGCTGTTTCAGCTTCCCGTTGTACGCTGCCAGAACTCTACGAAGCTCATCGGCTGCCTCCTCAGCCGACAGCTCGTTACGGCTCGCAGACACGAGTTCTGGTTCACCTTCGGGCCCGATCCACTACGTTTCTCGCTGGATGAATTCCGAGACGTTACAGGTTTGAACTGCGGAGCTTTCGATGTTCAGGATTCGGAAGCATCTGAATCTGTTCCTCCGACGATGTGGAACAAGCTCTTTGATACGGCTGTCGGTAAGTTAACAGTCCTGAGTGTACTGCGCATGTTGGGAAATGAATATCTAGCTGTGGAGAAACGGCTCCCTTTGGCTCTGATCGCGTTGGTTGATGGTGTTCTCTGCCCTAGTAGCAAAGATCTTAAACTAACGCCCATGTACGTTGAGATGCTGTCAGACGTTGAGAGCTTTTTAGCGTATCCGTGGGGTCGAGAGTCGTTCTTGACGACTGTGCCGCGTTTCCTGCCTCCACTTGTTGTTGCACCAGGTGAGAACCCACTGCAAGTTATGCGTGATCGGCTATCGCAAAAGACAACAGTTTGCTCTGGGTTTCCACTTGCTCTGCAGTTGTTCGTATTTGATGATGTGCCTCTGCTATTGGAGAAAATTCCCGACGCAAGGAACACCACCACTTTCATTGATTCCCCCGGAGCTTGCTCTTCGCCGTCCACTATTCTCACAGTCGACGAAATAGTCGCTGTCGAGGAAGACCCAGACGTAAGTTTGTTTTCCCTTTGTTTTAAATACAGCGGATGCAAAAATACAGTGAAGTTAAACGGTTACAGCTTTTGTGGTTAACGTGTCTTCCATTGCTTTTTGCCTGGCTGCAGCTCTCTGTCCACTTCACCGTGATTCCTGATGAGGAACGGCTGCTGTTGGTGGACCAGAATGAAGATAGGCAAGTTACTTCTTTGGTGCAGAAGTTGCTTTGTGGGGAAACATTCAAACCTGAGGACTTTCCAGGTGGTGACCAGTCGTTTTCCCCCAAGTTTAAGGTTCCAGACGCTGCCCAGGGGGAGGGAGCTTGTCCCACTCCCGTACGCCAGATAAATTTG
>NC_027752.1:23241160-23242384 GCF_000695525.1 Brassica oleracea var. oleracea
GGTGTGCATTTTATTATTGGTGTACACATGTACATTTTATTTTTGGTGTACACCTGTTGACATAGGTTACTGACTCCATCTAGAAAACGGGTGCCGACAACGGTGGTGAGTCCGGTCAAACATCAAATCAGAATGATGGAGAGAGGCTTGAACAAGTTTCTGCTCCTATGGGGTTTGTTGAGGCACTTGTGAAGGAGATCAACTCTGAAATCCCGGGGGCGGACGAGGTAGTTATATCTTAGGCAATGGTTTAGGTCTTTTTTTGTTCGACAATTCTCAGAGAGCGTAATTAACTGATTTCAAATTTCAGGAAATAAGGGCAACGAGGGGTGGGGAGGGTGCACAGCCAAAAGAAAACAAGTCCGTGGCTGCCCACATGACACCAACGGCCGGGATTGGCTTTGCGCAGGATTTGCGCAGGTGGTGTGCATTTTATTATTGGTGTACACATGTACATTTTATTTTTGGTGTACACCTGTTGACATAGGTTACTGACTCCATCTAGAAAACGGGTGGCGACAACGGTGGTGAGTTCGTTGAGGAGGATCCTGACGGTGGTGAAGAAGCGAGGACGGCAGACAAACAGCCCCAATCTTTTGACTCCGTAGAAACATCTAATATGGAGTTTCCAAAGCCTGTGGAGGCGGTTGGAAAAGTTGCTCCTCCCAAGTCGGGTGGTGGGCAAGTGTTAAGTGGTGAGGCAAGTGTTAAGGAGATCAACGCTGAATTACAGGGGACGGAGGACGAAGAGAGATATGACAGTTGTAAAGACGACATGTCCACTGATAGCCAGATACAAGAGAACCCACGTGATCTGTGTGGTGAAACGGATGCGGACTCTGAAGATGTGGGCAGTGGTGATAAATGGCATCGCATGAGATCCAGCAAGATTTCTGGAGTGTACACCCCTGACCCAAAGGTGAAAAAGTTGTTTAAGAGCGAGGAGAAGGTTGAGTATAAGCCCATTGCCAAAACGAATCGAACACAGTTTAAGAAGTTTGCCGAAATTTTGAGGGAAAACCCCGAGCAGTAAGTTTCTAACTCTTTTTAAGGTTATATACATACACTCGTGCATAAGTTCCTGATTGTTGGTTAAATTTGCAGGATGTGGGATATCGCTACCGGTCACTCTGTGTGTAATCACTTCTTCCTTGAAATTGCTGAACCGGGGAAATGGATGTCTGACGAGGTACTATTAAGCTCTGCATCGTCGTCACATTATAC
>NC_027752.1:23243771-23245646 GCF_000695525.1 Brassica oleracea var. oleracea
AGAGTACTTGGGTTTCCGACATCGTAGCATCTTCTCAACAACGTATCACGCAAGCCTGTCCACCAAGGGTATTTATACAGATCAAACGAAGAATAGACGTCAGGCATGACTGCTAGCGCACGCATTGACTTACAAGTAGATCTGAGTCTATACAGATCTTGAAAGGAATTTTTTACGACACAGGAGACAATCAATTGTTGGATTTCTGAAGGGAGATCTAGAAAAGTCATCTCTGCCATTATAGCCAGATTGTGTTGTCAGCGTTGTGCAAATGATGTCCAAAATTCAGTAATTATAGTGAGCGAACGGCGGCAAGCGAAGGGTCATGTCCGTATAAGTCATTATATCGAGGAGACGCATTGAACCTATACCGAGCCAAATGAAATAATGGATTTTTTATTGACCCTTTAAAACATGATTTGACAGTGTTAGGTTTCAAATGTAGGTGGGACCATAAATTCTCGTATTAACCTCACACGTTTTCTCTACAAACCTGTCTATTAAATTTCTATAATCCCTCTCATACCAACCATAAAATAGACCACAAAAAATCTCCAACAAGTGACCCCAATAGTATGGAAGCTCACGTACTCCCTAATCTTTCCAAGGAAATTGTGTGCAAAATCATTAAGCTTGTCGGAGAGGAAGCATTTTACAATCTTGGCCCTTTTCTGCGGGCTGGAAAACGCGGTTACGCCCTCGCACACGAGCCCTCAGTCTTGAAGAAGTGCGATGTTAGTGAAATGGAGGACGGATTTGTCACATGTCAAATACGCCAAGGTTGTCAGTTCTGGGAGTTTCATCTCAAATGTGTCAGTGCTGGCAACAGAAAGGCAATCTACTATGAATGTCTCCTTACAGCACCGAGCATAGGACTTCAGGAGAGTATTAAAATATTGGAACCAAATGTCCCAATGCATGGATTCTCAACCCTAGCTGTCGCCATATTCAATGTTTGTCTTGGCAACGACAAGGAAGCGAGTAAAGTGTTTCAGCTGTTCGTAGCATATCACCATGACCTTCGATCGGATGATACTTGTGAAATGGGAGAATCCATAGATAACTAATTGAAAGCCTTTGGAGCGGAAGACCTGAACTGCAACAAATATGGGGAATCTTTCAAGTTCCCGGATGATGGCGTTATCAAGACACCCAGGTGCGTGTATGGCCATCATTACGCAGACAACTTAGAAGGTGATTGCAAAAACTGCAGGATATTTTGGATTTGCGTCAACATTGCAAACATCCTTTAAATATTATTGACAAGGAAATCTCTCTGATTTTCTCCTATGTCATTTATGTTTTAACATCTGCTGTTTCCTCCCAAATGTAGTTCCTCGATCCCAATACAACATATAATTTCTGTTGGAACAAGAGCGTTATTAAAAAACTAATTCATAACTAATTCATAGGTTATAACACGTTTACAGCAGATGTTGAGATACCAAAATACAAGCTTGCAGGACAAATTAAACATCTCTTCACATATTTAGAAACCCGTTAATGATGTCTTCCTCTATTTCTGCATTTTTGCCCAAATCACTCTGGAGGTGCGAGATGGTCTTCTTCAATTCCATGATAGTCCGCTTTTGTTCAGAAATTTCGTCTCTAGCTTCAATCAGAGCTTGCTTTTTCCATCCGAAAGGTTCTTCCTCATCGATCCATTGGAAGAACCCACAATCAAGTGGACTCTACAAGATAAACGAAATGAAAACCCCTTCGATAAATAACAACACAATACTACTATTCTACCTTCCAGCGTTCACACCCGTAGAACCTCCGACCAGGATTTTTGTCTGTCCAAGATTTACATTTCTTCGCCGGCAACGCATAGAAACAACACACATCGGTTTCATTACCCTTTCCCTTTCCCTT
>NC_027752.1:23246901-23249587 GCF_000695525.1 Brassica oleracea var. oleracea
AGAGGAGAACAAGGACAGCTGTAAAATATCGGTGCGACTGTTGATATAAAGACGTGCCTCCTTATGTGGAAGTAGTCGTTATGGTCCCAATTCCACAATCCAGCCGAGGATCTTATCAGCAGTCCGATCATAGCGACGTAGTCTCATGAAAATCCCCTGAAGTGGTCGCCATCATAATCCCATAATTTGCTTGTCATGGCGTAGGTATACTTGGCTCGCTCGAATCCAGCATCGGCTGCTCTCTTCATCAAATCAAGACCCTCAACGTACATATTTCGCCTGTAAAAATACTCAACGCCCTTGATGTAAAGTGTACTTGGGTTTCCCTGGGCATATCATCTTCTCAATAGGTAACGGAGCCTAAACCCGTTAAGCCTCCACCGGTATTTAAACAAATCGAACGAAGCGTAAACGTCTTCATCGTCTGCCAACGAACGCATAGCCTTGCAAGTAGCGCGGAGTCTAAAAAGATTTTCGAAGGAGTTATGTGCCACGCGTTTAACGACTAACCCCTGGACCTCAGGCGGGAGGCTGAGTATAGGGAATTGTTTCATTTTTAGGAGATTTATGTTTATACGTTACGCCAAGAATGTGTCACCGCTTCCACAAATCGAATAGGGTCAACCCAATCTATAATCTAGGTTTGCATAACAAACAGAGATGAAATGATGTGACTAGCGAAGGAGTATCATAGGGACGAAACGAAATGATGCAAGATAAAAATACTTAACCGTTTAACGGGTATGAGGACAGTTAACCGTTTAACGGGTATGACAATTGTTTACACCAAATTTCGTTCTTCGATACCACTTACATTGGGCCGAATGATTCGTCGGTCTTACAACAGAAAAGTACATATACATTATTGTGGACTAAAACTGTGTTTCCGTTTGACTTTCGTATTAAAGTCTATCCATGTATACCACGTACTATAAATAACTAAACGTGTACAACTTATTCTAAAGGGTGTACAACACATTGTGTAGCTAGATTGCAGACACTATTGTTTTGAGTTTATATATTATATTTATTCCAGTATATGGTTAATTTTGATAGAGGTACGTTATGATCGGATATGAGCGGCAGGTGTACGGGTTTATGATTGAAATCTATGCAGGTATACCCATCTCGGTAATATGCTTAATTATGATTGATTTTAAAATCTTTAGTTAATTATGATTGATTTTAAAATCTATGCAGGCATACCCATCTCGGTAATATGTAATACATAAATTTAGTTCATATTATCAAAGGTGTACATTTTTTTGTTGTTAAAGTGTAGAACATATTGTAGCACACATATAAATCTAATACATAAATTAAGTTGATATAAATCTAATACATATAAATCTATTGCCATATTTCTGATCACTTGGATTCTCGACTTGACTCGGACTCGCTCCTGTGATGTTCCTCATGGTACTCCTTATGGTCTTCAAGATCAACCTTACTATCGGATTCCTCATCGCTCCCTCCGACCCCCTGCAGAACAGACCCGTCACTGTCGTTAAAAGCATCATTGTCATCCGCCTGGCCGGTATCTTCTTCCTCTCCGTCTAAGTTCTCAAGGAAATCTTCTCCGGTTCGGGCTTTCTTCTTTGGCCGGTTCCCCGATTCGTCAGATTCGGTTGTAGAGCCATCGGTATGACCCGACGTCTCACATTCTCCACTTCGGGATTTCTCTTTCGACCGGTTCCCTGATTCATCAGATTCATCACTCTCTTCAACATCTAAAGCTGCCTGCATTATGTCGTCAATGGTTGAGAAGACGTGAACCCCAAGCTCTGCCCGTATCTCCTCGCGTAAACAATCTCGATACATCATTACCAAGGTCTCCTGTTGGTGTATTTCAAGGAGATCGGATTTTAGCAACAATGTATTGTATTCTCTAACTGTAGAATCTCCTAGCTTCATTTTAAGGTTGTGTGTTCATAAACAACCGAACCATTCGTTCTATTTATATGTTTGTGGGAAATAAGTTAAACATAGTTAGGCACCGTTTCGTGTTATACAACCGTTGTATATTGGATCCCACATACATTACAAAAGATATTATATAACATTACATCAAATTGAAGGTAAGATTCGATCAGCGACCGCTCATCAGTAAATTCTTAAGCTCTTGGATATCCTTTAGCATTTCCTCAACCTCAAATTGCAGCCTACGGTGGAGCGAGACCTCCTCGCGAAATTTACTTTTCATCACATCAAACTCTTCCTCGATTGTGTCATGGCAGGCACGTCGGATGTGCAAACCATCGTCCTAGAAGGAAAATAATATTTATGTGATTGATTACCGTTTAATAATTTTGAACTAGTGATTAGCGTAACAACCATTCTAACCTCAAAAACTTTGCATACATAGTAGTTTCTTCCTCTCTCGTCAGTTTCGACCGTTATAGCACCACCGCACGTACATTTCTTAGGAATGCAGTAGTTGGCATACATGCAAGCAAAGAGCCAGTCAGCATCCCGTTTGTGCTGCTTCATCTCCGCATAGTAAGGATCCGCCATATCCGTCATTTTACTAATCGGTCACTTAGTTGGTGGATATTAAAAATATTTTGAGAAAGTTGCGAGTAGAGTGCGAGGGAGGCACAACTCCTTAAATAGGGATTAATTCTAACCGTTATAATCTGTTCCAACCCATATACAACGGCTATATTCGTTTAAAATGACTAACAAC
>NC_027752.1:23251642-23253328 GCF_000695525.1 Brassica oleracea var. oleracea
TGCGCATCTATCTGATATTATACTTAAATCAGAACCATCCTCTACAATAGTAGATAACCTCTCGAAAAACCATGTCCGAGATTATCTGTTCTCGCTTTCCACTACTGCGAAAGCAATCGGGAATACGCGGCTGTTAGCATCTTGTCCGCTGGCACTTAGCAAAACACCTTTGTACTTTCCAAACATGTGGGTGCCGTCCACCACTAGCACCTTCCTCAGGTACTTCCATCCATCGATGCATGCTTTCAGGGACATGAACGCATACTTAAACCTTGTTTTTCCTTCTTTGTCTTTTTCAGTTTTAATATCGGTGATTATTCCAGAATTTGCTAGCTTTAGTACATGGAAGTACTGTGGTAGCATCTTGTATGAATCCTCCTCTGTTCCTTGCGCAGATGCAATCGCTAGTTCTTTCGCTTTCCAAGCTTTCCAGTATGAGCATGTATAGTTGAATTCCGTTCGCAACATTTCCGGAAGTTCCATAGCACGCGGCCCAGAGTAGAGCCTCTCGTATTTCGAACGCAATAGAGCTGCAAGCACTTTGGTTGTACCATGTTTTTTATACTTCCCTCTAACGTCGGCTACGCATACATGATTCAGAATTGCCTTTTTAACCAGATAAGTTGGAGAATCACCGAGTTGAACAGCCACTACTCTCCACTTGCATTCTTTTTCGTAGCATTTCGCCGTCAGTCGGCGTTTGCAATGCCTGAGCTAAAACGTGCACACCTTTGCAATTGCGTAGATAGCCAACGTCAACTTGCATTCCGCTTTGTGCTTGAACGTCCTTCCCACGTATATGTCAGAGTCCTCCTTGCTGAAGTCAATGTCAAGAGGGTTGCAGCTGCTTCCATCCATTTCATTATACACACCATCTACATCATTATATCCATACATATCTGGTACTTGTATGCCTTTCATGAATGCTTCTCCACCCTGAACTTGTCTAGTTGCGGTGACAGGAGGATCAACATCGTCCTCATCTTCGAGCTCACGGTTGTGCGTGTTATATTGTTTTGGGGGAGTTTCGAGACATATGTCACCACTTTCAACGGCCTCTGTTGCTTGATTGGGCGCACAACCAACGTCTGTAGGAGTACCACTCACATTATCTCCGGCTTTCGTCAATACTTCTTCACCCTGAAATGCGGCCGGCTGGGGAATAGGAGTGTCAACAACAGCATCATCATCATTATCTTCAGTCACCCGGGTGTGTTTGTTTTTAGATTGAGGGGGCATCCCAAGAACAACATCAACACCTACCTCGGTCTCTGTTACTTCTGTGTCCAATCTGGAGAGTGATCCAAGATCTCTTGCTAGATCGGTGATTTCCACAGAAGAATCGTTATTTTTTGATATATATCCACCTCCACGTGATCGTTGCTTCTTACCAAACGCCGATTTTGCAGCCCCTGTGCCACCAATACCGCCAGGACGCCGAATACCCTTCCCACCAGACTGTCCACCACTTCTTCCTTTGCCTGGACCTTCTACAAAATCGTTGTCGTCGTCCGTCACGCAATCGTTTCTACAATAATCATGCCAGCCATTGTAGTCGTAATCGCTATCATCGCCTTCATCTTCTGCAGCAACATCTTTGTGAGCTCCTCCATTATTTCCATTCTCCACTGAGACCTGTTCAACACTTAGCGTTCTCGTATCTTCTATGAGACAGATTTTTTGAGA
>NC_027752.1:23253964-23288924 GCF_000695525.1 Brassica oleracea var. oleracea
AAACTTAGAGCTCAAACTCTGTACCTTCGCCGGTGTTGGTCCTGATTTCCTTACTGCATGTGCCACCACTACTGGACCCGACGTTCCGACCACCGCTAATTGTTTCCATCCTTTTCAGTTACAGTGGATAAGCATCGACGGCCTCAGAGGATGGGAATATCTTCTTATCGTAGGGTTGCTTCTTTTAGTTGTACACCAGTTCTTAGCTGCTTCTCACCATTACCCAGTTAGCGTTTTATAACATATTAGTTTAATTAATATTACCACAAATATCAGAAAACAGTGAACGGCGGGAAAAGGAATGGTTAATGTTACCTTTAACCTTTGCTACCGGTCACCAAAAAAAAAAAAAACTAAATCTCGAACTCACACGTGCGAAAACCTTCTGGGCCGCTTGGGTCGCTAAGTCTTAGGGTCGTTTCGTCTGGGTCACTTTCAAGAGTTTCATGGGTCACGGCCCAGAACATTACGGGTCATAAGGCCAAATTCGTCACCGATTTATTTCTCTCCCCCCTAGCGGCCCGTTTCGACAATTAAAACTTCAAGCGACCCACTTGGCCAATTAAAAACTTGAAGTGATCCTATGCACAAGCGACTCCTGTAAAACTACAAAACCGATTAGATATAAAATATCCAAAATCATATGTATAATTAAAGTAATATAATATTATTAATATAAATTATAAATTAATTTAAAACTAAAAGTAAATATCAATCAATTATTATAGCATATTACTTTATAAATATTTATGTCTGTGCATGAGCACGGAAAAATCACCTAGTATCAAAAATATGAAATATCAATACCATTACAAGAATATTTTACATATTTTAAGGTACAATACCTGAAATCCAAAAATAATTTTGATATATTGATCTAAATTTGTTAGGATGTATATTATAACCTTTTTTACAAAGATAAAATAGACGTTCTAATTTATTTTATATGTTTATAATTATAATTAATATTGTAAAGTCTTCTCTATAATCTATCCAAATATAGAATATGTCTATCTCAGTTCTAACTAAAGGGTTTTGTTATTTATAAAATATAATATATATATTGTAGGATTTTTACTTTATTATGGAAATACCTGGAAACTGTTAACTTGTGTTCAATCTTTTACTCTGTTATGTATCTTTATACATAAAATACGCTTTGCTTCACTACTAGGCTGTCCACATCAGCAGACAGGTCAGAAATTCGAATTATATGGGCGTGACACGTGGCAAGGAAATCAAATCCACAGCGTTTCATTAAAGATTGTGTTATGTGGATTTCGTTTTTGTTCTGGGCCTTAATTTTGCTCCAGTTACACAGCCCATAGCCAGTATCCCTAACTGTAAACCAAATCTAGCGTCGTTTTTGATATTAGGTTTTTGTTTGCTTTCATCTCCGCCATTCGAGATAGATAAACAATCGAGTTCTGCGATCCCTGTTTCATCTTCTTCCTTAAAATCCGAAAGCTACCAGTTACTTTTCATCTTCTTAAAGTCCTTATTAAATCCTTCACCCACCCACGATCTACCTTGAATGCGAACTTCCCCATGAAAGGCGGTGGAACTGCGACTATAAAAAGGTAAGCTTTCCTTCCCTTGAACATCATCCTCTTAATCTAGCCCAAACAATTGTTTAGTTTACTGTAGTAGTTAGATGCTCACTGGATGTATGTACTATTTCATCCACCTTCAAATCTTTTAGGCTTTTTATTTACTGATCCGTGAACATGCAATTCTGCTTAATCATTTAAACATTATATTATTTGCTTTGTTACAATGTTATGTTATACGTACTTTCTAATATTGCGTCTGAACTTTTTGTGGTTCAAAGGAAATGATTTAATCTGTTTTTTCATTCTACGGATTTTGAAGAATGGTCAAGGACGTACAGTAGTGTGTTCCATCCACGAGAGGCTGAAACATGGAGTCATTCATTATACAACTTCAAAGTCTCTTGCATCACAGCTTCCTCTCTCGGTGTTCATCAACAAGTTTTGGTTTTGTTCCTTACTTTACTTTCTCCCTGGAAGTTGGTGTCTTAATAGCGTTCTCACGGTCTTCTAGCTGTCAATCGAAAGATGTTCAGTGTCTCTTGGATTTTGTAAAGTGATGGTTTTTGTTCTATTTTGGTGTAACTTCTAACCCGAGGCTGAGAGTTTCTAAAGCAGGTCACTTTTGTTGATCTAAAACCCATTACCATAGAATCTCAAGATTAAGACTTTACATGGGACTAGGTGTTTTTAGTTAGTGGTTCCTATAGGATATATAAAGTTTGCTTTTTATTTGGTGCTAGCTTCGTATATATGGTCTTAACATATTTTTGATTGAGTTTCAGATGATAGCCGTCAATGGGCAGTTTCCAGGACCTCTGTTTAATGCTACGACCATCTACAATGTTGTTGTTAGAGTCTAAATTGGATGAGCCTCTTCTTTTAACTTGCTGAGTCCAAGAGCTTTCTTTCTATACCAACTGATCAGTTATCAATAAAATGTATTGTTCTCATTTGCTATGTGACTACTAATATGCTTCTTTGAGTTCTTTTAATTTGTTTTTTGGAATAGGCATGGGCCACCTGGCATCCAAATGCGGCGTAACTTGTGGCAAGACGGTCTTCAGGTGGAAGATTAAATTGGAAGCTTCTTCTACTCTCTCTGACTCAACTCTCAGAGAGCATATGGTAATTTTGTTCATGTTGTGATTAGTAACCGGAAAATTAATCTTATCCTTTTCGCACGGCCTGACTGCGAAATGGTACACTCATGACCATAAAGTATGTAATCATCACTTTGGTCTTTTGTCTGCGTTTCATCATCATTGCCCTTTTTGGTCTTTTGTAGATAGCCCGAACTTGACGTATCGGCGAGTGTGTTACTATAAACTGCAGACTTTTGTAGATTGTCTCTAAGCTTCTCCACCGTTAGTCTGATTGGTAAAATTATGAATTTTAAATTCTTCAAGTACAAACTTGCATGAGTACTTACAATGTTAATGGTGAGAATGAGATTACAACAATGTGCGTCGTAAATAAATTGGTATTTTAGTCTACGAATGTCTGAGTATTAGTTGATTTTATTTTACATTGACAGTGTCCTAAAAAGTATTAAAATGCATTCTACTTATTATCAAAGTCTAAGTAGAACTAACAATGACAATTAACAATAGCAATACAGTGAAACATTACATTTTCACATATTTTTAATGGTTAAACAAATATATGATTTCAAAAGTAAAAAAAAAATAGATAACAAACAATGAAAAATAATTTACTTTAAATTCAAATTTTTTTTGTTGGTCAAAATTTTTAGATTGAAAAAAATTTAAAATATTTATTTTGATGATTTAATTACCATCCCATAGGAAATAATATCAATTTAAAATATTTCATGTAAATTTTTGATAGTTGTAAAAAATTCGTCTTCGTTACATGTCCAAATTTTTAATACTGGTAAACGAGAAGATGTGATGATGACTCTTGGGGTAGTGGTGCTAAGATATAGTACATACTTTCATTTAGTGCTTCCGCACATAAGAACATCTGGTACAGAAGATACTATATAGAAAAGACTGAAGAAGTCGCTAACAGATTCACAAGCAAGTAGCAACAGAAAAGTAAGAAAAGGGGGATAGACCAGTAAGGCACACTTGATCACACCCCTGTTGCCATTAAAATTTTGAAACCTGCTGGGAGCTTTAAGGAAAGACTTTCAAAATAAATTACAATAAGTGAAAATTCACAGTACAATTACAAATTATTAAAACAAGATCAGATTAAACTCCTACAACGTAGACACATTTCCCATAACATATTTTTTTGTAGTCCATTTCCCATAACATATATACTCTCTTCTCGATAAATGACATTTGCTAACCTAATAAAAAAATTCAGAGCGTTTGACACATTTGAAAAACATTTCGTCCAACCGCACCTTCTATTTCGGATATAAAAAATTAGAACTAATACAATATGAATATAATAGTTTCAAAAAAAAAATAATCTTACACAATTAATAAAGCTTAATCCTTCATTTTCGTGATGACATTTCATCAAGAGAAGTTGTCTAAAAATTCAACACTATAATTTTTAAAAGTTTATTAAATATTCGACATTTTCATCATCTTATTGTCTTCATCCAAATTTATTGGTAAAATATTTATTAATACATAATATGTTTTTGATCAATATTTTATTTAGATCTAACAAAACACTTGATGTTAATTTAAAATAATATTTTAGCACATAATTAATAATATATTATCAAATACATAAATTATAAAAATATTCATAAGAAAAAAAATAGTCCAAGATTTTTTACTAAAATAATTATTTTACTTCCTCTAAAAATTATCATAATTACAGTAGAATAAACAAAGAAACTATGTAAAACTTTTAGACAAGAGTATTTTTGATTAACAACATAACATCCTAGGCCAAGAGATTTTTGATTAGACAAGAGTATTTTCCTTTTTATTCATATGAGTATTTTTGATTCATTCTTGGAGTCCTAGGCCATAACAGTCATAGGCCGTGATCTATATAATTGTATATTTTCATTCATTTTTCACATTATCCAAATCAATAGGTTTAAAATGGATAAAAAAATATCAACGCATTCAAAAACAAATATATAAGAATGAAAAGTATTTCATAATTTGTATTGAATTTCAACCGTAGTGACAAGTATTTTTGTTTTACTTACTTTTATAATAAAGATATAACAAACACTAAAGATAAAAAATAATTACATTAATGAAAAAAATAAAATCTTTTTATTAATTTATCAAACCTTTGATTTCTAATAAGAACAAAATAAATAATAGAAAAAATTAAAATTATTCTTAGTTTAGAATAAACTACATATTTTTACACGTATATGAAAATACAATAGATCTTTTAATTGATCTTCACTTGCTTTACAGAGATTAATATAGGCAAAGATAAGTTAATAACAACATCAATTATAATAATTGATGTTAAAACAAATATTTGTATCATTTATTAATAAGTGTCTCAAATTGATATCATTTGTTTTTCTAATACTATTTATGTAATATAATACGCTTTTTTTTAGTGTTATCATACACATCTCTTACAAATCTATACCATTAAAGCATAATTTTTCTTAGTATTATGACCCTCACTTATCCAATTAATTACAAAAATTGACTTTACTTTTTCAATTTTTTAAAATGGTTTTCAGAAATGGAAAGCCCAACAAATTAGAAAGTAGCATGTTTGAGTCCAACTAAAGACGACTGCCCAATAATTTAGACAATTTATCCATCAAATTTTTAAGCCCATTTCGTGTATAATTAATAACCCATCGAAATTGGTTTGTGTTCTAACCATATACCCTAAAACTCTATTCAAACTTTAACTCTATTCAAACTCTATTAACACCATCAAAAACCTGTTGTCCAAAAAACTATACTAAATATATTGGAGTTCATTATAATGCATGTCTTATTTAAAATTTTCTTATATGAAGTTGCCAAAATATATTTAATATATCTTTCAATAATATTAATTATACTATTATAGTATAGGGTTAAAATAATTCGAAATCATTGGTTTTCAATGTTATTGACCTTTTAAACATGCAATAATATTTAAATATAAATATATACCAAATTTGGTATGTAAATATAAAATATAATAAATAGAAGCTCATAAATTTTTGGATTCAAATCAAATAAATTCCAAGAATATTCTCTATAACATCCATTTTCGTAATTGCTACATACAATAAATTCAAAAGATAATATATAGAAACAAGATTTTCCGATTTAACTAAATTAACTTTATGAACACGCATAGAATTTATTTTGCTTGACATGGTAACTGAATTTTCTGAATACTAATCTTAAAAGGTAGAGATATTCGATAATAAAGAGCGGATCCCACAACTTTCTCCCAAAGTTTCTCCTACAAGCTAAACACCTCGCTTTAAAACAGATAGATATTATAAATAGGCAGCACCAGTATCCTATTCAAACCCACACAGTTTAATTTAAATAATATTACAATTCATTTAAATTTTTAATAATTTTACAAGCCAATGGACAGATTAATTTTACTGCAAATAATTTTAAATTTAATTTCTTACTGTAGTTTCCGATAACAAATTAATTATTTCACAATATTAACATTTTGTATAGATGAAAAATGAACGTAAACATAAAAAAAAACAACTGCTAACAAAAATCATTAAGACACTTGATATACATTTTATGTATAAACACATCTGTTATAATAATAAATATGTCAAAGAAAACTTAAAACACAAACCACAAAATCATACAAAAATAATAATTTAGATCATAAGTAAAATATATCCCGCCCGTAGGGCGGGCCGACCCTAGTTGTAGATAAAACAGTGAGTTCATACTTGTATGCCATGTTTTAAACATGGTGGAATTTAAATTCTAACATTTTCTCTATTTCTTATCTTTTTATAATATTTATTCTAACCTTTTGTTTATGTTCTTTTTTACAATGTGCATTCTATATTTTTGTATATTCTATGTTTTTTAATTAGAGAAAATCTAGGAAACAATCCTAACTGATATTATTCAAACTTATCTTGTTCTTGATGAGAGTTGTATGTAATCACGCTGAATTCAATTTTTTTTACTCAACAATCTTCTTCCTTTCTTCTTCTACCATATCTCTTTTGAGAGAGAAAACTCTGATGAAGACGAAGAAGAAGGAGCTGTGCCCGGCAAAGACAACACTGGAGAGGGCGTCAGTGAAAACACCAGAGTGATTGCCGAAGAATCACTTTGGTCTACTTTCTTTGTGAGGAGATATATTGTAAAAAGGCATAATAAAAAAAGGGAAACTCGTAATATAGGCCGTAATGTGAATATTTTTGTCCCTTTATACATTTGCATTAATTTGTGAGTTTTGGACATAATTTCCCTCATCATAATGAAAATAATTATTAAAAATTATATAGAGTTCAGAAAAATATGAAAAAAATCAATACAATCATGAGAATATGAAAAATATGAAAAATTGAATTCCAAAAAAAATTGGATGTGTTGATCTAGATTTGTTAGAATCTATTATATTAAAACGGAAGCAGTTTTGAAAAATCTACTTATACAAGGTTACTGCACCCTTTCATTTTTAGTCCAACCTATTATATATAACTAGATATTATAACTGAACTCCTATTATATAGCAACCAAATAATATTTTCCAACATTTAGAAATATATTGTAATCTCTCTTTTAATTCTAATCTTTTTTTTGGATCCTCTTTTTTATCTACATATAATACCAAACGTAATTGACCTTTATAGGATCTACAGCTGCACCCTTTCATAAGTGCTATACCAATATCAACACTATTAACAAAACAAATTATATCAGACACTGTGGACAATATAGAAGGTTTCATATTATGTTATTAGATTATATATTTGGGACTGCAATACTAAATTAAAAAAATATGCTAAATAAATCTTAAGTCTTATCAACTCAACAAATAAAAATATTATAAAATGCACACCAAATATAATGAGAGAGAGTAAAGTTTAATATTTGGGTCTTCGGGCCGAGTTGGATCGATTCCTTTTATGTCCTAGACATTTAAACCAACTAGATATTTGAAAGTTTCAGTTCAGATTCGGGTTGGTTCCGGATCGGTTCAGATTCGTAATTCAAATAACTATAATTTTTGGTCACATGACGGGTCTGCCGATTTGAATATTTAAAACCCGAAAAGATTTAAAATACCCGAAAACACAAAAATACCTGAAACATGAAATTTTTTGAAAACTCAAACAAAACTCTTAAAAGTTCAAATAGTTTATATAACCCAAAACTTTACCCGAACTAAAAAACAGAAAATATCCAAAATTTTACTTGAATAACTGAAATATATAAGTATATTTTGATAGCATCACCTTTTAACTTAAAATATCCATAATACCAATCTTAAATATCCAGATATGCCTAATATACACAAAACAATTGGGTACTTTGTTTAGCCGATCGAGTCTCAGATAAAACTCGGACCTAACCGAGACCCGCGGGTTCAAAAGTATACCCAATAAGTACTTTGTTTTAGAAATTGACCAAACTGAATGTATATTTTTGGATCAGTTTTGGTTCAAATTTTTGGGTTCGGATAAAATACATATGCCTAATAGAAATTTACATAAAAATATACATAGATAATCTCAAATAAGCTAATTAAATCTAAATAAATATCATTCTTTGATATAATATGAATCTGTAACGTAATAATGTAAAAAAATCTCAAAATGATAATTCATATCAAATTGTGTTTTTTCTTTATAATCCAAAAACCTGCGCTTCAGAGCGCGGGTCAAAATCTAGTATGTATTATAACCCTTTTTACAAGGATAAAATAGACGTTCTAACTTGTATTCAACATTTTATAAAAGTAAGTATTTGTATTATATCTATCTAAATATAGAATAGGTCTACCTCAGTTCTAACCAAACCAATTTTTTATTTTTACATAGAATATATATTGTAGGCTTCTTATTTTGTTGTAAAAAAAAATCTAGAAAATATTTACCTTTGTTCTATCCTTTAGTTTATCATATATCGTAGATAAAAACATCTATTTTTACCTTTACGCTATGTTCTAAAAAAGTTAGAATTTATATTGTAACCTTATGTCTGTGTTTTATTCTATTTAGAATATGTATTCTATATTTTCGTGTATTTTATGTTTTTAAATCTGAGAAAATTTAGGAAGTAATCTTAGCTAATTTTAGTCAAATTTATTTGTTCTTGGCGAAATTTAAATTGAATGGCTTTGAATCCATCCCTTTTTTTATTCAACGATCTTTGTCGTTTTTTCTTCTTCACTATCTCTTTCTTATCAAATCAAATGGTTCATATCTATGTAGCATGTGGTGTTTGGAGAAGGGATGCAAAGAACGAGTGGCGGTTCATTGTTGATAACGAAAAAAAGAGGTAGAATTCCCCTTGGAAGCGAGTAAGATGTTAGAGCAATTGAAGATGATGGTTTTGGAGGAATTTGGAATGGACCAGAGGATTGTTAATGCTAAGTTTAGTTATTCTCCAAATTCTTTGACTAGTAACTTAGGAGTTCCCCCGATTGTTATTTCCAATGATCGACAAGTTAGCAGCTTTATTAGATACTAGCTTAAGACCCGCGCAATTACGCGGGATGAATGTTATATATAAAAATAATTTTTATCTATTATTATTTATTTGTATTCATTTACGTATTATGTATATAATTAAATTAGAGTAAACACATAAATCAAAACAATACATCTTGTTTATTTAAGATAACTTTTAGTAAATAAATCAAAACAATAATTATATTTATTTTATATGGTATATAACTAAATTTCAATAAAATGAACATAGATATATAGTATATTTTAATATAAATATTTATTATTGAGAATTCATACTCATGTGATAAGCACAAAATTGCTAATGTGTGATTTTTTTAATGCAAATTTCAAAATTAAAATATTAAGGTTTCAATAGTTTTCGAATACAAATTTTGAAATTATCATATTTAAGTCTTTTTCAATGTTATATAGTTTAATTTGAAATATATTAATATAATATGAATGTATAGTAAATAAGACGTCATATTCATAGATTTATGATCATTGGCATCTTGTTGTTAAGAAAAAAAGTTAAACCAATGATCACAAAATTTTAGTGTGAGACATTTAACGTTTTTAGTAATTTATAGTCGTTTTAAAAATTCAAAATATAACATATAAGAAAAAAAATTAATTTTGTTTTATATGGTTAATGTGGTTGTTTAATACTTTTTAATAATATAAAATTAAATAAAAAAGATCAAAGATAAAAAAAATATTATCAAATATTTATTATTCATAATCCTTAATTGTCATATATACGTTAACCATATTAGACAATTTCGTAGCTTTTATTTAAGGAAAGTACAAGAATATTTTTTATATACTATTTATGAATTTAATAGTTAGTTTAATAAAAAGTATAATATAAGTTAAGATGAACCAACCTATTTCTCTAAGAATTCTGAATTGCATTCTCATGATGACACGTGGCTACAAAAAAATATTGTAGTTTCTCAATTAATATATAAGAGATGCGAAGAAGAATTCGTCAATCTACTTATATGTGTCATTTGTGGATATGATTGAGAATCGAAACAACAAATTTGATCTGAATAAGGAGCCTTCTAACTCAAGTCAAGATGATTGTAATGTTAGGGAAAATCATGATGAATTTTTCCATTCGTCAAATATGAATGATGATTTCAAAGGCAAAGCAAAAGACATTAACTTTCACGGTGATTGTGGTGCTGATGGCTTGGGTTCAGAAACCAAAGAATACCATGGAAAGAAAGGTGACTTTTGGTTGGCTGGTTACATAAAGAAGGAGCAAGTTTTCAAAAGTAAAGACGTACTGAAATTAACTGTGGAAATTTATGCTATGTAATAACTTTGACTAGAAGGTTGTAAAATCGACAAGAAGATGGTGAAGTGGTTTCTGTAAAGATCGCAACTGTCGTTCGAGTCTTCGTGCAGAATGTTTAACTGGATTTACAAGCTACATAATCAATAAGTGTGTGGGCAAACATACTTGTGCTCCTTCAAACTAAAAGCATATATAGAAAAACAACTTATGCGAAAACAATTGGGAACCGGATCATGCATAAATGTGAAGGTATTAAAGAAGGGCCAATACCAAATGAAATTATAGAGTTTATGCGCAACGAGCATGGTTGTGAAATCTCGTATTCCCAAGATTTGGAATCTCGTGAGTATGCAGTTGCAGCAGTAAGAGGAATGCCAGAGAAAAGTTTTGGTAAAATACCAAAATACGCATACTCACTACAAAACTGAAACTGATGGTAGATTCAAGTATTTGTTTCTTTCATTTGGTCAATCTGTGAGAGGGTTCTACAAGGAAATTTGGAGGGTGGTTGTAGTAGATGATAATTTTCTTAAAAGTAAATACAAAGGAGTTCTACTCCTTGCTATAGTTATAGACCCTGTTCTAAAACTCGGACGCCTAGCCGAGTAGGCGTCCGGCTCGGCGCTCAGCGGCAAGCAACCGCAGCGAATAAGGCCAATACGGCTCAACTACTCGGTTGACCAACAAGTCCGTCAAATAACCGATTAATCGGTTTGATTAACCGCCTAAAAGGCCAAACAAATTTAAACTATTGGGCTTCTTGTGGACTTGAGATTGAAACCCAGATGCAATTTTCGAAGCCAACCCTGAATGACTACTTACAGGCGTCTACATCAGCTTCCCTCTTTATAGTTTACCGATGTGGGACTCTGTTTCGTGTGTTTCTAAAAATCTTATACCTAAAATTGGATAAGCAATACCCGAGGTTTGAACCCGGTACCTTATACAACATCAACATCATCAAACACCAGCAGACCAAGGCGTGTTTTGAAGTTTATGCATATATTTCCTTGTATATAAACATTGCTTCAATAAAAAATAAAAATATGACACTCATCTTTGCTAATAATTAGTCTTTGTTAACCAAAATAAATATAAATTTCGATAATAACATACCAAAAACTATTACATTCTACTATATTTATATTATATATCTAATTTAAATATTATAATAAATAAAATAATAATAAAACCAGTCTCCGCGTATATCCCGATTAATCTCCGAGTTTTCGATAAATCGCTAGGCTCGGGATTGCCGCCGGACTAGCGCCTAGCGTATTTCCGAACAGGGGTTGTAGATGGTAACTCTAATCTTTATCCAATTGCATTTTTTGTTGTTTGATTCAGAGATGACAATTTTGTGGGAGTGTTTTTTCATGTAGTTGAAGGTTGTTATTGGTGATTATCAGGGTTTAGCATTTGTTTCAGATGTAAACTCATCAATTGTCAAATCACTCAGCAATGTTTATCCACAAGCTAGACATGGAATTTTCATCCATCATTTGCTAAGAAATGTCGTTAAAAACTATAGGGTAAGAGGAGTATCAAGGTTTGTTGAAAGATCTTCAAAAGCATATACGGTTGTCGATTTTTTGGAAATTTTAGATGAAATTTGTAGAATGAGTCCGACTGGTGGAACATACCTTCGGAGCGCAGATGTGAGAAAATGGGCTAGTTGTCACTTTCATTGATTCAGGTATGACATAAGGATGAATAATCCAACATAATCAATAAATTATGTATTGAAAACTTCTATGGAGTATCCTGTGATTCTTCCGTTAGACAGTATAAGGTAGAGGCTAACAAAATGGTTTTTGATTGTAGATTGTTAACTTCAATACATAAGGATCCTTTAACAATAAAGGTGAAGAAAAAATATTGATAGAAGGATACAAAAGGCTAAAGGATATAAGGTGTTCCAATTAATGAGTGCATCTCTCTTGTTAAAGGTGACAAGTATGATGGTGCGTTGACTTGGCTAGAAGAACTTGTACGAGTAGAAAGTATGATTTAGGAAAAATTCATTGCAGACATGCTATTCCAGCTATTTTCAAGAGGTATGGAGATACATCCATTCATATATGAATCATACACGACTACTGCTTGGAGAAATGCTTACGGAGAAAGCATTAATCATATACATGTCCCAAAAGATGAATGGTGTGTTCCTTAAAGTGGTAAACATTCAAAAGTACTACCACTCGAAATCAAGAATACCTTTTTTCTCCCATACAGTCCTAAACATGGGGATGGCACTCGCTACCACCGAGGCATCGCTAAAACGGACAAAGAAGAACTGCTCCTTCCAAAAATGGTATTTTGATACGAACTCTGAGATGATCGCCATGTTCGTACGAGGCCTCACTTGGACTATGAGTGAAGTAGACCATCGGGGCTCGACTAAGGCCTCGAGATGATAAGCGTCAAGGGTGATTCCCAGTTCGTACAAGGTGCAAGATTCCAAAAAGGTGATGTAAAATGCATGGATTAACTTGGCTGATCGACAAGTTGAAACGGTTAAGAAGCTGTACGATAAGCTCCTGGATAGGGAAGCATAGATGACACTGCATCAAGTACACCTCATAGCACGTGAAATAGCCTTCGGGCGGAGATTGTGCAAGTTCCCCACCTTCTGGGATGCGAAACTCAACTGATTCAAGAATCCTGCAGAAACGTCTAATGGCCGCAAGCCCATTTGGACAACTCCTGCTCGGATAGCCGGCCATAGGGTTTGTTTTAAAAGGGGGAGGAGCCCATAGCACAGCAATGGGAGGTTTCACTTCACCCCTAGCCGTCCAGTATGCATCCATCTCTTCAGGATTGATCGAGTCAGCCGAGAATTCCACCTTTGGCACAACACTGACATGCTGCGAGCTAGAACTGTTAGGAACAGAACGATCGCAATGAGACTTGGTTGAAGATTTTCTCTTTGAAAGCATGATATTTCCTTCTCAAAAAGAAAAAAAAGAGAGGAAAAGGAAGAGATTTTTTCAAAGGAAGAGAAGAGAGCAAAGAATCTTCTTTGGGAGAAAATTTGTGGGAATGAGAAAGTAAAGAATTTGAAAACTTACTCCAACTATTTATAGGCAAAAAGATTCACTATTCATCTTTGGATTTTCGGATAGTCGATTTCCTCTAACTTATTAAAACATGTCTAAGCCACTCGCAAGAACCTCACGATCCTAACGAGCTGGGGGCCTAATTGTTGGGGTCAAAATCGGTTACGACGAAATCAACATCGGAAAAACTTCCGATAAAAACTTCTCTTCCATAAAAACAAAAAAGAAGTCAAGAATGAACGGAAAAAACAATCAAAGGTCTAATGATCAGTTCGTTGAATCGAACAAGCTAGATCATCCGTGGAATTCAGCTCGGCCGTTCGCCGAGCTGGACCAAGTCTAGTTCAGCAAACGGCCGAGCTGGATCGAACGCGGATTCAGCTCGGCTGTTCGCCGAGCTGGAACAAGTCTAGTTCGGCGAACGGCCGAGCTGGATCGAACATGGATTAAGCTCGGCCGTTCGCCGAGCTGGATCGATCAAACTCCGTCTTTACCTCGTCCTTGTAACTCCTCTCTCGAGATTGCATCGAACTCATTATTGTTTCGTCTCGATCGGACGTATCATTGGAACTTTACGATTTAAAAACCGCAAGAACTCGTTTTTTCTTGAAGAACATTCAGATTGATCGTATAAAACAGCAATAGTTAGCTGAACACCCAAGGTTGCCTACTCTATACGAGGAATTTGAATGTTCTTCGGAATTGACGTCGTTTCTGAAGCATTCTTATTATAAAATCATAAAAACGCCAAAGTCAGAAAACGGCCCACAAAAGACCAGAACACGGCAAAGAGCCCACTTATGATTTTATGAAACCAAGCCCAGTCGTTATGATGGTTTATCATTTGTCGCCCAAAAGAAGATAAATGTCAAGTTTCTGAAGATAAATGTCAAATTTCCGAAGATAACTACCGAGATCGAAGAAAAATGGAATATTTCCCGCAAAGCGATAAACTGTCTTAGAAGGAGTATATAGGGGGATGGAAGCTGAAGGGACGAGAGGACACAAGAATTTTTACTCAGAGCAATACTTAGAACGATTTAGGCAAGTTTTCGTTTTTGTTATTCGAGCTGCGATTCAATTAGGTTTTCTGCAATCTTAGGTGCTAGAACTAGGGGATTTCGCCGACAGCTCTAGCAGCCAAGATCTTTACCTTGTTGTAACGCTCATATGCAGATTCGGAATAAGACCAATTTCCTTCTCTTTTCGATTCTTATATTTTTCCCGTCTGTCTTTTCGTGTTCTTGATTGCTTGACGTGTGGTTTAGCAGATATTCAGGACCTCTGGGAAATTGGGGCTTTCCTAACTTTCCTAATTCAATAGAAATCGACGTTGCAAATTTCGGTTCCCACACACGTCCCAAGTGAAGTGTGGCTCGAATATCAGTCTTAACTTGACGAGTTGGTCGGGAAATAACTCATGTGGGTCGGTCAGTTCCATCGTCAGGTCGTGGATCAATCCTTAGCTCCATTGCGGTAGACAGCATGGTTGGTACGGTCGGCCTGATCTGAAGAGGAAACCTCGGTTGGGCTGAGATGAGCAACATGATCGCCATCCTGGTTCGGATCTATGTACTGAGGCGCATCATTCCCTTCCTCTTCAAAAGGATTTGTCCACAAATTTGGATCATTTGCAACAAAAGGAGATATATCAGAAAATTGAAACTTGGAGAAATATCATACTTACCTTGCAAATCAAGCAGATAAGCATTGTCACTGGTTTTCCTAAGGATCAGAAATGGTCCATCAGTTCGAGGCATGAGTTTGGACTTTCTCTCTTCCGGGAACCGTTCCTTCCTTAAGTGAACCCAAACAAGATCACCTTCCTCAAAAACGACCTTGTTTCTCTTCTTGTTTGCGTTTCTCATATAGATCTTTGTCTTGGCTTCAATGTTGGCACAAATCTTCTCATGCAGCTTCTGAATAGTCTCCGCCTTCCTTTTACAATTTGTACTAACTCTTTCACTCAAAGGAAAAGGCAAAAGATCAAGTGGAGACAAAGGATTGAAATCATAAATAACCTCAAATGGAGAAAACGTAGTAGAAGAATGCATGGAATGATTGTATGGAAATTCTACATAAGACAAATATTCTTCCCAAAGCCTAAGATTTTCTTAACCAAGGACCTAAGCAAAGCTGACAAGGTCCGGTTCACAACCTCAGTTTGACCGTCGGTCTGTGGGTGACAAGTGGTAGAAAACAACAACCTGGTTCCTAGCTTAGACACAAAGTCTTCCAAAAATAGCTTAGGAACTTAGAATCTCTAACTGAAACAACTGTCCTAGGCATTCCGTGCAACCTAACAACATCTTTAAAGAATAGTTCAGCAACATGCACAACATCATCGGTTTTATGACAAGGTATGAAATGGGCCATCTTAGAAAATCTATTAACCACCACAAAGATAGAATCTCTACCAGCTTTAGACCTAGGCAATCCAAGAACAAAATCCATAGATATGTCGACCCGAGGATGAGATCGAATGGGTAGAGCTAAGTACAAACCTTGGTTTAATGCCTTTGATTTGGCTTTCTTGCAAACCACACATCAGGCACAAATCCGTTCCATGTCCCTCATCAGCTCGGCCAGTAGAATTGCTCATGAACCACCTTGTGTGTCTTTTTGATTCAGAAATGTCCCTCAGGCCTCCTCCATGTGCTTCCCTGACAAAAAAATCCATCAAAGAACATTGGGGGCATACACAAGCGGTTATCAAATAATAAAATTCCAGACATTTGATAATATTTTCGAGAAGCCGCCTTGGAACATTTTCTGAAAAAGTCTTTAAAATCCTGATCAGTTGCATATAAATCCTTGATAAATTCAAAACCGAGCAACTTAGTCTCAATAGCTGAAAGAAGAACATACCTCCTAGAAAAGGTATTAGCCACCACATTTTCCTTACCTTGCTTGTACTTGATAACATAAGGAAAGGTCTCAATGAACTTGACCCAACGTGTGTGTCTCTTATTCAACTTCTGCTAGCCCTTGAGGTGTTTCAAAGATTGGTAGATTGTGTGAATCACAAACTCCTTCGGCCAGAGGTAATGCTGCCATGTTTGAAGAGCCCTTACCAAAGCATACAACTCCTGGTCGTAAGTGGGGTAATTGAGTGTGGCTCCTCCAAGCTTCTCACAGAAGTACGCATTGGACTTCTTTTCCTGCATCAAAACAGCACCAATACCCACGCCTGAGGCATCACATTCAATCTCAAAAGTCTTAGAGAAATCAGGAAGAGTAAGCAAAGGAGCTTGAGTTAACTTCTCTTTAAGAATTTGGAATGCCTCCTCTTGAGCTTGTTCCCACTTGAACCCAACATTCTTCTTGATCACTTCTGTGAGTGGGGCTGCTATAGTACTGAAGTTCTGGACAAACCTCCGGTAGAACCCAGATAAGCCATGAAACCTTCTTACGTCACAAACGGGCGATGGACTAGGCCAGTCACGGATGGCTTTGATCTTATCTTCATCCACTTTGAGTCCATCAGCACCTACAACAAAGCCTAAGAAAACCACGTGATCTGTTCCAAAAGAGCATTTACCAAGATTTGCAAACAACCTTTCTCTCCTAATGACTTCAAGAACAGATTTCAAATGCAGTTTATGATCATTAAAATTTTTGTTGTAGATAAGAATATCATCAAAGTAGACAACAACAAAATGGTCAATAAAGGACCGCAAGATATGATTTATCGAAGGCATGAATGTGCTAGGTGCATTAGTAAGATCAAATGGCATGACAAGCCACTCATACAACCCTAGTTTAGTCTTGAATGCAGTTTTCCACTCATCACCTTCTTTCATGCGAATTTGGTGATAGCCACTTTTCAAATAAATTTAGAGAAAACAGAGGAACCATGCAACTCATCTAGCATGTCATCAAGCCTAGGGATTGGATGCCTATACTTTACCGTAATGTTGTTGATGGCATGGCAGTTAACACACATGCGCCATGAGCCATCCTTCTTAGGTACAAGTAAAACAAGCACGGCACAAAGGACTAAGTATTTCCCTGATGTAGCCTTTCTCAAGAATCTCTCAAATCTGCCTTTGAAGTTCCTTTGTTTCCACCGGGTTGGTTCGATAAGCTGGACGATTTGGAAGAGAAGCACCTGGAACAAAATCAATCTGATGTTCTATGCCTCTCACCGGTTGCAATCCCTTAGGATTCTCATCTGAAAAAAAATCAGAAAATTCCTGAAAAACATCTATCAAATCACTCGGAATCTCTGGTGCAAGGTCAGAAGAAGCCATTAGAGTTTCTTTATACATAAGTAAAATAAATGGCTGCTGAGAATACAAAGACTTCCTTGCCTGACTTTCCTCGATAAAGAAATTAGAATTCTTAGGAGAAACCTCAGGTTCGGCTATTTAGGTTCTTTCCCTCGAATCTTCTTCAACTGGATCTGATCTTGATGAACCTCCAAAAGAATTAAAGGAATCAGAGTGATTTTATTTCCCTTATAAAGGAGTGGTGGTTGGTGTAACCATCATACATTGCTTTCTTGTCGAACTGCCATGGCCGTCCTAGAAGAATGTGGCTTGCGTCCATGGGAAGGACGTTGCATAGGACTTCGTCCTCATAGCGGCCAATGGCAAGAAGAACTGTGACTTGCTCCCTCACGTACTGCTCACCAGTATCATTTATTCATTCTAGCTTGAAAGGTCGCAAATGTGGTCGGGTCTCCTTTGCTTTGGTCGGAAGCCGCTCAGTCCAACTGGCGTTTCGGGCTGGCTTAAAGAGCCAGATCTTTTATTTTATGGGCTTTGCAGAGGGGTGTAACCCATTTTCTATGTATATGTTTATCGACTTCTTCTGAAGATACAGGTTGGACTCTGTTCACGGCGTATTCTAGATAAAAAAATAAAAAATAAAAAAGAGAATCCGCGTGATTCCGTGTTGTAAGGCATGTGTCGTACTTCTTCTTTGTTCCCAAAATGGCATTTTTCTTGGTTCAAGCTTAAAGGTTGGTTTACTTCTCTTATACTAACTAATTCATTCCAAAAAAGCATAACGTAAATCATATTCTGTAGTTATACTGCATTATTCCAAGGATACATATACTAATTATGTATATAAAGTGATACTTAAATGAAAAATTACACATCTTCATATTACAAAACACAAATTATTTGTTGCTGCCTTCACTTCACTTCGAAGAGTTCTTTGCTACACCAGCTACAGCTGTAGATTCTGTATACTATCTGACCGGCTACTCATTGAGATACCTTTTCGTCAAATCGATCTCAGCAACATTTGGCAAAGATAGCAAAGTTCAGACAAAAGAAAGAGTGGTTCAGATCAAATGGTAACATCCTCCCAATAAGTAACGAGCAGATCTGGTGAAACAGGCATGGTCGCAACACACTCGAACTGTAACAAAAGGAACAACATTAACGATCAACAATGCTTATTCAAATGATCTTGTTGAAAATGCTGTTATCACTTTAATGTTGATTACCTTGTGGTTCTTGTATTTATCTCTTACAGCTTCTAAAGCACCTCCTCTTCTGCTCAGATACAAGTCATGTATGATTCCCACACACACTTGTAGATCAGCCGCTTTGTACTTTGTGTATTCTTCTAACATTTGATTCTGTTGTACATCAATCAAAACAAAATAAAATTAGTATCTAATTCAAGAGACTTAAATGTAAGACAATGAGAAGAAAATGCTTACCCAAGGATGCTGTTTTGGACGGATGATGAATCTAGCAAGAAAGATAGCAGAAGCAGCTAACAGAGATGGCACAAACTTCACAGCTTTGTAATCTAATAGACTCAGTTCTGATAAATAGCAAGCGAGTGGCTCCAGCTGCAAGTGTGGCACCTGCAGCAAAGGCATGGAAGGAGAATACTATTAGCAATTGACTCTCTACAAGTTACAAAGCGCAGGTTTCAAATCTTTTTATGTTGAGCTTACTTTGAAATCTTCTTGTGCAACCCTTGTGAATCGTCTGCACATAAAAAGGCAAAACACACAAAATGAGGACAATGAATCATACAATACAAGCCATCGAAAGCACAGTGTCTCATCACCAATCTAACCTTATAAATGAACTGATTGTAGGTCTTCCTAGTTCAAACTGGAGTGCAAGAAGTATACCTGCCTCCATCTTCACCACATCTTGTTTTGAAAATGTATTATCAGTGATGTAACAGAAATCTTCTACTTTAGGAGGACTTATCTCTTCATACTTCCTACTCATCCCGATAACAAGAAAAAGAATAAGCTCATAAACTTCATACAAAGACAATGACTAGCAACAAGAGATACTTACGAGGCAATAAGCATTGCAGATACTCCCACAAGCTGAAGCCTCTGCTTGTTGACAGTCTTCAAGGACAAGAATCTATCAATGTAAGAGACAGTGAGATGAAGAGTTTCAGACAGGAGTTTGTACTCCTCAGCGACTTCCACTAACCAATCCACCAAAACACCTCTCATGCTTGGTGTTACGTCTTTCTGAACCTTTTCAATATAATCAGGTAATGGTCTTTGTTTTGGCTTCACCTTAAAAATTTCACCAATTCAAAAAAAAAATAAAAAGCTCTTTCAACTTCACATAGCAAACCAATAATAATCATCATCAATTTAAAGAAAATCTTGAATTAAGACTCTTCAGACCAAACCCACAACTTCAAAGTGAAACTAATCTATGCTTAAGTCCAAACAGAGAGTTGAGAATACCTCAATTTCACGTAGATACTCGTAGATGTCGGAGACATAAGGCCCACACGTCTTAGGATCATCAGATCGAGCATCAATGTCAGATCCTGACTCCACCGGGGCAGTCTTTCTCTGCTTTGCTGGAGCTACAAGACTCTTTGTGGGCTGCGGAATCACTCTTTTCTGGTTGAGATTAGCTACATTGGGAAGCTCACCAAGGACCACTCTCTTCTTGGTGACCCGTTCCTCCTCCGTGGCCATAGCCTTTCTTTTGGCCGCAGCTCTCGTCATCCTCACACAAATCTCTTTCTCCATCATGATTTAGGGATTGGAGAGATTCCGAGAGAAGAGAAAGTAATTGAGAGAGAGAGAGAGATTGAGATTTGGTGGGGAGGAAGAAGTGAGGGTGTGAGAGGGGGATGTAAAAGGAGAGAGCAAAAGCGCCATTTCTGAAAAACTTTCGAGTTGAAATTCTCGCGCTCAGTGTGCGATTTTTAGTTTAGTTTTGGGAGACGCAAAATTTTGGTGAGGTACAAAAATTGATTGGCGGGACTATTTTCATCGGATTTGTTTCTGATTTTGTTTTTACCGGCAAGATTGCTAATTTGCTATGGTGGTGCCACTTCTAAAACATATTTCAACTTTTTAAAACATCTCTCGTCTATTATTTTCTTTTATTATTGGGAAAATTATTATTTTAGACCCAAAAAATAAAGACATTGTCCCATTAGACTCCATTTAGGTCCATTTTTTCCTATAATGCCCATTTTTATTTATAAAAATAAACCAAATCAATAGTTTTACAAACAAAAAAAAATAGAAAAAATAGGAATTGCATTGTAAATACTTATACTAATTTAGAGGTATTTTTTTTGTTCAAAAAATGTTAAAATAAAAATTTCAAATTTCGTTCTACGAACTGTAGAATGTACATTCTACAAAGTAAAAAATGAAATCCATATTTTTCAGTAGATCTACAATGGTTAGAATATGTCTTCCACGTTTTTCAATAAATCTACTAAAGTTAGAATACATAATATACGGAAATAACATTAATCTAAAAATATTTAGAATACACATTCCGCCCTAAGTGTGCAATTCTAAAGTATGTACAACCTACAATCTACACATTACATGAAATCTAAAAGCTATAGAAATCAATTTCTAACGGATTAACTATATTCTACACATAGTAGAATGCAGATTCTACGGATAAGTATGAACAGTTCCGAAAAAATGGGAAGTAGATTTTGAAAATATTTGAAAAGATTTTGTTTCCATTTTTTAAAAAATTAATTTTTTGCACAAAAAAAAAAAAACTGGCTACGTCTTCTTCAAACACGTATCTGCCCCTTCAATAACCCCTTGATTTTGACAAAACATTTCACAAAAAATTCTCAAAGTGTCTTCCATGATTCATATATATGCCTGTTATGGGGTATGGGAATTGGTTTTGTCTATTTGGTTTTATTAGGCCAAAAAAGAGACAGTTGAGAAAGTGTCTAAGATCGTCAAGAAGCAGCTATCACTCAAAGACGATCAAAGGGTCGTTGCAGAAACCAAATTCACCGATATTGGAGCTGATTCTATCGACACGGTAATTCATCGAACATTTTCTTATGTGAATACATAACTTGTTGAGTTTTTTATTTTAAATACTGATTAACTGAATGTTTTTCTGCAGGTTTAGATAGTGATGGGTTAGAGGAAGAGTTTCACATCGAAATGGCTGAAGAAAAATCACAGAAGATTCAGTGGAGGAAGCTGCTCAGCTCATTGATGAGCTCAAGCCAAGAAGCAATTTAGTATAAGAGATCCGACTATCTGAGGCTTTGTGTTTGTTGTTTTCATAATCTTTCTGTCATTTTCTTTTAAAATGTCAAGTCAAGCGACTCTTTGCTAGTACTGTATGCCATGGATCTCTTTATTTGTCGACTGAAACTTTTGGTTACACATGAAGCCTTGTTCTTTTCATTTCTTAAATCGAAATGCCAAATGCGAAATTAGGCAAAATGCGTGCAAGAGAGAGAGAGACAGAAGTTACTTATATCACTCATGTATAGGGAGTCTTGTATTAACACGTACATAAGTCAAAGAGTAGGCCCTAAGATGACAATTTGTAAACAATCCTTTTCACATTGTATATACAGGTTCTTATTATTCCCAATCGAGGTCAAAGAATCCAGCATCCTTCATCTCTGAATAGAAGACATTCTCCATGTTCAGATCTTCCTCCTGCATCAAAACCAGCACCAAATCATTTGAACATTGCAATAATCACATGCCTAGAGGGATGCTTTGGTGTAAACGAGTTAAGAAACATTTTGGGATAAACATGAAGGGACATGAGTGTAAACGAGTTAATAAACTGTCCTAAGCTACAGAAGGTGGGATTAACAGAGATCAAACACGGTTCAACAACATACAAAGAAGACACAACATTGTGAAAAATCTAATCTTTAAACAATCCCGAAAGGTAACAAGAACACAAACATACATAATAATTAATAATCAAGAAACAAGACACAACAAAGCTAACAAAGACAACAAGAACACAAACACATAAAAAAAACACCTACATTCTTAAATCGATTCACAAGAACACAAGAACATATACATAAACACTAATCTATATGCTTTTTACAGAGACTAACCACGATCAAAACACATGCAAAGAAGAATAAAAACAAAATTTCATACCATGAAAACAAATTAGGACTGAGAAGTGTGTATGTTAACTTCGATTTGGATGGGAGAAGAACTGAAGAATAGAATACGCCGGAGACAAAGAGAGTACGCCGGAGCCGACGAGATTATACCGGAGAAGAAGAGACTTATGTCGGACCTGGAGAGATTTGAGTCGGTGTCCGGTTGACTAGTGACGATAAAACCTGCGATTTTGATGGGAGAAGAAGAGATTAATAATAGATTAGGCCGGAACAAAGCTTAGTGATTTTGATTTCAAGGAAACAAAGCTTTTGAATCTTAAGGAACTTATCAAGGATATAAACTGGAGAAGAACGACGTGGATGTAGATTCCAACCGACAGAGGAGATGAAGGAGGCGATGTTGGATGGCTCCGAGCTCGACGAGACAGAGGAGACGCGAAGGTGATACGTAGGAGACAACGCCATCGAGAAGAAGAGGAATTAGGTTTTGATGATTTGGGAATTTTCTCCTTTTCTATTTTTTTTTTGTAACGTATAATAAATAGTAAACTAAATTAATTTGTTACCTTTAATTAAGTTAATTTAAGGTTATAATAGGCAATTATGAAAATATTAGCCTAATGAGACAATTATATTTTGGGATTAGTCTAATGGGACAATGTCCCTATTTTTTTTCTCTAAAAAAAACAAGTTTCCCTTTATTTTTTTGTCGACATCTTTGTATTAAGGGTCAAAACCGTTGACAAAAAAAAGGGAGTCAAAGCCCAATTTTTTTCAAGCAGTTACAAACCCCGTGATCCAAATACTTAAAGCCCAAGGATGGCCTAGTTTAAAAGATAAGATTAAAACGCGTGTCATCATACAAAGGTAACTTCGTTTACTAACTCCTTGCATGAGGTACACGTGTCCTCTACTGTGACCATCGAACGTTCTAGAGATAGTGGTCGTGCGACCAGAGGCTTCACCAGAAACTAGCTGGAAAAGTCTTCTATTTCCATCTCCGATTTGAACTGCTTACTTGCCTTTCCGTTCTTCATTGCTGCCAGCCTGAAAGCTTCTTCTTTTTTAACTCGCTAGAGTGTAATTCCAGTAAAAAACTTCAACGAGTCAGTAATAAAATCTCGCCAGAACATCTTCATAGACAAACTCCGACTAATCTGAAATCTACTCTGGCTCACCATCACTTTCACTTTCCGTCTTGGTTCTTAACCCTTGGAGATACTCCGCTCAAAAACTAAAAGTGAAGATTGATTCTTACCTAAATTAAGAAGCAAGGATGAATAACAAGTAACGATAGAGAATCAAAGCCTCCAAGCTTAACGGAGCAAGAGTCACCACCAAGAAGGAGAAGGCGAACAAACTCCGATTAAATAACCAGAGACTTTATTCATCTTCACTCAAATCAGAGAAAAATGAGATTGATACGCAGAAACTACTCTGATTTAGATTAGAGAGGAACACTTCAAAAGCTCGCCTTGCAAAGTAGATAATCATGAGAAAACAAGTAAAAAGGAAAGAGATTCATACAACAATATTTTTTTGCTTTAGAAAAGAAGGCTTGTACAGCTCTTTCTTTAATTTCTTGGCTTTAGCTTTAAAAACTACATAAAGCATGATCGGTAATTTTTATGGTTGAAGATAGAAACTAAAGCTAAAGTCCCTTGCTACAGCCTAACCAATCACCACCAATGTATTACATTTTTTTGGTAACAAATTACTACATATATTCAAATACTCTTCTAGTTATCTATAACTAAATTTGAACAACTGCGTCTGACGGCTAGGGCTTTGGCGATCAAGATGGCGATTTCCAGATCGTGCCACCTCTGTACCGGAGATCTCCTCACGACGGACGTGATACTGCTTGTCCACCCACAAGGAGACTATCCTACACTCCTTGTGGTTCTCGATCCAACCTCTCTCCTTGGAAGATCTTCATTTGGCCTCTTTCACAAGCTTCAATGGATTGATCTGCTGTTTCATCTCACGGATTGTGGTTTCAATTGAAACCTCGATTCTCACATAATCATAACTCCCAGTGACGTCGTGATTAGCCGCTCTTTGTTCTTTCATCCGCTGTTTTGAATCGCTATACTGCAACACTGACGGACAATCGCTCCAGTATGGGTTCAAGGTTTCAATCTAGGTCTGCTCATATGGCAGATTTAAAAGGCAAGAGAATATGCTACGAAGATGACGAAGCCCCGATCCAGTTAACTGAACATGGTGATTCATTTGTCATAAAATAGTATCGTATGTCTCTTATCGGCAAGATCTTAAATCCAAAGAAACAGAACGTTGAAAAACTGATTCAGGCGATGCCTCATCAGTGGGGACTAGAGGATCGTATCACTGCCAATGATCTAGGGAATGGAAAGTTTCTGTTTAACTTTTCATCTGAGGAGGATCTTAATTTGGTTCTCAGGATGTGTCCATTTCATTATAACTATTGTATGTTTGTACTGGTACAACGGGAACCGATAGTCCACGATGACTACCCTTAGATCATTCCATTTTGGGTTACTCTTACAGGTATCCCTCTACACCTCTGGACGGACAAAAACTTGATGAATATTGGGGTGAGGCTAGGTCATGTCGATACAGTTGAGCTAATGGAAGGACGTATGCTAATTGACATTGACTCTCGGGTTCCTTTTAAGTTCAAAAGGAAAGTTCAGTCAACTGAGGGAGAGGAGGTTACAATAGAGATTAAATATGATATGCTTTTCAAGCATTGTACAACGTGTGGCGCTCTTTCCCATGAGAAAGGCTTTTGTTCGACTAATTCAGTTAGCTCGCAAACGCAAGGGCAACATCAAGGGAGAACTGGTGTCTTCGCTCGGGTTCAGCTCCCATAGCAGTCTTCTCGCCAACCTTTGTTGGGAGAAAAAGGAGCTTCTGATTATCACTCTCGCTCAGCTTACATGGCGAGACATGCTGATAACCGAAGAGGATATGATGATCGCGAGGGCTTGAGAGATTCTTATCATGTGAATCGAAGTCATCACGAAGGTGCGACTTTTCATGCTTGGTCTCGGGATGGAGCTAACCGATACAGTCACTCTGCTAGGATAATGCGAAGGAGAGATGGGAATGGAAGGACACACTCGTATGGTGGCTCACGACAATATTCAAAACCTTATCACCGTAACGTTGAGCAGAGATGGTGTGCTAAGCAATACAATGGTTCGTATAATATGAGGAGGGAAGAGCCAGAGCGGGGTTCTCAAGCTACGATCATCCCTGATGGTTCAGATATAAACGGCAATAGCGGTAATGATCAACACGTAGCGCAACATAGTGAAGATGATGGGAAAGATGCTCGCCATGGAAATAAACTTGCGAGTGAGATTGTCACTCCAACTTCTCCACATTTACTTCATATGAGTGATAATGTGACTGTAAGAGATAGAGGTGTATCAAAATCTCTATCCTTCTCGCCCAAGGCTGGTGGTGATGATGCCATAATAGGAGCCCTAGGTGATATGGACTTAACTGTGCCACAAGATGAACATATGATAGATTGTGAGGTCAATGATGATGATATTTTGGGGATGGATCTTATGGAAATGGAGAATGGTAACTCATCAGTGATGTGGTTTCTAAGGTGGCTACACGAGAATCCCTTAATATCTCCAAGAGTCTAAAGGCGAGTAAAAAATGGGAGCTCCTTTGGGTTTTCATAATAAGAAGGTTGAGGTCCTCCGTAGAGGTTCTCCACGACAAAGATCACCTAAGCCTACTGATAGATCAAACCACGTAGATGCTGGAAAGGAAAGGAAAAAGCGACATGGATCTTCAAAAAGGGCAAGGACAAGTTCATCACACAGGGATGTTTGATGGGTTCCAAAAACCCATCCAAACATCATTAATGCGGACAATCAGTTAGAACTGTCAAGGGTTAGGGAACAACTCACAGTTCGACGCCTTACGAAGATGTGTCAGAAGCGTCGCCCATGACATGTGTTCCTTTTTGAGACGAAGAACAAGAGGCTGCTGTTGCAAAACATTCAGGCCGGCTTAGGATTTGATCATGTGTTTACTGTTGAGCCACTTGGACTCAGCGGAAGGTTAGCTTTATTTTTTATGGTTGAATTTCAAGTTAATGTTTTATTTTCGAATAACATAATGATTGATATTGAGACAGTCATTGATGGAATAAATGTCTATATGACATTTTTTTATGAGAATCCTGTGTTAGAAAGACGAGATCAAGTTTGGGAACTTCTTACGCGTTTCTCAACAACAAGAAATGGACCTTAGTTCATGATAGGAGATTTTAATGAAATCACAGGTCATAATGAGAAAGAAAGAGGGAGACAACGAACGGATAGCTCATTTATGCCCTTTAAGCAGATGCTTAATGACTGTGGGATGTTAGAGTTTCCCGTCACGGGAGACATGCTCTCATGGGTAGGGAAGAGAGCAGGTCAGGACACTGTTCGCTGTCGTCTAGATAGGGCAGTAGGAATGCGGATTGGCATGAGAAATTTCCTCACTCTAATGTAAAGTATATGAGGTTATGGGGATCAGACCATCGTCCGATTCTTGTAGACATACTCATAAAGCCAATGAGGAGATAAAAAAAATTCAAGTTTGACAAAAGATGGTTGGATAATGAGGAACTACGGCAATGGTTGGAAATCTCCCGATCTCCCACCCAATGCGACCATTATCGAACATATTTCTAGCTGCAGAAAAGCTTTGAGTGAGTGGAGAAAAAAACATAATATTAACTCGGCAAAGCTAGTGGAGGAGCTTAAAGAAAAAGTGGAAGGTCTATACGCAGATGATAATGCTCTTAAGGCAGAAGAAATGTTCTGGAAACAGAAAAGCCGAGTGTTTTGGCTGAGAGAGGGGGATAAGAACACAAAATTCTTCCTTGCCTTGACAAAGCAAAGACGAGCACGAAACAAGATCACGCAACTTCTAGATGAAAATAGAAATATTATTGAGGATGAAGAAGGGTTAGTATCCATTGCTACTAGCTACTTTAGACAGATCTTTGAGTCCTCTAATCCAGAAGACATTGAAGAGGCGCTATCTGAAGTTCCTACGAAGATCACTGCATCAATGAATGACAGTCTCACAGCTCCAGTCTCTGAATGGGAGGTCAAATTAGCGCTTTTTGCTATGCATCCGGAAAAAGCCCCAGGTCCAGATGGGATGACATCGCTCTTCTACCAGAAATTTTGGGATATAGTAAAGGAGGATTTAACTCTTATGGTTAATAAATTCCTTACTGAGGGAACAATGCCGAATGGACTGAATGAAACAAATATTTGTCTCACCTGCTAGGCCAGCTACACATGTAGCACCAGTTATGCATCCAAATATGAGGGTAAGTGATCTCATTAATAAGGAATCGAAGGAATGGGATGCTGAGTTGCTGGAACATTATGTCATCCTGTTGATATACCCTTTATAAGGAGTTTGACCATAAGCACAACTCATCGGCGAGACATGTTTTGCTGGAGCTACACAAGGAATGGTCAATACACGGTTTAATCTGGATATTGGGTGGCTCAGAATCTATTAAGGACAGTTGAAGAAAAAGAAGTGTTGGAGCCAAGTATCACTAAGCTCCAAGCCTTTTCTTGGAAATTAAAGGCGCCTAAGAAAATATGCCATCTTATATGGCAATTGTTAACCAGTCATGTGGCAGTAACGAGGAACTTAATAAGGCATAATATGAGGTGTGATAACTATTTCCCAAGGTGTGGTGACCAAGAGGAATTTGTAACTCATGCCATTTTTGAATGCCCGCCAGCTCTACAAGTTTGGTCACTATCATCAACTTCAACAAGTCCTGATGTTTTTCCAGTACCAAGCATCTACGCAAATATGTATTACCTGTTCTGGAGGAAGAACAGTATAATCGAACCAGAACAAGACAGGGACTCTTATCCATGGACAATCTGGTATATTTGGAAGGCTCAAAAAGATAAACTCTTTAGGGGGATAAACAGAGACCCTTTGGAGCTTGTGCGGTATGCTGAAAGTGAATGTCAGGAATGGTTCAATGCGAATGAGATGGTACCACCAATCATACAAGAAAACAATAGGGAGGAACCCCAAGCCATAAGCATGGGTAACATTTGCTTGCTAGATGGATCTTGGACATCCTCTGCTCAATTCAGTGGATGTGGATGGGTCTGGATGGACAGTGGTGGGAACATTCAACTTATGGGGACACGGAATTTCCCTCGACGGGAATCAGCTTTGCATTCCGAAGTAGAAGCACTGCGATGGGCGATGGAGAATATGCTTCAACATTTGTCATGCCAGAACTTTGGGACAGACTGCAAGGAGCTGATTACAATGATTAAGGAACCTCATGCATGGCTAAGCTTTGCAACAGAATTGGAGAGGATAGAGACGCTACATATATGCTTCCCGGATTTCAATATCTCTTATGTTCCACGAGCGCATAATCAGATTTACGACTTTATAGCTAAAACAGCTAGATCCTTCCATAGGAAGTTACATTTTATTGGTTGTTCTGTTCTGGCATGGCTACCCAGACCACCTCAAGTTTTAGTAATAGAATAGCCGTTCGACGAAAAAAAGAACACTAAATTTGAACAACTTTAAAGTATTTTTTCATTTCATATCTTTTGTTTTATAATTCTTCGTATGTAAATCTTTGATATCACTCAAATTACACTATGAACAACTTTCTCTCTCAAATAAGAGATCCAGTTGTAGTATTTAGGGATCAAATCCACATGGAGCGTGGACACAGAATAGACTCAACAATATCAAGATTAGGCTAGGCTAGGCAAAAAATTGTAAAGCTGTAAATAAGAGCAAACAGTTGATTGATTGGTAGTGAGAATATTAGACAAAATATCTAGAATTAGGGTTTCAGGCAATCCAAATTATAATACTATAGATGCCAAGGATGTGTGAATAATCATCCTAGAACTCGAATTCTAATACAAAGATATCTAGCTCTCGCTGCGAGTCTAACCAGATGACTAAGTCCTATGTTCTTGCTCTCGCATGTGGACAAAGATCAAATGTCGATACTATTGACTAAGTATCAATTGATACTTCCTTAGACAAGCGTTATCGTCCTAATCGATATGTTCACTAGATTCATAAACCATCTCTCGCATGCATCTAACAACCTGGCTCAACAGGATTAACTCAGGGTATGAACTACTCTCGTAGTTGTCAATAACCTAAAATAAGGGTTTTAGTTAGATACTCTAGAACACAAGCAGTTCGCACAATTCTGATGTAGGAAACCTAATAATTCACCCTAGTTGTTCTATGGTTCATTAATACATCAAACCTTAATTAATCCTAAATCTAACATGGTGAATCAGAAATAATTAAGCATAACATAGCAATAATCTGAATATAATGTATAAAATAGATAAGGTTAGAAAACTGGAATTCCACTGCAAATCTCTGAATGAATCTTGGATCTTCTCTCCAAATCTATTAAAAATCCTAGAATAATAAGTTATGGAAAAAAGATGTGTGTGTTGCCTAAACAATGGGAAAACACATGAATAGTAGGTATTCGGTCGGTCAGGGACAATCTTGTAAATATGTGAATTTTTTGGGTTTCAAGTCGGTAACGAACAAGTCGGTCCATCTACTTGCGTCGGTGTTGAGTTACACTAAGGGATCAGTGTCGATTGACACTACTTTTGAATATTGACTCTAGCTGGTTTCTTGAACAACTACAAGTTTCTTCATTTTTTAGCTCAAAAATACTCTATAATCTCCGCATTGCTCCAAAAAATACTTGGACCTGAAAGACTCTAAAATGGACTCCAAACATATATAATAGACTCTAAAAATGTTATATATCATGGCTGAAAACTGGTAAAATTTGTGGTCTATCACTTTTATTTGAGAAATTTATATGTACCAAGATAATTACAATTAGAGTAATTAGATAAATACCTTTTTCATCTTATATACATTGTTACGCTTTATAAATCCCAATTTTATCCGTCATAGCATACTGACCTATAAGATCTATGCTAGGATTTGATATCAGTGTGTTTCTCTCCCTACAAACACGTAAAACATAAACATACTAGGTGGTAACTCGCGCTGTGCGCGTGCGCGGAGTAAGATCTTTATTTCAAACTTATAAACAAATTTTTGTGTTACATAAAATATTTTTATTAGAATTTAGATTTTTGTCTATTTCATAATAGTGGTTCACAAATTTAACTTTGTGTTAGACAATATTGTTGTTGTACATTTATTTGGCCAAAGAGGACATAAATCAATGAAATGGACTATTATGTTCATCTTCCTTTTAGAGCTATATGTCGAACATGCATCTCATCGGTTCATAAACGTTAATTTTTGAATAGATTGATTTATAATTCAGTTATACTTGCGGTATTTAGTTGATGAGAAGCATACTGAGTTTATATTGTTTTATGTCAAAATGAAAAGTGAAGTTAGAATTAATGAGAACCATTTTAATGGTTATATAAACCACCCGCAACAAAAAAAACTATTATTCCCAAAGACGTATGATTTTCACCTTATCTTCCACATTATTTTTTGAATGGTTTCAAATCGGAAACAAAGATGAAGTCCGCCATTAGTGAATCTAGAATAAACTCGGATATTGATATGTCTGTGAGTGTGAATTATGATGAGGAGGTGTCTTTCACGACACATATATACATATACATACATATATATATATTGAGCAAAGAGTATATAGGGTTTTGATGTGAAAAAAATAGTTTTAATGTCAAAGATATTTATCCCCATAACAACTTTGACTTACAGCAGTTATTTCTGGAATTAATATGCCTAAATTAGTGGAAGTACGTATACAGACTTTTCTTAAAACATATTCAAATCATTACACGATCCACAAGAATCCACAACAGTATATCAGTGTATTAACTCAAATGCTTAAAGTTAGGAATCATTCTAATACCTACGTATCTTTTATTCAAAAATTGATGTTGTAAAAGAGAACTTGGACACTACTCCAAGTAATCAGTAATTAATAAGATCTCAAATCACGTTACGGGTCATTATTATAGTGCACCGAATAAAACTCCTAGATTTATGATTTTTGAAATATTTCATACAAAATTATTATATATACTATAGTATATTTCATACAAAACTCCTAGATTTATGATTTTTAAATATAGTATATATAATAATTTTGTATGAAATATTTCATACAAAAAACATATGATTTTTTTAAAGAGAAAACCCTAACGAGGCGACGGAGATGGCGATCAAGCAGACGGCTACCTAGATCGACAATTCCCCTGGGACTCGCCTGGCCTCTAACAGGTTTGATCTGATCGGCTGACGCCGTGTCTCCGTGGGTGATCTGGTCTCTGCTTCTCGATACTCTGTTTCCATAAAAACAGAGACTCGTCTGACCCGATTGAAAAATGGGATCCTCGGTGCGATTTCGATCTGCTCATATGGCAGATGTAAAAGGAAAAGGAATCCTGTATGAGGATGATGATGCGCCAATTCAGCTTGTGGAATCAGAGAACTCTCATGTCGCGGAGTTTCGACTATCATTGATTGGAAAGATACTGAACCCAAAGAAGCAGAATGTAGAGAAACTGATTCAGTATATGATTAACAAGTGGGGTATGGCGGATAGAGTTACTGCAAATGATCTTGGTGCTGGTAAATTCCTTTTTACATTCACAACTGAGGACGACATCAAGGAGGTACTTCGACAGGGCCCTTCCACTACAACTATTGGATGTTCGTGTTGGTGAGGTGGGAGCCGATTGTCTACGATGATTATCCATGGATTATCCCCTTTTGGGTTCAGATAACAGGATTGCCTTTGCACCTGTGGGATGTGGACAATTTAAAAAGAATTGGAGGCCGCCTAGGTCACGTTGATACCATGGAGCTGGCGGAGGGGAGGATGCTGATTGAAATAGATACGAGAAAGCCTATGAAATTCACTAGAAAGGTATCAGTTGGTGAGAAGGAGGTTACGATACAAATTACTTATGATCTTCTGTTCAAACATTGTTCAACATGTGGAATGTTAACACATGAGAAAGAGCATTGCCCTACGGTAAAGGAGGAGATTAGGGCTCAACTACCACTGGAAAGATCTGACGTTTTTGCACGAGTCCAGTTACCACAGGGTAGGCCTGATCGTCAGCCTTTGCTGATGAATGGGAGTATGCGCGACAGGGATCATGTTCGTCAGGGTGATGCATTGGCCAGCGTGAACAGAAACAGAGATCATGGGTTCCAGGTGAGCCAATACAGAGGATTCAACAACAACAAATATGATTCCTATTCGGAAAGGGTCATCAGAGCTCGCGATGAAAGACCGCGCAGTAATCGTTATGGTGGTTCGCGGTTTGGTGCTAGACCATATGGTCGGTATGGTAAGGAGGAGGCAACATGGAGAGAGAAGGCGAAGGAGAAGGTGGGTGTGGGCTCAAGCTCCATGGCTGTTGTTCCCTTTGAACACAACCTTAGCCACAAGACCCTCGTGATTACAGAGGAGAAAGCCTTGCGGGCCGGGATTCATAGAAGTGGAGGGGAGCAAGATAATGAGAGTCAACTGAGATGGAGAGAAAAAAGAAAGGAGACTGTTAATGTGGAGTCTAGTTCCATGGATGTAGCTCCATATGAGCACATGCCATCTACCAAGCTTCAAACGAGCAGTGTTGATAGGCCAAGGATCAAAAGCAAGGAGGAGAGCGTAGTGGGAAGCGATTGGCGAGTGCCATAATTACCCCAGTGCAACAACAAGCCTCTATGGAGGATAATGTTACGGTTCGAAGCAGTCTGAATCGTTCTTTGACGTTCTCTCCACAAGGTTCAGCAATCATGACTGCAAATGATCAAATAATTGGTGCTTTAAACGATTTGGTGGAACCATTTGATGGTGCCATGATGGAATGTGATGATCATGCTGACGATTTTCTGGGTCAAGACCTCATGGATTTGGAGGCGATGGGGCAGTCTTCGGGAGTGGCTGAATCATCTCGCGCTAAAGGGAGTGACAAGGATACAAAGCGGGTCAAGAGTGGCTTGAAAGGGAGTGCTTCTTTGGGCACTCAAACGAAGAAAACTGAGTTCCTCCGTCGGGGTTCTCCACGTATGCGATCAACTAAGTTATCTAGAAATATCTCGACAGGAGAGAAAGAAAAGAAAAGGCGTTTACGACGCGATTCAAAGCGCTCAAGAGTGGGAACGACAAGTGATGGGGTGATGGATTCCAAAAATCCATCCAATAAGCATCTATGAAGACGCTCAGTTGGAACTGTCGAGGGATTGGAAACGACCTTACAGTTCGACGCCTTACGGAGATGTGTCAGAAGCATCGCCCAGGACTAGTGTTTCTGTCTGAAACGAAGAATAGGAGTCTGCTGTTGCAAAACATTCAGACTGACTTAGGATTTGATCATTTGTTTACCGTTGAGCCACTTGGTCTCAGCGGTGGTTTTGCTCTTTTTTCTATGGATGAATTTCAAGTTAATGTTTTATTTTCAAATAACAGAATGATTGACATTGAGGCAATCATTGATGGAATAAAAGTCTTTATGACGTTTGTTTATGGGGACCCTGTGTTAGAACATAGGGATCAGGTTTGGGAACGTCTTACGCGTTTCTCAACAACACGAAATGGACCATGATTCATGATAGGGGATTTTAATGAAATAACAAGCCACAACGAGCAAGAGGGAGGCAGAAGAAGATCTGATAGCTCTTTCATACCTTTCAAGCAGATGCTTAGTGATTGCGGTATGTTGGAATTTCCATTTACGGGAAATATGCTTTCTTGGGTTGGAAAGAGGTGAGGTGGAGCGACGGTTAGATGCCGGTTAGATAGAGCGGTGGGGAATGAAAATTGACATGAGAAATTCCCACATACAGCTAGTAAGTACCTCAGGCTCTGGGGGTCGGACCATCGTCGGATCCTAGCAGATATTCTCTCTAAACCAATGAGAAAGAAAAAGAAATTTAAATTTGATAAGCGCTGGTTGGACAATGCTGAACTACGCCAAGTAATCCTTGAGGGCTGGAAATCAGAGGATCTTCCACCTGATGCAAACAAAATGGAACATATTGCTAGTTGCCGTAAAGCTTTGAGTCAATGGAGGAGACAGAATAATGTGAATTCAGA
>NC_027752.1:23289024-23305294 GCF_000695525.1 Brassica oleracea var. oleracea
AAGATGGGTTTCTCAGAGATTTGGATTGGCTGGATTATGCGATGCATTACCTCGGTTAAGTATAAAGTCCTGATGAATGGGGAACGTAGGGGAAATATTGTTCCAGGGAGAGGTTTACGTCAAGGAGATCCTTTGTCTCTTTTCATATTTATTCTATGCACAGAAGCGTTCGTTAGCCTTCTTAATCAAGCAGAGAATCAAGGGAAAATAACGCCTCGGTATCACACCTTCTCTTTGCTGATGATAGCCTTTTCTTCTGTAAGGCGGAGCCCCGTGAATGTGAAGAAGTTATGAAAGTAGTCAGGAAGTATGGAAAAGCATCAGGTCAATGCATTAATTTTGAGAAGTCCTCATTACTCTTTGGTAAGAGGATCGCGGTGAATGATAGACAACAAATCAAAGACACTCTCGGGATTCAGAGTGAAGGGGGAATGGGAAAGTATCTGGGAATACCAGAAGATATTAGAGGATCCAAGTGCAAGCTTTTTGCTTTCCTAAAGGAAAAACTATCACATCGAGTGAACGGTTGGACAGGTAGGTGGCTATCGAAAGGAGGAAAGGAAGTTCTGATCAAATCTATTCTCTTAGCTCTCCCCACATACGTAATGTCAAGTTTCTTACTCTCTTTGGAGATTTGTGAGAACCTTGCAAGTGCCATTGCACAGTTTTGGTGGAGTTCAAACCCGCCAAAAAGAGGGATTCACTGGGCTAAATGGGAAAAGATTTGTGCTCCTAGAGAGGAGGGTGGAGTGGGTTTCCGCATGATCCATGAATTTAATCTAGCACTGCTAGCGAAACAACTTTGGCGCCTTGTTCAGTATCCCGATTCACTAGTAGCAAGAGTCCTCAAAGGGAAATATTACCGTCTCACTTCGCCTTTGCGAATCGCGGCGGTGGATAACCCATCCTACGTGTGGACGAGTATATCAGCAGCGAAGAAGCTCTTGCTTTTGGGTATTAGGAGTAAAGTGCACTCAGGATATGAAATCAATGTCTGGCAGGATTTGTGGATTCCTTCAGAAATCAATGTCTGGCAGGATCCGTGGATTCCTTCGACTTCAGCTAGGCCGGCCCGCCCTAGGGTACCAGTCGTAAATCCAAAGATGCTTGTAAGTAGCCTTATAAGTTCGGAATCAAAGGAGTGGGATGCTAGGATACTGGCACAATATGTTGAGCAAGAGGATATACAGCTGATTATGAGTTTGGCCATAAGCCCAGCACACCGCAGAGATTCTTTCTGCTGGAGCTACACTAAAAACGGCCAATACACGGTTAAGTCTGGGTATTGGGTTGCTACAAATATATTGGATGCGGAGGAGGAAGCTGAAGTCACACAACCTAGCATCACTGAACTTCAAGCCTTTGCTTGGAAAGTGAACGCACCTCAGAAAATTCGCCATCTTATATGGCAATTAATTTCAGGAGATGTAGCAATAACAAGGAACTTAATCTAAGGTAATGCATATAGTACTTATCCTAAAATTAATACTTAAACCAAACTATTTTTTTTGTCAACAGTCAAACTATTTTTGTATGGAATTAATTGATTTCATGGCTTGAATTTTCAAATTCAAACAAAATATTGTTTTAGTTAGGTAATTTCTCAATCACATCCCTTATATATATATTATATATTAGAAGAGAAACATTTTTAGAAAATAACTTTTAAATGGTGTATTATTTACATTTTTTTCTATGCTGACGCGTCATTACTTCATGCACTCTCATATAAAGTTTTAAATTGCCTTTTAGTTAGTAAATATATTTCAGTGATTGCCATTGTTATAATTTTACATGTATTTGTGCATATTTGGAAATTTGGTGATCCAAAAACAAATGTAATAGCTTACGAACTCAAAGTGTACCTAAAACTATGTGTACCAATTATTAATTATGTAAATATTATACTTAAAAAGTGAAAGGATAACACGGGAAAGATCCAACTTATGGGAACACAGAATTTAAGGAGGCGGGAGACAGCACTACACTCGGAATTGGAAGCATTGAAATGGGCATTGGAAAGCATGCTTCAACATTCAAACTGCCAACACTTTGGTACAGATTGCAAGGACCTGATAGCTATGATAAAGGAACCCCAAGCCTGGCCAAACTTTTCAACGGAGCAGGAAGCCATTCAAATCATCCTCATGTGTTATTCGGACTTCAAGATCACCTACGTGCCAAGAACACAGAATGAAATTGTCGATTCTTTAGCTAGGAATGCTCGATCTTTTCATAGATCTCTATGTTTTATTGGTTGTTTTATTCCGGTCTGGCTACCCAGACCACCTCATGTTTGAGTAATAGAATAGCCGTTTGTTGACAAAAAAAAATATATATATATATAAATTTAACAGTTCGTTTGAATATGTGCTACCTAATTACAGAAACTAACATAATAATTTCTACTTAAAAAAAAAAAAGACCGAGTGAAACTCCTAGGTTTATGATTTTTGAAATATTTTATATAGAACCTATATATAATAAATTTACACTTATAAATATACATTTAACCACATTGTCGGTATGAATATTTGTGCTACCTACTATAGAAGCTAACATAATAATTATTCCCTTAAACCAGTATTGTCTAATTGTTCATAAGTAGGCTTACTTAAAAAAAAGAATATTTTTTTCTCACATATGTTAGGAAGCATTTGAATACATGTAAACGAAATGTTAGGAAGAAAAAAAATTCAGAGAAGCGAAAATTGAATACTTTTAAAACATATTAATGACGGATTGTTCATGAGTAGGCTTACTCAAATAGAGAAGATTTGTTTTCTCACATATGTTACAAAGCATTTGAATACTTGTAGACGAAATGTTAGAAAGATAAAAATTTAGAGAAACTATTTTTAAAAAATCATTTTGTAAATAATAACTATATTTGAAAGTTTGTTTATCTATGAATTATTCTATCTTTTGTATATGCGATTCTTCTATGTGTTAGTCATGAGTAAGAGGTTGACATTTGAAGAGCTTTTCATGTTCAATTATATGTTTGGGGGCAAACCATTAGACAAAAAGTATACGTTAATGGGGACTCTTTAAATGGTTTGAATTTTTTTTTTTTTTTTTAAAGTTTTATGACAGTGTACATACCAACCAATAACTAAGTTATATGATTTTTATTATGGCTACACCAAAATTGGATGGTAATGGAATTTTATATAATTAATCTAGTGAAAGAGGATATTTTATTTAGGGCTTATTTGCTAAATAGCCAAAAAAAAGTGAAATAAGATTTTTAGAGAGAGAGTAGAGAGAGATAGGAAGAGAAAGTAGGAGAGAGGGGGTGTTTTTAGTTAGTTAGTGAATTTTGTTTTTTTTTTGTGTCTACTGGATGCAATTTCCCTTTTATTTAAGCCTATGAAAAAGATTCTAAAGATGACACCTAAGTAATGACATTTTGGTTAATCACATATGAGGATAAGATTATTTAATAAAAGTGCTCGTCAAATAATATAAAGGGATAGATATACATATTTAGAGACTCCCAGTATTTAATTTATGTTAAAATTTCATTACTAGTTTGAAGATAAAATGAAAAGTTACGAGTGCAAATTAGCTAAATCCTATTCACTCCAGGAATTTGAAAGAATTCATAAGGAAAAACTTTTGCAGTATTTTCAAATATTTGATGAGATCTTCATGCATTATCTAATTCCTATGCTTACTTCTATTATTGATTTTAAAAGAATATACATAAATTTGATAGAATCCTAATTCCTATAAATTCTATGAATTTTCGAATCCTTGTATATTTAAAAAGGTAACAAAAATTATTTTATTCTTAAAACTGAAAAAAATAGTCATTAGTACTACATAGTTTACGGATTGTAGCAATTTTATTAAAATCATAATCTACTAATAAATAAAATATATGGATCATCTAAACCCATAGCATCTCTCCACATATCTTCTAAGTTCTGCTATAGTTTTTCTCCAAGTATTTGCATTTTCTTTATCTTGCTCTAGTGTTCGTAAAGGCTCTTAACAACGACCGAAAGTCTAAGAAGGCATCTTGATTTGGTTAACAGACACTGGGTTTCTTCAGCAACAAGGCAACATTGACTTTATATTTGTTAATTCTTTATATTTGCTGGTAACTCATTAATTATCATCCACAAAGGTCTCTTCATATTTTCCTACGACTCATTACAAATCTCTACATAAGAGCAAAGAATTGGCCCTTTACATTTATACATGACATTTTCCATTAAATTCTTATCAAATACCATTACTACAAAATCTATCAAATATTGAATAATAACAGAATTTAAAGTAATTAAAAGAATGATTCCAAATGATTAATCCAATAACAAAAGAATTTAAAAAATTTGATGAAATCCATAATTGAATAACAGTGGAATTTAATGGAAACTATAATTCCTTCTAATTCTATCAAATTTTTGAATCCAATACCCCCACCAATTGTATCTGATACAAGAGTGTAAATTAAAGAGGTCTAAGTAACTTAATCATTTGGATCAATTTTGTTGCTTCTGATATCTCTCTTCTGTTAGTTAACAATTTTCAACTGTGTCCGATTCACCATCATATACGGAAAAGTTTTGCTTCCCAAAACGCATCTTTGCCGCTGGAGATGCACTTTAAGCGGAGGAGATGAAATTCATGCACAACTCACTTTTTGGAAAAATCATATCTACCATTGGTAGTGCTTATATTTTATTTGGTAGAAGAAACAAGTTCTATAGCGATAATTTTTTTAATTAGATAGTAACTTGTATTATAACAGTAGCAATTTTGCCTTATAGTTAAACAATGATAATGTATGTTGTTATATGTCGTAGTCGTGAAGGTGCTGTAGAAATAAGTTCTGTAGACGATAATCCATTGTGTAATGGTAATAGTAGTGACTGTAACATCATAATATGCGTTAGCTTAAGGCGTAGCAAGATGTCAATGGAGAACCTGTGGGATGTGATGTTCTGCAACGCATCTCTTAGAAATGACAGCCTTATGAAAAGGAGCCTAATCTAATTGTGAATATGCTACCACACATCCTCAATGCATTTTGATTCATCAAACAGTTACAAATTCTTCACTGTATTAAAGATGAACAGGATTCCCCAGAACCACACTCCTACAGATTATGCCGTCAACACTGCATTTCTCATCCAGGCTCATGCATCTTCTGGTCTAGTCATCTGCAAGCTTATCACTCAGTCTGCTTTGCCTGGTGCTGCAAAGCATCTAGTGGCAATGGTGTATCTAGATGCCACTGCTGCGAGATTGGAATCATATGGTCCCATGATTAAGACCGTGTCCGTTTGGTCACCTCCTTTGTTTGGATTTTCTCAGTAAATTATCTATGTCATAACCTACTTTTTTATATATATAGTCTTGCTATGTTTTATACATTCCATTGCCTCAAACTCCTTTTCCTAATTGCAAAACCATATTGAACTTCTTTAATGGTCAGGAATATCCTCGTAGTATTATTGTTAGTTCACATATTGTGATCGTAAACTAATTTGTAATATGTCACCACCACCACCTCATTTTTGTTTTGTATTCTAATAATTATTGACAATCATAATAATTTCTTTGTTATAAAAATTGCAGATGACATCTAATAGTAACTTCAACATTTTCTAAGTATCATGGAAACTAATGTTATCAGAGATATAAATTTGCTCATATTTTACCTTTACATATCCAATATAATCTCTATTTTATATATTAACAACTATGTTTTTCACTATCAGATACATTCTATTTTTTTCTCTTACCCCTGTATATTATAGAAAAATATTTAAAAATTGTAACCTTAAATTTGTATTAATTAAAAAATAACCTTGTTTAGGTGTGAATTAATTAGGATGTCAATTTGGTTTATGTGGCAGCATAAGAATCAATTGAAAAATTAGTAAGTCAAAAAACAAATTTCTAGAAAAATTTATATGAATCCAAACATAAATGTATATGATATGATAACCTTTAATATTCGGCGATCTCATTAAATGAGACTTTCTTTTAATGACTCAAGATTGGTTTATATTGTGATCTAACATTTAAAAAGTGTAAGCTATACTCTTATTCCGTATTACTTGGACAATAATTTAAATCAAATTTGCTATATAATATGGCCTAAGTATTGCATGATTTTGTATAAAAATAATGTTTTTTTTAAGTTTTGTTTTTTATTAATAGCAAAGAGACGTTTTGATATAAAAAAAAATAGCAAAGAGACGCAGCTATTCAAACAAACTTATATATCAAATATTTTTCCTTGCAACATAATTAGGCAGCTATTGTTCCTTTCTCGCCTACATGAATTTATATAAAGAGTAATACATAAATTAAGCTGTTTTGTTATTACCAAACAAACTTATATATCAAATATTTTTTTTTGCAATACAATTCTTTAGAACTTAAATTATGAAATTTATATTGAAGATTAAGAAAAATTTTGGCACCTGCCTAATTATTTTCCGTAGTCTAGGAAAACATTAATAATGATATTTCATAGTAGTACTACAAGAAAATGTTAATATTGCTACCGATTTTTGTGTCAAAATAATTTATCACATTATTATGACGACTTGATGACAAATTTGTCACAAAACTATCATGTTACAAAATAGTAACTATTTAGTCAATATAATACTGAAACATAATAAAAAGTAACAAAATAATGTCATAAATGATGACAAACTAGTGACGAAAAGTTCTGTCTTACATATTGTTAGTAATTGTGGAAGCACCCTAGCTTACTGGTTAAGGTTTAAAGGCTTCTACACCCAAGTCTGGGGTTTGAATCCCAGACTATACAATTTATTGCAGATTACAGGAAATCCAGGTTTCAAGTCCCGGAGAGAGCGGTTTATTAAACAATTATGCAGACTACAGAAGAAAGGCTTACAAGGGATCTTCAACATGGTGCAAATAAATCCGGCCAGGCGTGGATCTTCATAGGACGGCTCAGGTGATGCAGTTAGGCGTAGGTCTTCATAAAGCACATAGTATTGTCGGTTGTCGAATCTCTATGTAATCTTTTTCATATCGTAATTTTAATATCTTAATAAATCAGCACATATTGTTAGTAATTATGCGACCATAACTTGTCACTAATTCGCATATATTTGTTATTAAGTGATACAACGCCATCAAATTTTCTGACTATTTTTGTTAAAATTAGTTTCTTTATAATAAAACATGTAAATTTTATTCACGTGAATATAACATGGTGGAGAGTCATCGATTCTTACTCTAAAAAGTTTTTTTTTCTCAGTTTCAAAAACTAAACCGGTACTTCTATTTGTAAACATGAGATTTGATTCTCTATATATGATCAAATTATAAAATTTAATCAAACCATTATATCTGTGTGTTTTTTTGCTAAGAATCTTAATATCATCGGTGATTGAGATTTGCTACAAAGTATTTTAACCTTTTGTTTTTGGTACAATGTTAAAGTATTATACCAAATTTTAAATTTTTTTACAGACAACATAAAGAGAACTTGTAGCAGATGAAACATAAAGAGCTATTCTTGATTTATTTGTAGATTCGCTAACCAATAGGAATTATTTGTTTTATGTTTGATATCTTTTAAAAAACGAAACAAAATATTGTTAATTTATATCATAATTTTAAAATAAATAAAAATTAAAAAAATAATACTAGTTGCAAAAAAAAGAAGTATATTTTTAAAAACCGCCAGCAGAACATTAAACTCTAAACCCTTGGGTAAACCATAAACTCTTGGATAAATCTTAAACCCTAAATAAAAAAACACTAAACCCTAAATCTTAAAAACACTAAACCCAAGAATAAATCTTAAACTCTAAATCAAAAACCTTAAACCCTAAATCTTGTGTGTGTTTGAAGTCGGTCACGAGGATTTGAGGTTTAAAAAAAAAATTGCAAAAAGGTTTATAATAATTCACAAGAAAATCCTCTTTTTGTATTTTATAATTATCTTTTATTTATTTTCTTGGTAATATTATGTATTTGACAAATCATTGTATCTAAGTTTATTTGATTACACTAGACGTACACGTATACGTTTTTTTTTTTTTTGATAATTCAGGTATCCGGACCTCTCATTTAGCCTGACTATCCCACCGCGTCCAACCGGAATTGGCGAGGAAAGTCCTGGAGGCCAAACGGAAACCATGTTAAATCCGCTGTGGCCGGAGCTCGAACATACATTTACGTGCACATGTGTCTCTGTAGAAACCCCATAAGTAATTAGCTTAAGAAAAGATCCCTCCGTTGAGAAGTAGAGGGAGTCTTACGACTCAACCAACACTCGCAAATTATTTAGTTTAGCGTAAAATTTATTTTATCGTTTGTGCATTCAAAAGATCAAGCCGACAAGATTAAAAAGTGATGACGTAACCTAACATAAAATATGAGTTTGGTGTTATATCAATACTATTAAAAGTGAATGAGTTTTAATAAATCTACTTCAAAAAGTTGTTTGGACCTTTTTATTAACTAATAATATTTTGGTCTTACTTTGATTTGGACAAACAATATGTTACCTTATATTTCTCTAACAATCATTTAGTCAAAGCTTTTATTTGTTGGACCCATATCTATTTGTAAACGAAAAGATTATACCATATATATACTACCACATGAATTTGGTTCACGAAAATATAATATCACATACACTTTATTATATTCTTCTCTAAATATGTTTCATTAACTTCATAATTAAGATAAGTTTAAAAATTATATATTATGTTAATTTTATTTTATTGATAAATAACAATTTAATATTTAAGATAAGCTTAAATTATCAAAAACCAAACAAATCTTTTTTTACTGCTCAACAAAAAACCTACAAATCTATGCTATTAAATTAGTCAAAAACCTCTCAAATAAATCTTAAGTTTCACCAACTGAACAAATGTAACTTTTATAAAATGCACAAAAATATAGTGAAATGTTAGATTTGGTCATTCGGATCTTCGGGTCAAATATAAATCGGCTTCTTTCAGATCCAAGTTCTTTGGGTCTTGGGCATTTATATTCAACTAGGTATTTGAATGATTTTTGTTCAGATCGGTTCCTTTTACTTCCAGGTCAGTTTGAGTCAATAATTCAAGTATCTATAAAATTTACTATGTAATTTGGCTACGTAATGAGTCTAGCTCGGTTCGAGTATTTCACACAAAAAGATTTAAAGAATCAGAAAAGTCAAAAAATCAAAACATGAAAAATACCCAAAATAAAAAAAAAAATACCAGAAATAACTAAATATCTAAAAGACCAAAATATTACCCACAAACCAAAAATATCCAATATTTTAAATATATTTTGAAATTTTACCAAATCCTGAAACTATAACAGAAAATGCGAATCCAAATTTTACAATAATATTTTTATACTAAAAACATATATGAATTACTCAAATATACACAATATGAACAAAACATTCTAGGTACTTTAGGTACCCGACAGAGACCCACAGGTCCAAAAAAATCTAATAGGTAACTTTTTCCCAATCCCGAACCTCAACCTGTATTTCGTATTGGTTTGGTTCGTTTATCAAATTTAGGTAAAATGTTCATACTTAAGAAAGATTTACAGAAGAGTGTATATAAAAAATCCCGAATAAACTTATACATAAGTTATATAATTTTAAACAAATTTATGTATTTGATATAATACGACTTTATAACATAATAATACATAATATACTCAAAATACTATCACATTTTCAACTTCGTATATAACCTATAAAACCCGCGCTTTCGAAGCGCGGATCAAAATCTAGTATTTTTGTTAAAATTAACACACAGCTTAAAATCAGGTAGTGGGTTTCTAATTTTTTTTAATAGACTGCGTTAAAAATTTTAAGTGTTGCCAAGTATTTCACGAACTCAATTATAACACCCAAAAAAACCACAAATACCTGAGGCATTTGATAACTTCTGCCCCTAACAAATCTAAAAACGAAATTATCTTTGTAGATTTCTCTCTTATTTGTTTCTTTCTCTGTCGCCTTCAGTTAGAAACGAAATTTCTACATGATGTTGGATTTTGAGAAGTTGGTTTGAAGTTGAATTGCTAAAACTGTATCAAAATATCGTATCCTTGCTAAACCTGTACCAACGTATCGTATCCTTATAAATTGGTTTTCTAGATGGCTCTACCAACTTTTTCACTCTAGCTCTTTAAGTGTTGCTCAGTATTTCACGAACTCAATGATAACCCCAAAAAAAAACACAAGACCTGAGGCATTTGATAACTTCTGCCCCTAACAAATCTAAAAACGAAATTATCTCTGTAGATTTCTCTCTTATTTGTTTCTTTCTCCGTCGCCTTCAGTTAGAAAGGTAATTTCTACATGATGTTGGATTTTGAGAAGTTGGTTTGTAGTTGAATTGCTAAAACTGTATCAAAGTATCGTATCCTTGCTAAACCTGTACCAACGTAACGTATCCTTATAAATTGGTTTTCTAGATGGCTCCACCAACAATAGGTGGACGCTCTTATGGGAGATCACCGAAAGCCAAAAAGACAAGTGCTAGTGCACGTGCTTCTCGATTGTCTAATCGCAATGGTTTAGATCTACATCAACATAGAGCTGGTTTATGTTCATATGCCAAAGTTCAGGATGTGCTGGTAATGTTTATATTTCCATTCTTAGTTTCTCTTGATAATTTTGTATTATTTATTCTCAAAGTATTTTTTAATTGTTTGTAGGAAGCAAACAACGAAGACTTCTCTTTTATTGCTGTGATAAAGAAAATACATCAAAAATCGGACGGAACTTACGTTGATGAGCGAGCTCGATTGGTTGCAGAAACTTATGAAAAGCATGTAGAAGAACCCCTGGGACAACTTGAATCTTCTGGTCTACAGAATGTGACACCTGAGAATCTTGATCAGTGTGAGAAAAACGAATTTTTTATCAAGGTAACATTCTAACCTCTTGTACTACTGTAATGTTTGAATAATGTTTTGTGATATATATTAATGCCAAATATTTACAGTTAGTTATATTATTTATTATTTCTCTTATTTGTCCTTAATGATAAACAATATATAATTGACGTACGATTATAAAATAGTAGTAGTGATATGTGTTTCTTAAATGTCAAGTCATTGTGGTTGTGGTTTGTTTGTTACTCACTAACTGAACCTGGATTTTTTGTGATGTACATAGTGGTAAATATACTACTCATTAATTATTACTACAATTTTGCATGGCTTTAGTTTTTGTTCACATGTTTGTTATTTTTATTAGGATGCTGGAACATCTAAACAAGGACATGTCTTTGGACTTGGAGCACTACACAGTAAGGTTTTACCATCTATTGAAGCTCCATCGAATATATCACATGCTTCTGAAGAAGTGGAAATAATAACAAAAAGATTGTAAGAGGTGGAAGCAGAGCTTAAACAGAGCTGTAAAGAGAATCTGCAGTTTGAAAAAAAGACTTGAAAATATGGAAAAGCTGTTCAGTCAATCACAAGTTTGAATGTCTAGGTCTGGATCCACCACCAACGCTATCCAGTTTCCATGGAGTACGTTCACCACATGTTCTTAGTATCTTTTATTATGTATTTTGTTAAGGCTTTTTTCTTCTTGTTATCTTTGCAAACCTACTTTGTTCTTTGATTTGGATGCTAGTTCTTATTGTATATATTTGGTGGTAATTTAACGTTTTATTATGTGTTTCATTGTATGTATTATAGATATTTGAAAAATAATTACGTAGTCACAATATATGACTAATTTGCAACAGTTTTCAGATTATTAATAATCATGAACTATAGTAGTATCAACAAAACGTCACAAACTAAAAGTTTGTGACAATATTATTACTATCTTTTGGTCACCATTCGTGACGGATTTGTGACTTTTTTCGGTCGGGGGTTTGTGACTGAGGGCAACATTATCGGTGGTCCCATTTTTTGGTCTTTAAATTTTTTTTTTTTTCTGGTTTAAAAAAAAATATCTAAATAATATAAATTTATAGCGGGCCGCTACGTATTGTGGAGCCCGTAAACAGTGCTAAAGACTCAGTGAAATTCCTTATATTAAAACATTATGGCACAGTCATTGAGAAAAAGTGATGGGATCCACGCTTAAGCACTCTCCCCTACCACCGATAATGTTAGGCCTAATAGGTGACACAAATTTGGTAACAACTTATCTGTCACTAATTTTTTTGTCACGACTCGTGACGTATCTGTTACATTTTAACCATAACAAAATGTGTCATTTTTCTGACTTTTATATTTCGTCCAATTGGTAACAAGTCTGCTACCGTAGTAGATCGTCACTTTTAGTGTGAAATTTTTTTATTCAAAACATGATTTGTGTCCATTTTATTGTGACTTTTTTGAATTTGTCACACATTAGTCACAATAAAAAAATTGTGACAAAAATCTATATATTGTGACAACAATTATAGTTGCGATAACATTATTTTCTTGTTGCGTTAACCTAACTTTCATCATATACAAAGTATTTGTTGCAAAAAAATAATATTATTATCTTTCTATATTTGGGCCTTAACTATAATAATAGTCGGACTTCAAAATTTTATGTTGTCGTAATGTGGCCCATAACCAAACTATACTTCAAATTATAAGCTTAATCCAATTTGTAATTATCTTTTTAATATTTTAATTTTCCATCTTATGTTGTCAAAAAGAAAGTAAAAATCTGATATTCTGAAAATTAGTGTAACTTCAAAATCGAAAATATATATATTTTATTTACTGATAAGTTAGTAAAATAAAATATCCAAATGTATCGACCTAACATATAGATGATTATATAAACAATCAAAAACTGTATACATATAAAAACAATTTGATCATATATAAATCTTAAATTTGTCAATACAATATGTTTAATTAGAAAACAACTACTTATTTCGGATTATCTATAACTAGTACTGTGCCCGAAGTACGGGAAACAAAAACTGATAAACTCTTATGTTAAAACAGTGTATTTTGTAGCAAAATGTGTTGTAATATTTGTAGACAACATATATATAAATATAAATATATATATATATATATACATATGTATATATATGTACTTAAGTTTTATAGAATAACAGAAATATTCTCTTCTTTTTAGAACACACAAAGTGATTAATAGTTTTTTTTTCTTCTAAATTTCCTTTTAATTTCTAATTCATTTTACTTGGTTGCAATGTTTGTGTTAGATTTTTATAATTGAGATAGCTTAAATGTTCTTTTTAATTTCAATTGAGCCGAATGAGGACAAAGAGTAAACTGCCGGTATTATTATCGTAGGAAGACAATAAAAATCCTAAAATTTGAACTAAATTTTTGTGACACAATTTTAGAATCAAGCTCTTTTGGTAAGTTTAAATTAATTGTTTTTAAACCAGGCTGTTTAAATAAATAAGAAACTTTTCCACCAAGTTGCTTCCACCGAATTTTCAAGCTTGGTACAAAATTTTGAAGAAGTTCTATATAGTATGTTTAATTTAAGATAATGATATACTTTGTCACCAAGTATATTATTTTGACCATTGAAAACAAATTGCCAAATATGTTTGTAGTGGTTATTGAAAATTTACATAAATATTGGTTGAGTGTATCACTTTAAAATACGGTTTCTAAATAATTAATGCTAATTATTTTAACTTTCCAAACAATCTGAAAACCTACCTATGTCTACTATATATATGCGGTTGAGTTTTCTCTTAGAAATACCATTAAATTTTTTCACAACTTTTAATTTATGATTATAGGAGTAGATGATATCACATTTTAACTATTTGATTTTGCTTTCTATACTTTTTTTATGTGTGCCAAATATTTATAGTTAGTTAATTATTCTATATTGAGAAAAACATAAATGCCAATCATAGTTTGACCACAAGAACATATGTATTCAGAAATTATCAGATTTTACAATATGAAAACATAAGTTTATTTAATAAATATTTCATCCCAGTATATATATAAAATCCACTTTTCCCCTAATCATGGTCACACATGTCCCCTAATCGGTACACGCACCCTACGACTAATGTTTATGTTGGTGAGGCTATCTAAACCTCCAATTGGTGATTAAAAAAAGGGAATGCATTACCAGTTACAACATATTTTAAAAATCTATTTATTATATAACAACGCCATTATACATATGTCAAAGTCTATTAATACTGTTATAACTGATATCCAGAAAGTTAACCTCAACATATCTTGGATTATGACAATCCGCAGAGTCCACGTCTATCCATGTTGATATAGTTTGTTTAGTCATAGTACCCTATGATGTTAACCTCAAAACCTTTCAACATCAATGGAAGACTAGTACCTTTCAACTTATGTGAGTTACGTATTTAGCTAATTTTGACTGCTTCCGAATGTATCCACCCAATTGACTCTTAAAAATATTAGTGTATATTTAACTTTTGGTTGTCTAACATATTTATCATTCTATTACAGATTTTTCTAAAAATAATTACAAAAATCTTCTAATAAATTTTATATTTATTTCAAAAAATCAACGGTGGGACATCCAATACTATGTCGGATGATGACAGTGGGATCAAAATCCTTGAGTTTTATTCCAAAGAGATTAGCAAAGGATGCTTGACAGGGTGAAATGAATATTTTTTATAATATTTTTAACTGTTTTTTTTACACTCAATCTATTTGGATCAAGTTATCGACGAACTTATTCCGAAAAACCGCTCTATCCAACGAAATCTGAAATATATATAAGAAAAGTGTTTTATTACATCTTCGCTTCCTTGGCAAGAGAACTTATCCGCGATTTTTTTTTGAGCTGAGGATATGAGTATTGCTAAATTCCTCAAAACCCTCATGTAGAAGCCGGAGAAAAAACTAATTCGGAGGCGAAACCTAGTAAGTTAACTGGATTCATAATTATGTCTACCAAATCTAAACAATCCATCTTAAAAGGAATCTGAGGAACCGTAGGTCTCCTAATACTTTTAACCGACTTAGGAATGGTCGTTTGTATATCTGAAATATGCATCAAGATGGTCCATTTCTAGATGTTTTATCCAGATGAGTGTTGTTTGTTTTTGTATTTCAACTTTGCATCTAAATAAATTATCTGAATGCAACTATGTTCGTTTGCATTTTATTTTATTAACTTGCATCTGCATCCAGGTGGACTTGTTAATAAAATGGCTAAAATATATTTGTTTTTATATTTTGGCAAGAAAATAAAGTTTTTACGGCTTTGGCGAAAAATGTGTTTTCGAAAAAGTGTATTTTATGGTTTTGGCAAAAAACTACGTTTTGCGGTTTTTCACGAGAAACTATGTTTTTACAGTTTAGACTGGATAGTCATGTGTTTTTTTAGATTTTACGGAAAAGTGTGTTTTTACATTTCTAACGGAAAAGTGAGTTTTTACAATTATAACTGAAAAGCGCGTTTTACGGGTTTGGCCAAAATGTACATTTTTTGTGGTTTGACGGAAAAATGTGTTTTTATGGATTTTTCCAAAAGTGCATTTTTGTGGGTTTGGCGAATAATACTTGTTTGCGAATTTTGCTGAAAATGTGTTTTTGACGAAAACGTGCGTTTTTGCGGTTTTGGCGGAAAAATGCGTTTTTGTGATATACCTTGGATTTGACCCATTTTTATCCATGGTATATAAATATTTTACTATATATATATCTATGCTTTCTACTCTTCTAGGTATGTTTTCAGGTTCAGGTGCATTTCGGAGTAAAGCTATGACTTTGGAGCATTTTGGAGCTTAAAGGACATTTCACCCGAGCTGACCACTTAGAGGTCGACGAGAGGAAGAACAATCGATCGATGCGCATCAGTGCTGACAATCGATATCAGGAAATGCCTTGACAGATGAAGATTAATATCGAGCGATGTACACAAGTACCATCGATCGATGTCGAGACACCAGACGAGACATTTTGGATTCAGCAGACTTAAAAACCAAGGCCAAGCCAAATTACCAAAAATGCCCTGACGAGTTTTTAACCTAGTAGAATATATACTGCCTAAGTGTTTTGACGGCAAAGAACAGAGCTTTTTCTAGACCTATTTTTGTTACAAGTTTCATTTGGGAGAGAAGATCACTTGTGATAGGAACTCCTTGTTTCTATTTCTTTTCATCTATACTATGAGTTTCTATTCTTTTATTGTGATGAATTGCTTTGCTATGTCTGAGTAGTTCAACTGTTAGATCCAAGGTTCAGATAGATTTGTGGGATTAGCCCCAAACTATAGATCTGCCTTGTTGTGATACTCATTATAGATTTGTATTCATTGCTTGTTTTAGCCTTT
>NC_027752.1:23305416-23318317 GCF_000695525.1 Brassica oleracea var. oleracea
TCATACTCGCGCATAGGCCTGGCTAGAACCCGTCGATCAATGTCCTCAACTGACAATCGATCGACGTTGGCAAAGGTGTATCGGTCGACGTCTTAATACACCATCGATCGACACTCTCTCGTTGTCTGCATTCTAACCGTTGAGACACGAGATCTAGTCTGTTAACCAGTGGTACATGCGACAGCTGATCACTGAGTTAAGCGAATGAGCTCTAATATATCATGCATGTAACAGTTAGGCATCTATAGGTATTATAATCTCCAACACCTGAATAGTGGCCATGCATCTAATATCATTTCCAACCAAGTTACATTTATTATTTACTCGCTTGTTACTATTGCTATTTCATTTAGACATTTACAACCTTTAGAATTAATAAACACTAGATTTAATTGTTCCCTAGCTCCTTGTGGATTTGATCCCTAAGTACTACATCTGAACCTCTTTTGATGAGAGTAACACTCCTTAGGGTAATTTGAGTGGTATCATTTTGCGGTTTGACGGAAAATTATGTTTTGAGGTTTTGGCGGGAAAATGTGTTTTTCAGTTTTGTCGGGAAAATGCAATTTGCGGTTTTGGCGGGAAAATGCGTTTTGCTATTTTGGCGGGAAAATGCGTTTTGCTATTTTGGCGGGAATATGTGTTTTGCTATTTTGGCGGGAAAGTGTGTTTTACGGTGTTTGTGCGGTTTTGCAATTTTTGCGGAAAATACGTTTTTAGCATTTTGGTGGGAAAGTACATTTTTACGGTTTGATGGGAAAATAAGTTTTTACGGTTTTAGCCAAAAAGTGCAGTTTTACGGGTTTGGCGGAAAGGTGCGTTTTACGTTTTTTTTACGGAAAATGTATTTTGCGGTTTTGGCAGAAAAGTGCATTTTGAAGTTTTGGTGAGAAAGTGTGTTTTTCGGGTTTGACGGATAAATGTATTTCCAAAAAGAAAATAGGATTTTTAGTTTGAAAAGAATATTTTGATTTTAAAAAGTTATTTTTGTCATTTATCATTTTTGAGATGAGTTTTTAAAAATTCAGTTGGATGATTAATTTAGATGTATCATTTTAATGTACAAAACGAAAATTAATTTGCATATTCATCCAGATGTATCACCTGAGTGAGCAAACGAACAACCCCTTACAATACATCAATAAGTTATTTACTGTATTTCTGGTTATTCTACTCTTTTAGATTAACTGGGAAATTTAGTGATTTATTTATTTTTATGTAGTTAAAATCCTTTTAAGCTTTCTAACATGAGATTTTTGCAAATATGACTCAAAACTTGAAATCAAACACAAAACTAACCCATGTTTTTTTTGGAACTTTGACTTGTCTCTTTCACCCCCAAAGTTCAGACTATTCACGAAAATGCCATCACTTTTATTTCTTTTTCAAAAATGCATATTTTACTCTATCACCCTCATATTCCTCAAATATTCACAATATTGCCATTGCCATCAATACACCAACCACCATGAACAACCAATTTGAAGCTCTTAATGCACCAAAAAATCGATTTACACTCTTTCTTTCTCAATTCTTATGAATTAAAAACAACATCTCTTTCACTTTCTCTCCATATTCATCCAAAAAACCAAAGATTTTTATTCTAAAATATTTATGGTTCATAGAGCCATTGAAGCTTACGATTCTTGATGGGTCACTTTTGTTTGAGATTCTGGGTGCTTGGAGAAGCCTTATGTGTGCTAAAAAGGTTATCTCACTAGTTGAAACTATGAAATCAATTTTTTTCTTAGATCTGTTTGTCCAGACGACTTACAATGCAGATGTTTGTTTTGCAATTGAATTTTAAATGTGTCTTTATAGATGACTTACATGGAAGTCGTCCATCTTTGTTTGTTAAAAATTTTTTTGAGACGACTTCCATGTAAGTCGTCTAGAGTCAACGGGTTACTTTTGCATTTGACCGGATTGTGTCAGAAATTTGACTTTTCCTGGACGACTTACACGTAACTCGTCCAGTAGAATATTAAAAAAAAATCAATATTTTGTTATACGTAGACGACTTACATGGAAGTCGTCTTAGGGTAGTTTTGCAATTGAAAAATAAAACAAAAAAAATATTTTTTTCTAGACGACTTACATGGAAGTCGTCCGTCCGACGACTTAAATTGAAGTCGTCCATGATTTTATTCCGAGATTCTCGTCAAACGTTTCTTATCTTAGACGACTTCCATGTAAGTCGTCGGACGACTTCCGTGCAAGTGTTTTACATTTTTTGCGGAGAAAGCATTTTGCGGTTTTGATTGGAAAATGTTTTTCAGTTTTTGCGGGAAAATGTATTTTTTGGTTCTGGCGGAAAAGTATATGTAAAAAACGGAATTTACGGTTTGAAAAAAATATTTTGATTATAAAAAGTCATTTTTGTCATTTATTATTTTGGACTGAACTTGATGCATCTGCATCCAGATGCACCATCAAGACTCACCTTCATTTGGGTGAGAATTTGAGATGAATTTTTAAAAATTCAGCTTGGTGATCCATCTGGATGTAGCATTATAATGCACAAAACGAACATCGATTTGCATCTTCACCCAGATGGATCACCTGGGTGAGCAAACGAACAACACCTAACTCGTTCTTTTAAGAGTATTAAATAACTTCAAGATATGTAAATTCATATTTTCAAAATATGTTTTCTGCATTAATTTTACTAAATTTGATTAATCTTTTCAACACAAACTTGTAAAAATTGTGATATGCTTTTTTTTTTGTCAACTAAAAATTGTGATATATTTTGACTAGTTAGTATTGTTTGTTTTCATCTCTTAAGTATGCATCAATGATGATTATTGCTATGAGTGGGTAAAATACTTGTTTCTTAAAATGTTGTATGAATGACTTATGTATCATTATTGTTATATGCATTAATGATGTTTTTCGCTATGAGTGAGTAGAATAGTTAAAATGATTCTATATATGTTGTATCAATGACTTAAGTATCATTATTGTTATGTGAATCAATGCTATTTTTGTTCGATGACTTCCCAGAAGACTTCTAATGAAAGTGTTATATTTTTGAACGTATGTAATGGTTTATCTTTTGTTAATTTGACTAAGTTTTCTTGAGAATTTTTTTCTCTTAGTTGTAATAAATTTGATTAATTTCTTATGCTATTGTGTTTTGTTATTGAAGTTTTATCAATAACTTTAATTTTGTCAAGTAATTTTGGCAAGATAATATTGTGGAATATGAACATATTTACCAAATTTTTTATTAATATTTCTTCAAATTTACAAGAAAATCACAACTAAAAGAGTACATATGCAAATCACAAAACAAACCAAAAACAAAACTATTATAGATCATTCCTCTACAAAGACAAGCTTGGACCCCACTTGATATGGAAGAAGACTTCCTGGAATTCTTCCATAAGACTTCCGAGAAGTCTTCTAGCGCATTATATTTTAGAAGACTTCCGAGAAGACTTCTCATAAATCTTCCAAGGCCTGCTCCAGATCTGAAAAATCTTCATATCAAAAAATTGTTCAAATGGCTTTAAAACAGAAAAAATGAGTGGAATATTATATAGATCAACTTTTATAGAACACACAAAGTACATATCCAAATGGAAGATTAGAACCATCTTGTTAAAAAACTGCAACAAAAAGATAGATTAGTGAGAAAGACATAAGACAAAAATGAAAAATTCATATAAAGTTTGGTGTTTTCAATTCAAAGAGATTAGAATGGGTTTGGAGAGTTTTAATTTGGAAAAAAGGTAAGAACTTTATGCAACATGAAGTTACCAAATGAAGAAAAATCAGACATAAAAACTTACCAAAACACTCAGATCTGTTATGAAAGGGATACATGTGAGAAGACTCCGTCAGAAGACTTCCAGGTAAGTCGTCCTAGAAGTCTTCTAGCGCATTATATTTTAGATGACGAACAAGTAAGTCGTCCCAGAAGTCTTCAAATCTGAAAAATCTGCATATGCAAATCCGGATATGAAAAACCTCCATATCTAAAAACATTCAAATGACTTAAAAACAGAGAAAATGAGTGAACGATTAGATAGATCTACCTTTATAGAACGCACAAAAATACATATCTAAAAATGAATGGAAGATGAGAACCATGTGATGAAGAACCTGCAAAACAAGATAAACTAGTGAGAAAGACATGAGACAAAAACAATAAATTGATATAAAGTTTGGTGTATATAAGTTCAAATAGATTAGAGAGAGGTTGGAGAGTTTTAGAATGAGGAACATACCATTTTTGATGCAGCTATTTGAGAGGAGGAAAGATAATGTGTAAATTTTTGTTTATTTATATAGACAAAAATTCTAATAAGGTTAAATCATGTATACCGTTTTTTCTTGTTAAATATTGTTCTTATGATTTATTTCCCCACCAATCTTAGACTGTATAACATTGGAGATAGTGTTATTTAAGTCTGGGGGAGGTTCAACTAATATTGTGTTGAAGTCAGTAAGAACAAAAAAAAAAAAAAAAAAAAAAAAAAAAGAAGAACCGAGTAAACGACTGCCATCAGTATCGACCGACGCGAACCTGGCGACATTGATCGACATTGCTTTACCTGCGTCGACCGATATGAACATCCTTACATCGTTCGACATTCATTCTTGTCTGGTATACCGTTCTTACTTGTTACATTGAGTCCTTATGATTTATTTCTAACAATAGCTCGGACTGAATTTACACTGGGGACATTGTAGTTTAAGTTTGGGGGGAGGTCTACTGATATTAAGTGTGTTCATGAGTATTATAAAAATGTTTTCAAAAGAGTTTTATTGGGTCAAGAAGGGGATAATGAACTTATTAGATTTTTGCTTGTTATCTAACCACTCTTTAGCACCATTATAGACTTATTGATTGCATATAGTACTAAATATACTAAAGTGGATCAACCTGTCAACCATTCACACTTGCTGAGATTGTTTGACGGAACCAAAGCTGACCTCTAACACTAAACCTGACACAACTGCTTGTCTTGGGGCTTGGTATACATGGGATCGATTCTTCGAACAAGTCTAGAAGGTAAAGCCTTGTGTAGATTTATCACATTTTCTCTCTCTATTTTTACCCTAGATTTATAGGTAGAGATATTTATTTTCATAAAAAAAAAACGAAAAACGAAAAAGAAAGAAAAAGAAAAAGAAAGAAAAATATAAGTAGTTAGTTAGGTGTTAGCTATTGTTAGGTGAAATCCGAACAGGACTTGGTGGCTACAACCATTAAGGCTTGCTTCATAAGGATTCCAACAAAAAGAATTCGAACGGGACTTGGTGGCGGCAATCATCAAGATTCGATTCACATGAATTCTTAGATATAGGTCAAAAAGAAGTGAACAAGACTTGGTGGCAACCACCGTTAAGGCTTGATTCATGGAAGCCTGTCCAATCTTGGTCAATAATCTTGCAATATAAGCAGATTTTGACTTATGAGAGAAATTTCTAGAGAAAAAAAGATAGGAACAAACTTTTACTTGCAGATCCAGATACTTGTTTGAAAATCCTTGCATCATGTGATCGATACTCCCAAGGTAAAGCTTGGACTTTGATTTATGTTAAGAAATGAGGTTGGTAGAGGGGAATTTCAGACAAGATTTGCTAAGTTGTTGGCTAGGTGAATTTGGTTTCTAAGCTAGGATATGGTATAATTTGGTTTTGTGATTAGGACTTCTTAGATGTGGATTGCAATATTGTAGAGGTGATGATTCTAAGTTTTTAATCATGTGAGTCCCTGCTGTTTTAAAACCTCTTTCAAAGAGACTGCATGTTTGTTTTACCCACTTTTAGCCAGGGTCTATAAGTGTTTTAATATATATATATATACTACTATATAGAGTCTATTTAGAATATTTACAGGTTCACGTACGTTCTGGAGAAATATGGTGATTTTGAAGTCTTTTGAGGTGCAGAACTGCGCAGACGTGTCATATGTCTAGCTATGGATGGAGACCTTCCCACCTTCAGATTGAGCCCATCTTTTGGCACAAGATGGGGCTTTGAGTTATCTTTCAAATTCCACCAGTTTGAGGTCAATCTGTATCCTGTAGCAGAAGTTATGTCTGTTTTACTGAAGAGTTGTTAGTCGCGAGAGGAAGCTATCGAGAAGAGAAACGTATGTCGATCGATGCAGAACTCATGATATCGATCGATATTGATGCCAGAATGCGGGCCAAGCATATTCTATCGCTGACTAAAGCCCAGAAGCAACCACAAATTACCAGAATACCCTTGGACGACCAGAAATCCTATTTATGTGTTTTCTAAGCCATTGTTGACGGCTAAGCTTTATTTTATTCATAGTTCTAGGTTAGGAGAGAACGGAGGAACTCCTTCAGAGTCTTCTTGGAACTCCTTTGTTTTGGTTTTATTTATATTTTATGTTATTCATATATTTATTTAAGATTTCTGTGAGAAACATCATGCATGAGTAGATCCACCTGCTAGGTTTAGGATTTCTAGGGTTTTGAATGAATTTCTGAATTATATGATTGTTAGGGTACCTGAAGATCTCTACATCAAGATAGCTTGTAATACTAGGACCTAGAGAAGTTGGATAACCACGAGAGTGTGACTAATTTCTTGAACCTAGAATCATAGGACAATTCAGAGGCACGAGAGTGCAATCAATTAACGCTACCCGAATCCTGCTGGATTAGATACCTAGGCGCATACGAGAGTTGGTCTAGGAATCTAGTTGAACATAATCGATCAGATCAATAACGCTTCCCGAAGGCATTTTCCATCGACGCTTAAACCATAGCATCGATCGACACTCAATCCGTAGCATCGATCGACACTCAATCCATAGCATCGATCGACGCTCGATCTATGTTAACATGCGAGAGCTGAAACACTGAACTTAGTCAATATATTAGACTCGCAGCGAGAGCTGGTTGTCTTTTGCATTAGATATCGAGTTCTAGAATCAATACTTAGCATCTATAGTTTAGATTTCTAATAACCTGAATGAAACCCTAAGTTTAGTAACCATCCTTCCATCAAACAACTCTTTGCCAAGCTGAACAATTGTCTTGTTCAACTTGTTTCCTGTTTACTGCTTTGCATATCTCTATTTACTGCTTTAAACCGATTAGCCTAGCTTAATCAAACTGATTAGATTTAATTGGTTCCCTAGGTCCTTGTGAATTTGATCCCTAAGTACTACAACTCGACCTCTTATTTGAGAGAGTATAAATCACTCCTTAGGGTAATTTGAGTGATATCACCAACGGAAATGGACAGGTCCACATAACCGAGTTTCCCTTCCTAGATGAACTACCAAATGCACCGTTATATCGAAGAAACTTAGAGGAATAACCTCTCAAACGTGCATAGAGTTTCCACAATTTCTGTTTCCATAATCTCAATTTTCTCTCTATCAATAACTCGCTGACAAAGGTGATGGAAGAAAGCACACAGGCGTCCCATAGCTATCCTAACACCTTTAGGTAATAGCCCTGTAATAAAGAACCATTGGAGATCAGACTGAAGAGATCTACTTTTGGACAAATACAAAGTTAAAAGAGCATCAGTTGATACCTATAATCGCAACCGGAAGAAGCTGTTGCATCAACACATGGTAATCATGTGATTTCATTCCTGATATATTACATTCCTCCATCTTCACACACCTTGATATATTTGAGCAGTAACCATCCGGACCACGAAATTCAGATAGACGCTTGCAGAATATTTTCTTCTCTTTGCTAGACAAAGACCAAGGCGCCGGAGGAAGGTAAGTTCTTTTCCCACGGGGTTGAGGATGTAATCCTTCCTAATGCCAAGCAGTTCAAGATCTTTTCGAGCGTTAAGTCCATCTTTTGATTTTCCACAATGCAGCAACGTTGCGATAAGGCTTGCAGCAATATTTCTTTCGACGTGCATCACGTCTAAATTGTGTTTACCCGGGAGTTCCTATAAAAAAAACACACACATAAGAGTGTCAACGAAAGCTAGAGATAGAACATTTATGGAAAAAGTTGACAGATAACTATATAAGAAACATACCTCCCAATAAGGCAACTTGAAAAATATTGACCGCTTTGTCCATCTAGATAGCTCTTCCTCATCTACTGCTTCTTCCTCTTCCTCTGATTCACTGGAATCATCATCCGACTCTGATCCAACAGGCTCTATAATCTTCCTCTTGCTTCCAGTTACTTTCACATTTCCAAAATCATTCTTGTAATTTCTGAGTATTTGGCTTATGTTATGACCACTCAGAATCCTACCCTTTTTCCATGCTCGTCTTTCCCATCAAACCATGATTTCTTTCCACGACAAGCATGTCTCGGAGGTAGACCTTTCCGATGGGACATATATACGTGCTTCCTGCAATTAGTTAGCCACATACTATCTGTGTTTTTCCCACACACAGGACATCCCATTTTGCCCGTTACCTTACACCCTGCAAGATTTGCATAAGCAGGAAAATCCTGAATGATCCAGAGAAGCATTGCTCTTAACTTGAAAGTGGTGTGACTGAATGCATCATACGTGACCTCTCCTTGCTCCCACAGATGGTTTAGATCCTCTATAAGTGGTTCTAAGTACACATCAATATTTTTTCCAGGTTGGGTTGGACCAGAAATCAGCAATGACAACATGATGTTCTCCTCCTTCATACACTTCTCAGGTGACATGTTGTAATTCACTAGCAAAACCGGCCAAGCACTGTAGTTCACATTCTTCATGTTAAAAGGATTGAACCCATCAGTGGACAGTCCAAGCCTAAGATTCCTTTCTTCAGCAGCAAATAATGGGTATTTGTCATTCATTTGATGCAAAGTAACAGAATCTACTCGATGTTTGCTTTTTCCATCAGTGCTCTTGTTACTAAAATGCAACCTTAAGTCCTTCGCCATTTCCTCTGACCTAAACATCCTCTTCAGACGTGGAATTATCAGAAAATATCTCAGAACTTTCTGTGGAATACCTTTCTTCACATCACATGTGCACATGTTAATCTTCCATCTTGAAGCATTGCATTTCGGACAGTTGTCTAGCTTCTCAAACTCCTTTCTGAACAGACAACAGTCGTTCACACAAGCGTGTATCTTCTCATAGCCCATGTCAAAAGATTTCAGAAACCTTTTCACTTCGTACAAGGATGTGTGCAAGACATTCTCCTCGGGTAGCATCTGTGGCAAAATCTCCAGCAAAATATCGAACTTCTATCAGACCAACCACTCTGTGTCTTTATCCTAAAGAGTGAAACTATCGCCGACAGCTTGCTCTGGTTAGCACAACTTGGATACAAAGATGTCTCTGCATCTGCTAGCTTTGCAAGAAACTCATCTTCTTCTTTATCTTCACCTTCAGCAACCTCACTTAGATTACACTGCCTAATAAATCTTCATCAAGAAACTCAGCTGCTTGGTATAACCCTAAAATCTCTTTGTTCCTCTCACTTGCATTCTTTCTACAGTCAGCCCCTGATATTACTTCTCCATGATGATACCGATCCTCCCGCAGATTGAAACTCACACTCTGCTAAAATCAACAGCAACATCGGCTGAGTGACGATCTACATTGCGACAGTCTATGCATGGGCAAATGATCAACTCACACTCTGCTAAATCTGCACCAACACACCTCACAAACTCCCACGCACCTCTCTCATAACGAGGATTAGCTCTTTGGTTAAGACACATGAAAGCATAATTTAGACCCTTTTAACCACACAAAAAAACACAAAAAACAGTAACTATAATATATATTGTATTTCCTTACCTGTTTAGATGAACCGATGACTTTTCGACAATTTTTATATTCTAAGTTTCTAACCGATAACCAACAAAATAAAACAAACCCATAAGAGTATGTCAAACACCAAACACACACATTGTCATTCACATAAGAACCAATGAACAATCAACTACTCAATCGTCAAACAATCAGATACTAAAACTCACACAATCAACACACAATATAAAAATGATCGAAAAAGAATCACCTCAATAAGATTCTTCAGATTTCAACTCGACTTCACTCCAAAAATGAACAATCAAAAGCCCAAACCTGCAAATCAAAAGAGAACAAACAAGAACCATAAATCAAATCGTATAAGCCCAAAAAAATCAAACTTCAGTCATCACGATATCAATCCAAAATAGATTTGATTATCTCTAACCTGTCTTGTCTCCTCCTAATCTTCGTGTCTCAAATACTAATCAGAGAAATCGAAATTGTAACAGCTGAAAGCAATCAAAGAAATGAATCTCAGAAATTAGAGAAATCGAAAAAATGAATCTAGGGTTAATACAGACAAAAGCAAAACTGGGTTTCGCCTGCAATCTGACCGCCGGCGACGGCAACAGCACCGGCATGAAGATCTTCATGAAATTTTGGAGAGATGGAGGCTTCCAACTTTTGGAAATGTCGGAGAGATGGTATCGATGAGAAGGAGGGGAGGAAAAGACCAAAAATAAACCAAGTCCTTTACACTTTACCACTATTAATGTATTTTTATTCATTTTATTTCCCAGGTTAATGAAATTTTTCACTAGCGAATAAATAACGCTACGAAAAAGTTGGGTTTCGGATTTAACAACTTTTAGTAGCACTTCGTGAATTCGTGCTACCGGGGACTACTACCAATACACATATTTCTTGTAGTGCAACAAACGAAAATTGAGATATTAGACTTAATCAATAGAATTGATTCACTGCGGAAGTTGAATACCTTGTGCATTAGACTTGAATTCTAGGATTGACTACCTAAGTGTTTTATATCACTATAATCATGATTACGTGAAACCCTATATCTATTTCTTTCTCGTATTGTTTACAACCTCAAAAGCAATCAACTGAACAATTGCTTGTTCACCATGTTTACATTATTTACTGCTTTTAAGTTGTTTGCCTAGCTTAATCACAACTGTTTTAAATCTATTGTGTGCCCTAGCTCATTATCGATTCGACCTCTATGTACTACAATTGAACATCTTATTTGATAGAGTAAAAGTTACTTTTTAAGGTAATTTGAGTGATATCACGTTTGTTGGGTACTTTCATGGGAAGACTGGATGAAGTTATATATATGATTCGGAAACAAACAAGTTTTTTGTGTCACGTGATTGTATTTTGAGAAGATGAGTTCCCTTTCTCCGTGGCTACACCTGATAAGGTATCTGGTCCTAATGTTGTTGAAAGATTCTATGGTGAAGGCATCTATTACTTTATCCCACAGGGGGAGTACTGAAATCACCCCATCTATTACGTTATCCCACAGTCAACCCATTTAATTGAGGTGGTGAAATCAAAAATGTAAATCAAATATAAAATTGTGAAATCAGTCTTAAAAGATCAAGGATTTATACTAGAACTTTCGATGTAGTAACAATCTATCGAATAAAATTGGAAAATTATGTTTTATATATGTTGCGAGTAGCGAGGCGGGTACTCTCTCTGCCAAAAAAAAAAAAAAGAACCTAACCCTTATCTAAACTCAAAAGGGCAAAAACTTCTCCATTTATGTGTTTGGAGATAGCAATCGTGGATCTACACCGCAGATCTGGTACGTAAGTATGGTATTGGGACAATGTTTTCTAGGCCCGTAAATTTGCAGGTCTTACGGAATGGGTCTTTGCGGGACTGAATCTTTTGCGGGATGGGCCAAAACGGGTCATGCGGGATTATATGGACCCGCATTTTTTTATTTTTTATTTTACAGGAAAAAACGAGAAATAGAGCGAGTAGAAAGTGATTCTTGTGACTTTTCGCCCATAAAACATAAGGAGTTCCGCAATGATGATTCGAGCTCCGGTGATGATGATTCGAGCTCCGGTGATGATGATTCGAGCTCCGGCGATGACGACTCCAGCTCCAGCGATGACGATTCAAACTCTGGTGGTGTTTTAATTTGGTTTTATTATTTTATTATACACAACTATGAATTGCTTTATTACAATGTAGTATTTCATGTTTAAGTTGATTGGTTTTTGATATTACGTGTATACGCACACCAAATAACCTAATGTGCACACCACCAATGTATCACTTTAGGATCGAATCCATAGAGACCAACGATTACACTTTATCTTTATGGGATCAATGCTTAGCTAAAACAATGATGGGGTTTTGAGGTTGATTTCGTAACAATAAAGTAAGAGATTGATTTAAGATTTCAGATGATTAAAATGCTAGCCTAGGGTGGTTTGGTCGGGTGTTAAACAGGTGTGAGCCAAACAATTATTCAAGTTCAATTAAGAGCAAGTCTAAAACTCGGATCACTCAAATAGAACAATCCACTGTCGTGGTACTGCTCCCTCTGCTGATCGATCTTGATACCTAAACTCTCGTTTGGATCAAGATGCGATAGCAAGCAATAGAGATCAAGTCCGATATGTTCACAAAACACCCTAATATCTACTTTCGCTGATTAGGGATGCAATGCTCATTCAAGTTATGTCTAGCAACCTATAACACTTTTGATGAATAGATTAAACCTAGAATCAGGCACTAAGTGGTTAACTTGATGCAAGCCTTAAGAACAACAGTGAATGAAGACAATCGATTTATAACTTATTTATGTCAAGCTCACGGATCTAACACCCTAACACCCTAGACTAAGCAAGGTGACTACTCAGCCATAGCTACTGAGAACACAGAGATAACAGTTGAAGAAAACATGTTGAATCAATAAAATAAAAGAGATAGGGTTCAGGATTCTTCTCAAGAGTGTAGAGATCCTTCTCCCTTTACAATAAGCAAATCGAACAATGGAGTTTTCGGGTCTGGTTCCTCTCTGTAAACTAGCGTAGAATGATAAAGAGAAACAGAAAATATGATATATCAAAGCCACAGGCGGCTGGGAGAGAAAATAGGGATAATTAGGGCAAATCCCGTAATGATTGTAGTTTCCTTAAAAATCTCTGCCGCTGGAACACTCACTCGGAACAGT
>NC_027752.1:23319014-23320057 GCF_000695525.1 Brassica oleracea var. oleracea
CTAGCCACTCAGGATCAGCAAGATGGATAAAAAGGATAAGAAGTCCTGAGTGTGTTCTCGTTTCCCTGATCTAATGCCCATAACAAGAAGAATTTCAGTTAAGATTAGGTTCAAGTAAGGTGGAGTTAAGTCTACCCAGTGTAACCTGATCGGCTGAGAACTTCTGGAGAATCAAGTGAGATATGTCAGGGTGTTCCAGGTCCACATGTGTGTCTTTCGCCACTGCTAAGGTCACTGAATAAGATAACTAAAGCACGAGGTGGTCAGTGATCAACACAGAATAAGGTCCTAATTCCCACAAATTTTTGACTGACTCAATAAAAACTGACTCAAATTGACCCAAAAGAAAAACAAAAGAAAGAAACGAGTTAGTAAACGACGAAAACCCTCCCCCAGACTTACTTTACAACGTCCCTGGTGTGAAAATAAATCAGAGAGAAGGAGAAAACAAGAATAAACATTTTTTTTTGGGTCGAGATACTTATTTGAGTGGAGCAAGCGGTCCATGAAAATTCTAGGTGTTCTATCATCAGATGGTCACCTGGAACAACCACTCTTTTCAGGGGGCAGGTTGTTCCGTTTATGCAACCCAGAATTTTTGAAATATCTCGGATTTTTCTGCTTTTTGACCTGAAACTCAATAAACTAAAACGAAAAATAAGTAAACAAAAACAAAACCAAGTAATATTTACACTTACCAGTGGGTTGCCTCCCACCAAGCGCTTGGTTTAAGTCACTAGCTTGACTTGGTGATAGGGATCAGTCTGGTTGAGCAGGAGGGCCTGTTCCAAAACAAGCTCCACAATCAGACATGTTCCGCTTCAAAAACCTGCTCAACAACCCTTTCACAGCAGCTTCCCCTTTCTCCTTCAGCTCATGTGTGAGAATAGCTCTGACTTTATAGAACGGTTTAGAGGTACCCTTGCACTTTACCTCATACTCAATGGAGTTCTCATCACACTTGAGAGGTATCAAAGTCATTGTAGGATCTCCCTTGACCCTTTTCTTCTGGACTTTCTGTTTCACCCTTGAATTCCCTCTGA
>NC_027752.1:23320083-23321003 GCF_000695525.1 Brassica oleracea var. oleracea
AGTGTTAGGATCTTCATCAGATAACAGCCTGCTCTCACCCTTATCACCATGCTCCTTCTCTGGAACAACCTCCAGCTTTTCTACATCAAACACTAAGATGCGAGAGGCATGTGATGAGGAAGATCTGATGGGTACAGCCTTGTAGAAAACTTTCTTGTTGATGTTGGAGAAGCAGACTCTCTTGTTGGGCATATCGATGGTTGCTCCAACAGTAGCCATGAATGTCCTTCCAAATATCAAAGGCATCTCATGACCCTTGTTCATCTCAACAACTTGAAACTCAGCAGGAACAATGCATTCCCCTACTTGAACATGAAGGCTTCGAATGGTTCCATATGGGACTGCTCTGGCAGAGTTTGTAAAGGTCAGGGTCAGCTGAGAACGCTTAACATCAGCAATACCCAAATCGTCTACAATAGCCTTTGAGACGAGATTCACACAAGAACCAGAGTCACAAAGAGCATCCTTGAAGATTGTTCCTGCGATGGAACATGGGAAAACAAACTTTCCAGGATCATCAACCTTAGGCAATACCTTCAGTGCTGGTGTAGACAAAGCTTTGGTATAGAGGACCTTGATATCCTCTTGAGTCTCTCTATAGTTTCTAAAAAACTTGAGCAATGGACGAATCTGCAGAGCATCTTCAAATGCAAGTTCTTTAGGAAGCCTTCTTATCATCTTGTTAAAACCTATCAGCTGCTCTTCACTAATTGGATCCATCAGATGTCTAGGTGGAATTTGATAGGGAACCTTGGGAACATAGACTCGAGATGGTGGAGTCTCAGCAGGTTCGCTAGGAGCAGTCACTCCAGAGCCAGCAGACTGCTCTGCTCTCTCTTCTGCGCCTGGAGCAGTCTCAGCGAACGGCTGCTCTATTGCATTACAGTGCTCAGTCCTATGATTTTTATCAGTTCTTCCAA
>NC_027752.1:23321093-23321788 GCF_000695525.1 Brassica oleracea var. oleracea
ATTCAGCTCAGTGAACATGTTGCCCATCCTGGTGTCTATTTCCGTGGTTACCTGATTCAACGCCTTGGCCTGAACCTGCTGACTTTGCAACAGTTGTTGCATCATCATACCCAGACCCTTCAGCTCATCTGGTTGACTGTTCCCGTTAGCTGGAACAGCTTGCCGATTGCTCTGCGGTTGTCGCTGGTTCTGGTTCTGAATATGCCCGGCCGTAGGTTGTTCCATGCTGAAAACGTGTCATTGGTTGTTTTTCAGTAGCTGATCAACCTTGGCAGTCAGCTCATCTATTTTCTAGGTGTCAGAACTGTTCCCTTTCATGGAACAATCACTCTCCTCTTTTTTATTAGCTGAGCTAGCAGCCATGTTCTCAATCAGCTTAAACGCTCCATCAGTGGTTTGAGTCATGAAGTCTCCATTGCACGTAGAGTTTAGAGCACCTTGGTATTTCTAGTCCACTCCATCATAGAAAATGTCCAGGAGGTAATCATCATCAAATCCATGGTGAGGACATTCTCTGCGATAGTCATTGAAGCGCTCCCATGTGTCGCAGAAAGGCTCATCAGTGAGATGTCTGAAGGAGGTGATCTTGTTCCTCAATGCAGCTGTTCTCGCCTTAGAATAGAAATGGCTGAGGAACGCTGATCGGACCTGTTCCCATAAAGTTAGAGATCCGGTAGGGAGAGAGTTCAACCACC
>NC_027752.1:23321877-23322175 GCF_000695525.1 Brassica oleracea var. oleracea
TTCGAAGCTCTCAATATGCTCCATTGGAATTTCTGTAGAGAGACCAGAGAACACCTTTCTCTGTACTAGACCGATCAAAGCAGGCTTGATCTCGAAGTCCTGCCTGGTACAGGGTGGAGGAACAATGGCAGAGCGCGTAGTAGGGATGTTACGCTGAAGGTTTCTCTGCCCGATTGGAACAGTCTGCGCCTGTTGTTTCTGCTGCGCGAGAGCAGCCTGTTCAGCAGCATCCTGCTGAGCTTGGATGGTCTGCTGCATTTGTTGCATCTGCTGCTGCATGAGTGCCATAGCCGCAGCG
>NC_027752.1:23322251-23322822 GCF_000695525.1 Brassica oleracea var. oleracea
AGCTCCTGGTTGGTAAATGTAACTAACTCTCCTTGTGCGTTTCTCCGGGTATGTTTACTGGTCATGCACCTGGAACATTAGCTGCAACAAAAAGGATAAGGCAAGTTAGAGGTCTTAGACTAAATAAATAACCGAAAAATAAAGGTAAAAATATGGTCCCCGGCAACGGCGCCAATTTGATATTACGTGTATACGCACACCAAATAACCTAATGTGCACACTACCACAATCGAATGGTATGTCGATGTAGCACTTTAGGATCGAATCCACAGACACCAACGATTACACTTTATCTTTATGGGATCAATGCTTAGCTAAAACAATGATGGGGTTTTGAGGTTGATTTCGTAACAATAAAGTAAGAGATTGATTTAAGATTTCAGATGATTAAAATGCTAGCCTAGGGTGGTTTGGTCGGGTGTTAAACAGGTGTGAGCCAAACAATTATTCAAGTTCAATTAAGAGCAAGTCTAGAACTCGGATCACTCAAATAGAACAATCCACTGTCGTGGTACTGCCCCCTATGCTGATCGATCTTGATACCTAAACTCTCGTTTGGATCAAGATGCGA
>NC_027752.1:23322881-23327180 GCF_000695525.1 Brassica oleracea var. oleracea
GATATATCAAAGCCACAGGCGGCTGGGAGAGAAAATAGAGAGATTAGGGCAAATCCCGAAATAGGTTGTAGTTTCCATAAAAATCTCTGCCGTTGGAACAGTCACTCGGAACAGTCACTCGGAACAGTCATCAAGACTGTTCTGCGTGAAAATCACCAAATTGCACTTTTTGTTGCCTTTTTTGTTCCAGCTTGTCCATCTCCCATCCAATGCAACTCCAGACCTGTAATGACACAAAAAGGACCAGGAAGACTCGATAAAGACTTGAAAACCAATTGAAAAGCATATATACAAGATGTATAAAACACCATATATCAGTTTTGTTTTCATTACTGTGAAGTGGTGTTTTTCTTAAATTAAATTTGGTTACAGTGGTGTTGTATAGGAGAAAAGTTAGTTGTATATCACGTCACTTGTATAATTTGGCAAAGTGATTCACGAATTTTTTTGCAATCCAAATAATTAAAAAGAAAGATGATTTGATGAAGAAATACAACATTTGAGCCAACTTATTACAAAGACAACAACTCAATCAGATTCAAACTCAACAAAAGCTTTTGCTGATAACAAAATAAGGTTTTTAACTCAAGAACGTAAGCACAAACGGAGCTTTGTGGCATTGATTTTGTTAAGGATTTAGTGAAGCTTTATGAGGTCTCTTCAACTCTCTTATACAACTATTCTACTTGAACATTCATGAAAGAAGCTGTAGGAGACTGTTTGATAAAGAGGCGTCTCACGGGATAGCCCGCGAAGACCTATATATTTTTCGCTACGGGTTTGGACCGGCATTTTGAAGACCGCAGTCCGCGGAGAACAGGTCCGCTGTAACTCGCCACGATACGGGACGGAACGGAATGGTAAACCCTGTTTGACATCATGTGTCCTCAAAATAGTAACTGAAGATGTCAAAACTCCACGTGGCACTCCTCCAGCAGATAAAACGCAACGGGGGAGTATCAGCGAAATCCTCTCCGGAGTACCGCCAAAACAGTAGACTTTTTCAGCTCTTCACTCATATCTTAAGCCCTATAAATAAAGAAATCACATCCAAACCAGAAACACATAAATCAGAAACGAATAAAAGAAAACGATTTTTTCTTATAGAAATGAGAATCATTGAAGAGAGAAGAAGCTTATTGGTTCCAATAGTGATGGTGTTGTTCTTCTTCAACACTTGCCATCTTCAGGTTATGAGTTGCCCCATGCAAACGACGAACTGTACAGATCAAGACAGAAAATTATTAGAGTTTCCGTTGAATTTGGAGTATCTTGAAGCTGAGTTTTTCTTGTTCGGAGCATTAGGGTTTGGTCTAGATACAGTCGCACCAAATTTAACGATGGGAGGGCCAAGTCCTATTGGAGCTCAGATAGCTAATCTCGATCGTTTGACAAGAGATATTGTTTTGCAATTTGCTTGGCAAGAGGTTGGCCACTTGAGGTAAAATGTTTATTTGGCTTCATAGTGTGTATACACTTTGTTGTTGTGATCATGTGTGATTCTTGTCAGTCAATATTTAACTAATTATAGGTGTTAGGCAGGTAAAATGTTTTTTTTTCTTCTAATAATATATATAAGTAAAAATTAAAAAATCACAGGGCCATCAAGAAAACGGTGAAAGGATTTGCAAGGCCGCTTCTGGATTTAAGTAAAAAATCATTTGCGAAAGTTATGGATGATGCATTCGGACGAAAATTTGTGCCACCATTTGATCCTTATGCCAATTCTTACAATTACCTCATTGCTTCATATTTGGTCCCTTATGTTGGTCTCACCGGCTACGTTGGCGCAAACCCGAAACTGCATTGTCCCGCGTCAAGGAAGGTAACAAAACTAAACTACTCTCTTCTAGAGGTAAATATAATCTCATCTTCAAACCAGAAATTTTGGGTTTCTATGTAAATTTTTTTTTATTGCGAAAAGATGAAATTTCAGTTTCTAACATCATGCATTACGTTTCATCACATCAATATAGATAGTTTTGAATTTCATTAATTTGTGTAGATAATAACGCTGGTAAAGTCTTTTTGACAAAGCATAAAGCTCGTAAAATTTCATTGATGTCTAAAGTCTCATGAAATGATTTTTTTTATATAATATTTTATATATTCAAAATCTTCAATTGGAAAGAAGTGAGTGATGTAAACACCATGGTTACAAGTAGTGATGAGTTGTTTATTTTATCAATTATTTTCAGATGAAAATTTTGAAAACTTTGGCATTATATATATATATATATATATATATTAAATGTTAATTACTCAAACATTGTACAGTTAGTAGCCGGACTTTTGGGAGTAGAATCAGGCCAGGACGCGGTGATAAGAACAATGTTATATGCAAGGGCTAAACACATAGTCCATCCTTATGGTGTCTCGGTTGCAGCTTTCACGGATAGGATATCTGATCTAAGGAACAAATTGGGAAAAAGGGGTGTGAAAGACGAGGGGTTGGTTGTGCATAAAGCCATGGGTGCTGAGGAAAATGTGGCTGGGAATGTATTAGTTGGGGATAAGATGTCGCTTGCGTTTGATCGCACTCCGGAGGAAATTCTACGGATTGTGTATGGAAGTGGAAATGAGAGTATCCCCGGTGGATTTTACCCTAAAGGAGCTGATGGAGAAATTGCTAAATCTTATTTAGATTAATAATTGTGTTGTTGGAAATGAGGTTTAGCTTTAGCTGGAGTTTAATTTCCTTTGTAGTTGTTAGGCTTTTGGGGTTTTTAGGGACTTGAGCAAAATAATTTTCGTATTTATGTAATAAATGATATGAGGGATGAATTTTCGCATTAAACAATTTAATAAGTAACGGTTGCTTACCCTCTCTCTCTCTCTCTCTCTCTCTCTCTCTCTCTCTCTCTCTCTCTCTCTCTCTCTCAATTTTATAACATTTAACTAGAAGCTCCAAACTTCGCTTCATAATTTGGTAGCGGCCGAATTATCACCGTCGGTCATATACATGTCTTTTTTTTTTTGTTTTTTAGCTACTTTCGACTATGATTTGGATCCATTTCCCGTTATGCCCAGTGTTACATTTACTACTTTCGACTTATCATATTGTTTCTATCTCTCGTGTATTGCATGTGTAAACAAGGTTTAGGTGAATATTTATGTGTATTGATTCAGCGGATGAACTTACTCATATATACATTACAAGAGATTGCCGATAACGCTAATACCTGTTATACCGACTTAACTGTAAGAGTTATCTCCAACTAATTACATGATTAATATTCAGAGATTCAAAAATTATCTTGTTGCCTGATATCACTCAAATTACCCTAAGAAGTAATTTACTCTCTCAAATAAGAAGTTCAGATATAGTACTTAGGGATCGAATCCACAAAAACTCTAGTATTGCACAATTGATTTATAGTCTTCAAAATAAAGCTAGATTAATAAGTTTTAAAGCAGTAAATGAATTGGTGAGCAAGACAATTGCTTGATTTGTTTGATTTGAGGTTGTTAACAGTTGGAAATTAGTTTGATTATTCATGTAAATTCTCAGGTATGATAAATAAATAACTTAATTATGTGTATTGATTCAGAGGATGAATGTAGATGGTATTCATATGAAAGATGGTATTCCAATGATATAGTTTTCATATGAAAGCAGTCACCAAGATACTTTTTAAACCTCTGAATTGATTCACCATTATCCCACATATTGATCAAATCACCCACATAAATTTATGGGGTTTTTGCAGAATTGACCTACAACTTAAAGTCAAACACAAAACTAACCTTCCATTTTTTTTGGAAATTGGTTTTGCCCTATTCACCCCAGAAGTTCATATAATTCACGAAAGTGCCATCAATTTTTTTTTTTTTTTGAAAATGACATTTTTACTCTCTCACCCTCATCATCTTCAAGTAATTATTAGATTTTCATTGTCATCAATACCCCAACCACCATGAACAACCAATTTGAAGATCTTAATGCTCCCAAAATCGAGTTAGCCTTCTTTTTTTTCCATTCTTGTAAACTAAACACAACATATCTCTCATTTTCTCTCCACATTGAGCTAAAAACCCAAGATTTTGATTCTACATTTTTTATGGTTCATAGAGTCATAGAAGCTAACGATTCTGGGTGGGTCACTTTAGTTTGAGATTTTGTGTGCTTGAAGAAGCCTTATGTGTGCTAAGGAAGTTATCTCACCAATTTAAGGTATGAAATCGAGTTTTTTTCCAAATCTGTTCGTTAGACGACTTACATGGGAAGTCGTCTGGCTGTAGACGACTTGCCTCGAAGTCGTCTGGTCAACGCAGAGGTTATTTTTGCAATTGACTTTG
>NC_027752.1:23327251-23352286 GCF_000695525.1 Brassica oleracea var. oleracea
CTAGACGACTTACATTTCAGTCGTCATAGGTTAGTTTTGCATTTGACTCGATTATTTCAGAAGTTTGACTTTCCCGGACGACTTACATTTCAGTCGTCTGGTGAAAATTGAAATATCAATATTTTATTAACACTAGACGACAATTAATTCGTCATAGGTTAGTTTTGCAATTGAAAAACAAAACTTCAATATTTAATTATACCCAGACGACTTACAATTCAGTCATCCACCCGACGACTTACTTGTAAGTTGTCCAGAATTTTATTCTGAGATTCTGGTCAACCCTCGTAAATCCTGGACGGCTTACATGTAAATCGTCTGACGGATGACTAAATTGTAAGTCATCTATATATAATTAAATATTGAAGTTTTTTTTTTAATTGCAAGACTAACCTATGACAACTTAATTGTAAGTCGTCTAGTTTTAAAAAAAATATTATTATTTTAATTTTCACGAGACGACTACAATGTAAGTCGTCTCGGAAAGTCAAACTTCTGAAATAATCGAGTCAAATGCAAAACTAACCTATGACGACTGAAATGTAAGTCGTCTAGCTTTTTTGGAATTTTTTTTTTAACAAAACCAAAGTAGACGACTTATTTTTCAGTCGTCTGAAATAACAGATTTCAAAGTCAATTGCAAAAATAACTTCTGCGTTGACCAGACGACGTATATTTTAGTCGTCAGGAGGACTTAGATTGAAATTGTCCACTTTGATCTTTAATAAACTTTTGTTTTGTTTGTTCTAAGTTTGCTAATGTGTTTTATTTTGAATTTTTCAGATGATGCGTCAGTTACATGTAGTGAATGGAGAATGGTTGTTGAAACATGGATGTTGGAATTTTGTGGTTGATCATTTCAAAAGAGCGAGAATGCTATTTTTGAGTGAAGGTTCGACACATGTTGATCTTGTTGAAATGGCTCAAGAAGATTATAACCTGGACATGAACACAGAGTCTGTGGAGTTAACCTACTCATTACAACAGATGGTTTCAGACCTTCCTCCTATTCATGTTACAAGTGATAGACAACTTCGGAACTTGCTCGAGATAACTAAAACACATGAAGTACGTCTTTGTGTATGAAGCTTTAGCAAGGGATGAAGATCATGTTGGAGATGAGGCTGAGGAGGGGGATTGTAAGACCCGATCCCGGCTCTTAAGCCCAAACTGATCCGCGGCCTTAACCATTCAATCTAAGTCCGAGTAATCTGATTTCTAAATCTTATCTTTTTAAGTTCAATTCAAATGAGTTTTAAGACAATCAGTCTAACAAGAACATAAGGGGCAAATCAATTGTATAAATATAAACTGAGATCCATACATCATCCTTAGGTTCGTCCTAATAAGTCATACACACTTAATCTAACATAAGTTCACAAGTTGCACAATAGGCTATCAGTACTTCACATCTATCTACAATAACCCATTCACCACACATCTTCCCATGGCCTGAGTCTTCACGGTGCTTTTCCCTTACCATGGTCCATGTCCGATCCTTAAACCACACAAGACACATTACACACTCATAAGGCCGATATCCGAACATCAAGTCTAGATAAGTATGGTTCGGTTACTTATTATCTATAATATGTCCAAAACCAACATACTCAAATAAATTCTCAAAAACTAATTCAAATTCCTGATAATCCCTGATAAATCCCAACTAAGAGATTCCCATAAACAGATTCCCACTCAACACACTAGAATATCCAAATCCGACCAAGAATAGTCCGGCCAAAGGCCTAGGACTTGGATGCTGAACCGGCCAAGGCCTTGGTTCAGTGTTCCCTGTATGAACAGAGCAACCAACACAATAATCTGATAAAATAAGCAATTCTAAAGAGATAGAGAGAGTAGATGTAGGCGCATAGAGAACCGGCCACAAGCCCGGTCGGATCATCAGCCGACTAGGGCCGATCGCTTGCCGTCCACACCACTAACATTAGGCGTTCTCTCCCCAGGCACCATCTCCTTCTCCTTGTCCTTCTCTCTGTCTCTCTGTCTGGTATCCATCTCTTCAGGCCTTGCTTCCCACGATCCGGTCTCTCCTGGAACAGCCAAGCCTCTCGCCGGTTCTCTCCTTGGATCGTCGGTTCTCTCTTTTCCTTTTGGGGTTTGTCTCTCACGATTTTGGCAGAGGTTCCCTTCAAGAATTCTGTGTGTAAATCTGGATCCAGGGCTCTGTATTTATAGAGAGAGGGAGTCGGAACTGCCATGGGCTGAAGGGGTGGGAGTTGTAACCGAAAAGGTGTCTTTCTTTCCCTTGCAACCGTTCGGCAATAACTGCCCCCAACCGGTCCTCAACTGCCTCCAACTGCTACTGTCCCTGTCGGTTCTCTATCCTGATGCCAAGGCCAATCCCTTTAACTGACCGTCCATGCCGTGGCCTCACCATCTAACTGAACCCCCATAACCGCCCTTGTAACCGCCCCAACCGTCCCGGACATGAACACTCGCCCCAGCTGAGTTGAGCTGATTGCTAGCTGATCCCAGCTGAGTGAGCTAGTCCTTCCAGCTCCATGAGCTGATGCATACTAACTGAGCTCCCACTGAGCTTCCCTGAGCTGCCCAAACTCGGCCGCTGTCCTGTCCAGCTCCCACATCACTCGTCCAGCTTCGTTAAACCCATTATTTCTTCACCGTGGTTAAGTTTCAACACTTTGATGCCCTTATTCCTATGTATGAGCCATGATATGCTTGTGTACTGGTCTAATGATCTGACTGGTGCGTCTCCCCGCACCATGGCTCGTCCCAACGATCCTATCTCGGATCGGGGACATGACATGGATGAAGCTGAGGAGGGGGATGAAGCTGATGTGAGGGATGAAGATGAAGAGGGGCATGAAGCTGAGGAGGGGGATGAAGGTGAGGAGGGGCATGAAGCTGATTATTAAGTCAGCTGCATCGTAGTAGTAAATCCGACAAATTTCGCTATCCTTTTCCCGTAATCTCCACACAAAGAAGAATTGTTCGATTTTCCATAGGCTTAGAAAACTTTTCAATTGTCGAGTATTAGAGACGTAAAATGGTATAGTATTGTGCACCATAGTTTTCAAAGCTTTATTCGAGAACAAGTAGCACAGCTGAATCTGATGGCTCGACTCACTCCGTAATCATCGAGTATCGACTTTGCAAATTCGTCGTGTGTTTTTTTCTTATTTAAATGCATAACTCTAGACCCTCGAAATGTTGTATATGGATATCAGATGAAGAAGGTAGAAGAAGAAGGAAGAAGAAGATAAGGTGTCACAACATAAACCGTAATTAATTTGAGATTGTCTGTAACGTAAATAATGACATGGAAAATAGTAGCTGATGACATGGTAAATCTGATATGATGTCATTTTTTTTCTTATATGACAAGTAAGCCACCAAACAAACACGTAAATCAGCAATCAAGTACAAATGTAAGCAAGTCGCAACGTGAATACTATTTTAATAATTAAGCAACAAAAAATTGGGTGCGAAAATAGGCCACCAAACGAAAACGTAAATATTAAGTCAGTTGTATCGTAAAAAAGATCAACCGTCAAATGATGCTATTTTAATAATTAATCTTTTCTAGTAAATCAGACATAATTAGGCGGAGTTACCATTAATCCATCTCATTACAACTGATTTACGCTGGTTATACGTAAATCAGGCGTAACTATCTCCCATAACTAACCCGTCAATTTTATAACCCAGCCAGCCGATGATCATTACATGAGCACGAGAAAAAAAAAACTCATTCGTGTCCAATCTACAACTCATGCAATTTTTCAACAAATCAACTAGTCGATGTATAAATCAATTGCAACTTGTGTTCGTAAGCTCAAAAATCAGCAAGTTTCTGTAAATCAACTTTCACTTAAGGCTTGTTTATGTTCGTAAGTCAGCTTGAGCTCATAAATCAGCCATGTTCTTGTAACTACCATATCGTTGGAATTATTTATATGTGTAAATCAGCCAAGTTGTTTAATCAACCGAATTGTATATTAACTCAGTCGTCAATACCGTCTTAACGCTTTACGGCTGAGTTCACTAAAACACGTCAATGAATTCCTGTGGTGCAAGATTTTTCTGTGTGACAACAAACGGCTATTCTATTACTCAAACTTGAGATGGTCCGGGTAACCAGACCGGAATAGAATAACCAATGAAATAAAGATCGTTGTAAAATGATTGTGCAGTCCTAGCTAAAGAATCTGAAATTCCATTCAGCGCTCTCGTGATATGAGAGATCTTGAAATCCAGGAAACATATATGCATCGTCTTTCTCACTTCCAATTCTGTTGCAAAACTCAGCCATGCTTGAGAGCCATGTATCATCGCAATCAAATCCTTGCAATTTGTTCCAAAACTCTTACATGTCGAAAACTGAAGCATGTTCTCCATATCCCATTTCTGAATGTAAAGCGGTCTCTCGGCAACTTAAATTCCGTGTCCCCAACAGCTGAGTTTTCCCAAACCTATCCTTCCAAACCCAAACGCAACCACTAAATTGAATTGTGGAAGTCAACGAAGTATCCACCATGCACATGTTGTCCAAGCTTATGACTTGCGACTCCTCAACGCTATGCTCTTAAGGGGGGGAGGCGACCATCTCGTTTGCATTAAACCATGCTTGACATTCATTTTCCCAATATCAGACTACCTCTAGTTGTTCCTTATCTATCCCCCTAAAACGTTTATCATTCAGAGCCTTTTAGATATGCCATATTATCCAAAGATAAGGATCCATATTTAATTTTGGTTCAGCAATGTTATTCTTTCTCTAGAACAGATAATCCATATTGGTGTATATGCTTGATAACGGGAAGATGTTAGGGTTAGTTGGTGTTGCAGATAGAGACCATACTTGTAAAGCTGGGGCGCATTGGAAGATGGCATGAGTAACAGTTTCTTAAGGCTTATTTATGTTCGTAAGTCAGCCTATAGTTCATAAATCAGCCATGTTTTTGTAACTCAACGGTATTATTTATACGTATAAATCAGTCATGTTGATCAAATCAACCGCAATATATATTAACTCAATCGTCTAACCGCAGTAACGCTTTACAATTGAGTTATTATTACATATCAGCTTTTTTTGTTTGGCGCCAAATTTTCTTTTTCTGATATTTATTAACAAGTAGTGACATTTTTGTAGTTAAAAAAAGAAATTATATACTTGTGGTAATATTACTTAATTTGTGTGCTGTTTAAGTAAAATTTTCTTTAAAAAAAACGACTTGGGATCCATCAACATCCATCGTCCACGGCCACAATAACAATCAGTGCCGGGCACGCTAACCAATAAATTAGACTTGGGATCCTTTCACAACAATCATCCTCTTCTTCTTGGCTTTGCTAAATCGACAATTTGCCTTTGCTAAATCGACAATTTGCCAAAACCTCGTCTCCATGGATCCTAAAAACAGAGATTTCCTAAACCACCTCGAAACATACCTCGCCAAAAGAGACGGCGTAGACAAGCTCCTGAAGATCTCTCGTTACACAACCAAGATCATCCTCGCATCATCCCTTCTCCCAGAATCGGGATCCCTAACTCACCGCCTCAAGAGCTTTGAATCAAGCGTCGGAGTCAGCCGCAAAGCCTTCCGTCTCGGAAAATTCGTACAAGACATCAACGCCCTCAGAGCCTCGCCACGTGACTCGAGCCGCGACCTCCTCCTTCTGGTAATCGCGTACGGGGGCGAAGGGTTGTACTACTTCGTCGAGCAGTTCATCTGGTTAGCGAAATCGGGATTGATCGATGCGAAATGGTTGCAGAAGATCAGCGCATGGGCAGAGCTCGTGGGGTATGTTGGGAGCGTTTCGTTGAAGATTAGGGATTTGAGGAAGATTGAGATGTCTAATGGAGGAGAAGAGGAGAAGATGAAGAAGCTTAAGGAGAAGAAGACATTGAAAGTGTTGTCCATCTTGCAAGATCTTGCTGATGGGTTGATGACGATCGCAGATCTTAGGGATGGTAAGGGAGTGTTATCAGCTCCGAGTGTGATTTCTTCAGCAGGTTTGTTCTCAGCCATTATCAGTACTCACAAGAACTGGGTTTCTTGTTGATCATTCGTTTCCGTAATCGATATACTCAATAAATAGTTTCATTTTTTGGTTCTTGTCTGCTTTATTACATCACTGATGTTTTGTTTCAGTGTTCCTCTCAAATTCAATGTTTTATCAGATATATAAACAGAGTTGAAGAAATACATGATTTAAATCAGTAATGATGAAATAATCCAAGCTTTGAAAGCAATAAAAACAAGCTTTTAACTCTTGTTCTTGAATAAAGGTTTCATTTTTTTTTCTTGTCTGCTTATTACAACACTGATGTTTTGATACAAAGTTTAGATATATAAACAGAGTTGAGGCAACTAATACATGGAAAGATGAAATGGTTCCCTGCTTTGGAAGCGATACAAACAGATTGAAGAATTGTTAAAAGTAACATTTTTTCGAACACCATTACAAAGACAAATGTGGTCGTCTACATTTCTTTTAAGGAACTGCTGTTAGATTTTGATCGTTTTAGTTGAAATGGAGGTAAGCAGCCTCTGAGAGGTGACTGTAGGAATAAGGATGACGTCGAAAGCTGTTTTTGTCTCATGGAGATGGAAGACAAGCAACTGAATGAGCTCGTAAGACTTCTCTTTTCGTTTTCTTCTTCGGGAATTTGCTCGTCTGGATCATGGCAAACCGCTGTAATCTTGAGTGACTCGGGAAGTATGCAACTACACACCGAACCTGCAGGAAATGCAGAGTTTGTGTTCAAGACAAATCAATCATCTAACAGAGTTCTTCAAACGATTTGCAAATGCAGCGGACCTCTGTTTACCTATTTCCGCAAGCCGGTTCACCCATTTCGGGATCTTCTTGCCTGTAAGCTTGTAGCAAGCGTCCTGGCAGAAGTGGTTGCAGTTCTTAACGATCAAGTGATACATATTCCCATAGAAACTGCAAGCCATGTTCTCCATGAACTCTCTAACTTGTGCCGGGTTTAAGTTCGTGGTTCCAATGAATATCGACTTCTTAAATTTGAAGCCTGGGCATTGCCTTGGTTCAACTTCAAAAACACCACTGTTTGCATAATCATGTGCACCGAAAGCATATTCTACTCCATGAACTGTGCATTCAACATCAAATCTTCAGAGTTAGCTAGCAGTAACTATAAGACAACAATATCAACAAGAAACACACAAAAGCTTACCTTCTACACCAGAGTGAAATATACCGAGCCCTGCCCAATAGATATATCCGTTAATAGGAGTCAAGTCATAAACATTGAGATAGACTGGTGCACGGCCTGGACCATAGTTGTTCGACTTGATTTTCGAAAAGAAGCAAAACCGCGCAACTGATTTGCTTTTCAGATGAAGGGGTGCAAGAGATTTCCAACGTTTCTTTGGCTCAGTTTTCATCTTTTCCCCTAACCCTGACAGAAACTCTAGCAGCGATTCTGACCAACCTGCTCATTGAGCAATTCATGTTCAGATATTAGACTCAATATCTGAGTCATATTAAGACAGAAAAGGGGATACAAAACTGAAATAGAAAACATTTTGATTAATCAGACAAAACTTTAAGTGAAAATGGTTACCTTTCTTCTGCTTAGGCTCTGCCTCTCCCTTCAACATTGGATGCCTCAGTAGAGGTTATTCTGTACGTATGCATCAATCAATGACATTTTCTGAAAGGCGCACAAGCAAAGAGCTCTGTGCCACAATTCTGTTTTTAACAGAACTTAAGAGACTGATACTAACAAAAAACAGAACTTTTTTTATAATCTTTGCTAGTTGGCTGAAACACAACAACAGCTCATTTAAAAGTCAACACAGATCTCTTGTGGCCGGCTCAAATCAGTTATACAAGACTTGAGTATAAATATAATAATAGAGCATGCACCTTTAAAATTTAAATAAACAAAACTGTGGTCACATCTTTCCATCTTAATATAAACAAGAATGGGTCATTCTGAAGATACGTTTTGTGATACTAGAAAGATGTGGTGGCCTAGAAAAAGTGTTGTTAAACCCTTCAAAGTCCAAATTTTCTATGCTACTTTCCAAATATGCAAGATCAAAAAGGAAAAGTGAGCAAAGATGAGTGGTATAATATAAAGCCGCGCTCTTAAAGAGTTGCTATCATGTCAGTACTTGCAATCATGAAGACGAAAGATATTGGTGGTTTTGCATTAAATTAAGGAGAATAATAGACAGGAGAAGATGATACAGATAGATTTAGTAAAGGGCTTAGGAGACAAGTCAAAATTTCGACAACTCATTCCAACTAACTTTTAAGTCTTACTAACAAAATAAAACTCAAATGACTCCAATTAAGATGAACAGTTGTATATCATGAAACTTATACTTAAAACAGTATTAGCTCAATATAATTCCCAGTCTTAATTTATACACTTTCTCTATCCGCATAAGATCTATTTAAAACTACAACACTAAGTTTGAAACTGCATTCATTCCCCAAAAAAAAGCAAAACTTGAAAAGTGTAGTATTAATCTTGAAAAGTTATTGCAAAACAAAACTGACCCATTTTGCACTGTCAATTTAGAAATAGATGTACTGTCTTTGCTAGGGTTTAGTGTTCCAGATCTGTAGGAAAAACAGAGCTTTAAGGAGAGCAAAGAAATTCTAAGCTCTTGCTACTATTCCTAGAAGGAGAAGGCGCTATGAATTTTGAGAAAATCAAAACCGGAACATTTACATTAACCAGATAATGTATTGGCGGAAAAGAATATATAAGAGAGAAAAATTTCTAGAGAATGTAAAACTTACCAGAGAAAACCATTAGGCAACGGTCCAGAGAAGTGACTCGGCACTAACTGTGTGAACCACCTGAGACCGAATGTTTTCTTTTTCCTTCTTAAAACGGAGACTTAAATTTGTGTGTTTTAATTTTTTTTTTCTTTTTTTTTTATAGAATCACAAGTAGAAGATGATAACGAGGGAGGAGAAAAACCAAGGGTGAATATTGAGGTTGGATGATGATTTCAATGTATCGAGCTTGGAAAAGGTCTTTCAGAATAAACATCATCTTATTTGCTAACTGTTAATAGAACACATAGCGGTAACAAAAAAACTTGACATGCGGCCATACGTGATGTGATAATTATTGTCAAAGATGTGAAAGCTGATCAAATTATTATTCATGCTATTTTCGAATGTCCATCAATTTTACAGACATAATCTTTATCAGCAACATCATTTAGCCCGAATATTTTTCGGCCAGAGCATCTACGCTAAAATAATTTATATTTTTTGGAGAAAGAACATCAATGAAGAACCAGAATTTTACAGAAATCCTTATCCTTAAATAATCTAGTATATCAACGAAAGATCGGAGAGATAATCTATTTAGGGGCGTAGATAAAGATCCTCTGGAACTAGTCAAATATGCAGAAAGCAAATGTCTAAGTTTAGTTTAATGCAAATGAAATGATGCATTCATTTCCACAAGAACATCTTAATGAAGAACCACGAGCCTTAAGCTTGGGTAACATCTGTATGGTGGATGGCTCTTACTCTACATCTCAATTAGGGTTTGGATGGACAGCATGGGGAAGATTTAACTTACGGAGATGTGAAACTTAAGACTTCGAGAGGCTGCTTTACATACATAATTAGAAGCAACGATGGACTCTGGAGAGTATGATCCAACATTCGACAAGTCAGAAATTTTGGACTGTAAAGATTTGATCACAAGGATAAAAGAGCCTCATGCATGGCCAAGTTTTACAACATAATTGGATGCGATAAAAAAATCTCCAGCTATGCTTTTCGGCTTTCAAGATCTCTTATACTCCATGAGCGCAAAATGGAATTTTTGATTCTTTAGCTAAAATTGCAAGGTCTTTTCATGGAGACTCTACTTTATTGGTTGTTCAATTCATGTCTGATTATCTAGATCATCTCAAGTTCAAGTAATAGAATAGCTTTTCGTTGTTAAAAAAAAAATTATTTTTCAATCAAAAAAATCAATTTGGTTACTTACTTTTGAGTAAATTCAAGATAGAATACAATATGTGGAGTTATTAACATCAATTGCAACACAAGTTACTATGCTTTTTGTAAAATTTGACGGTTCATTAGAAGACTTCTTTAACGGTCTTCTAATTCGCGGTTAAAATTCACTTAAATTTAAGTTTTCTGCTAAAATTTTAATTTTCCGCTTAATTCGCGTGATATCTTCTGAGAAAGCTGCTTGTAAAGTCTTGTGAGAATGCTGCTCGTGAAGTCTGGCGAGAAGTCTGCTATATAGTCTTAGATTTGAAAAAAAGATGCATATCTCAAAATGTTAAAAATGATTACAACCAAAGAAAGTTTTTTTTTTTAAATAAGACTTTAAACTTAAATAAGAAGAAAACAATTAACATAAAGAAACATATCTTACTTTTTTGAAAGAAAGATAGACCAAAGATACAATTTTAAGCTAAAATAATAAGAAAATAATCACATTAAGTTGAATCTATAATTTTATTTAAATTTAGCACACAAAAACACAAAAAAAATATAATTTCTGAAAATAAAATCTTACCAAGTTGTTTTTTGTTTCCATAACCGAATTTTCTAAAAAAATGAAATTTGAAGTCTTTTGGAAAAGTTTGCTAATAAAGTCCAAAGTCCGATATTATCCTTAGATCTGAAAACCTTCATATTCCAAACGTGAAAATGTTTTTAAACATAGAAAACTTCATAAATAAATATTTTTAGCTTAAGTAATAAATAAAACAATCACATTAGGTTGAATCTATAGCTTTTTGAATCTAAAATATGAAAACACAAAATACATATCAAAAATTTATGGATCTACCTTTAAAAGAGTGGATGGTGAAAACCATTAAATATAAAACCTACAAAAACAAGATAAAGTTGTATGAAACTCATGAGATAAAAATATGAGAAATTGATATAAACGGTGTCTTCATGTTTAAAGAGATTAGAGAGAGGTTAGAGCGTTTTACTATGAGAAACTTTACATTTTTGTTTCAGCCTGTTGAGAGGAAGAGAGAGAATATGTAATTTTTTTTATAGAAGGAGACATATTTCCAATTAGGTAAAATATTTTCGTTTCAGAAGAGTTTGTGGGAAGTCTTCTAACATAAGATGCATTAGAAAACTTTTTTAACCCTAAATTTACTATTCGTTTCAGAAGAGTCACTAAGAAGATTTATCCAGAATCTTGACTTCTGGAGAAGTCTTCTGAAAATGGTTGCTAACGAAGTATGAAGTTTAACTTAGATATGAAAAAACAGTATATCCAAAACGTTATTATGGCTTCAAAATAGAGAAAGTCTCAAAAACAATTATGTTTAAATAATATATAAAACAGCCTCATTAGGTTAAATCTATAACTTTTTCGAATCTACCATATAAAATAGATAAATACATATCCAAATTAATAGATTTACTTTTAAAGGAATGAAAGATGAAAATCATGAAATGAAAAACCTGCAAAATAATATAAATTAGTGAGAAAGACATGAGACAAAAATGAGAAATATATATGAAGTTTGATGTTTTCAAGTTCAAAGAAATTAGAGGGAGATTTGAAAGTTTTATAGAGTGAGAAACATTGCATTTTTGTGGCAGCCATTTAAGAGGAAGAGAGAAAATATGTATTTTTTCTTGATATAAAGAGACAAAAAATCCATTTAAGTTAAATATATTTGGTTCGAAAGATTTCTTGGGAAGCCTTCTAAACCCTAAATTTAATATTTGTCCAAGAAGTTTCGTAATGCATCATACGTATAATCAAATAACTAACCAAGTACCAACAAACACTTCATTAAACATAAGATCAACTTATAAAATGTTTAATATATACAAAACTAAACACATATATTTCAAATTTAATTTTATAAAAAAAAAGGATTCGAAAATCTAACCCTAAAATACAAACAATACTTTAACATATGTTATCAAACTCTAAACCAAGGAAAATCATAACTTACAACCTATATTCACTCATCGATATATTGATGTTTACCGTATTGTTGGTACCATTATTCATTTTTACCTTCACTAAAAATATATTTTCACAAATACCTTCATAATTAAAGAAGCAAAAGACTTTTCTACCATTTCTTTAAATAAATATATAAAAAATTATTTAAATTAAAATAATATACAATATTTTTTATAGTTTTCAAATTATACGCTTTCAAATTTGAACTTTTTTATAAATATTTTTTGTACAAAAAGTTTTTTTTTTGATATTCTTCAAAAGAAAAATTTGAAATTCTTTTTGAAATTCTTTTTATAAATTGTTTTTAACTATTTATTTATGTATATAAACTAGAATCATAAACTCCACATTCCAAAACCCTACCATACTCCTCAACTCTAAACCTAAATCTAGATTACTCTAAACTCGAGTGTTATAATTGTTTTTTACCTCTTTAAAAATGAGCGTAAAAATTGTTAAGATAAACATGAAAATGGTATTATGAATGTCGTAGTTTAGGCAATTTTTCTTAAATTTTTATCATTTAAAATTGTTTATGATTTCAATTTATTTTCTATCAAAATATTTTTTTTTATTATTTTTTAGATTAAATACATGAGAAGACTTCTAGAAAAGACTTCACTTGCCTCAAAAAAATTCTTAGAATTATAATCGTAAAAATGATTACTTTTGCATTTGACCGAATTTAGGATATATTTTTGCATTTAAAATCAAAGATCATTTTTGGCAAATTCCCCTAATAAAAATTACATTCCAAATTGATTGTATTACATTGATAATAATACATATCTAATAAAATAAACAATATAAAGAATAATCTTCAAAGTTCAACCTTATTTCATTTTATATTTTCATTAAAATATCATTATCAGAAAATACATCAAAATTTAATAACAAAAATGTTTAACAGAATTTAAAATTGCTAAATTAAATAGCATAAAATTTAATGTATTTTAGAAGAAAGATTAAAAATCTTTAATCTAATAATACATGTATTTGAAAAACTGATGAAATACATAACTAGAAACCACCAGACTTTTTAATAATTTTAATTCTTTCAAATTCAATTGAATTTTAACACCGCCTAGACTTCTACTATTGTTCCAAATCGAACAAAATAGTCGTAGTCTCGCAGACCAAAAAGTGAAACGCAACATCTCAAACATCATTCCGTCTAACTGATGATTGGTCGACAATCAGCTATAAAACATTCGATTCTTTTTTTTGTCGACAAAACATTTGAATATACTTTGGCATTTGTTATAACTGTCGAGTACTGTTAGGGCCTGACTGGCTCAAACGCAGCGATTGCGGTTGCGGCTGCAAGCGTTTGCGGATGCGGGTGGTTGCGGTTTTTAGCGGTTTTAAGAGATTTGTACGACTGGTTATGCGGTTAGAAATTAGTGTGTTTGCGGGATACTTATGACTGGTTAACTACCGAATATAGCAACGGTTAAATAATAAATTAACAATATTTACATTTTATATGATTATAAAAATATCAAAAATTATAATATTATAATAAATATGAAAATTATATTTAGAAAGTTATAGTTTTAAATTTAAAATTATAGAAAATATTTTTATTTTAAAATTTTATAGTATTAATTAAAATATAATAGATATATTTTAGTATTTTTATAATTCCATATTAAAAATTTATTGAATACTTTTGTTTTTGTATTTATATGGTTTTTTTTTAAAAAGAAAAAAAAATTATCCTCCCGCAACCGCCCGCAACCGCAAACGCTAGCTGGAACCAGCTTTTGATTTTAAGAGGTTTGGAACGGTTTGAACCGATTTGTAGCGGTTTGTATGATTGTTTTGAAACGCTGGCAACCGCTACCAACCGCAAAAGCTGCGTTTGCGGGTGGTAGCGGAAAAACCAGTAAAGCTCTTAATTAAATTAATTTTAGTTTTTTCTTTTGTTTTCAATCATCCAAATAACTTTTATTTAGTTACGCAGTAAGTCTGATTTTGTTCACATAAATTGCGATCACTTCAGATTGGTGTATATCCGTTGACAAATAAAAAGCATCACATAAGTTGCGATCACCTAAGATTGGTGTATATGCACGTTGACAAATAAAAAAGTTAGTGTATATCCGTTTTTTTTTATTTAATCATCAACAAACATACTCAATTAAAATTCTTCAAACCATACTGGTAACTCAGAATCCATGTGAACGACAAAAAACAGTTGTTTCCTCGCACTGTGTGCCAGATTATCCACTCTTATATTATGCGTTATTGAAATATGGATAATCTCCGAGTGATTAAAACTTTCCTTCAAATGTTGAATATCTTCTAGATAAGTTGCAAATACAAGCCATTCTGCTGGTTCCGAAACCATCTTCACCAATTGAGAATAATCTGTTGCACACGTTACATAAAACTGTCTTAATTTCTTCATACTTTTCATTGCCCAAATAAGAGCTTCCCGCTCTGAATGAAGAGGAGAGAGACTGGCTCTCGTATTCCTTGCTCCCAGCAGCCCGTCGAAACCTTCTAAAGTACTGTACCACCCATTCCTTGAGAAAGGAACATTGTCTTTCCAAGATCCATTCGTAAATCACCATCGACCCGAAATGTTAGGTAAATTATCTGAGTTTCCTTCCCTGTATCGGGCTACCCGTTGTGAAATATTTGTTCGAGCCTCTATCCAAATCCTTGATTCAGTTTTTGCGAATTGCAAGGTATCTCTAAGATCAGTATTGATATTTCTGAAAACAATATTATTTCAACCTTTCCAAATGTACCCTAGAATCCAAGCAAACTGATGACTAGCCTCTACTGGGGAGACCCTCTAAAACAGATGATCCATATTCACAAAAATCGATTGTGTAGGAAAAACAGTTATTTTCGATGGAATGTGTGATAGAGCCAAAACTTGGACTGCCGGGGCGGGGGGCATTCAAAGAATACGTGATTTATTGATTCTACTTCCACACCACATCGTGAACATTGTGTATCCCATTGAATCCCTCTATCCCGAAGAATGTCCTTTACTGAGATACATCATGATACTATTTTCCACAAAAAATGTTTAATTTTAGGTGGACACTTTATTTTCCAACAAAAGGCCTTAAGAGTAGTCACATCTGGACCGTAAATCGGAAGCGTCTTCTCTAAATCTGGATACACTCTCTCCACCTGATAACCATATTTAACCGTATATTTCCCATTTTTGGTGAAGTGCCAACCGTCTCTATCGATGGTATTATGCTGACTCAAAGGTATACTTTCTATAATTTTTGCATCTTCTGGGACCACCAAATCCCGAATCACCTGAGAGTTCCATGTACGTGAAGTGGTATTGATGAGAGAGTCCACTGTAAGATGAGGATTAAGAATTTGTTGATTATTATTTACTAGTCTCGGACGAGTGGTTGGGATCCAGGGGTGATTCCATACAGAAATGGATGATCATGTTCCCACCCGTTTAATTAGTCCTTTGCTAACCAGAGATCTAGCTGATATTATAATTTGCCAGCCATAAGATGGTGAGTACGATCTAATCGGCTCCATGGGTGATGCATTCCTGAAATACCGTCCTTTGAAAATTCGAGAAAATAATGAATGTGGTTTCTCTATTAAACGCCAGAGTTGTTTTCCTAACATTTCCGTGTTAAAGTCTGTCAAATCCTTAAACCTCAGACCTCCATCATCCTTGTCAGGGCACAATTTATCCCAAGATTGCCAATGCATGCCTCTACTATTTCCCCCTGAACTCCACAAAAATCTTGCCACCGCACTTTTCAAGTTTTGCGTCACCAATTTTGGTATTCGGTAACAAGACATGACATGTTTTGGTAAAGCCGTAACCACCAATTTTATAATTACCTCTTTTCCTCCCTTCATGAAAAAATTAAAAGTCCATCCAAATAACCCTATTATTCTTGGGTCTTTGACCCTCCCATACTCTCTGGCATTCTCAAATATGTTCTCATGCCTCCCATATTCTGTATCCCTAGTATGTCATTTAGAACCTGTCTAGTGGATTCCTCCACTTTATGCCCAAACTGCAGAGAAGATTTTTGAAAATTTATCAGCTGACCAGAAACTACCTCGCAATCCTTTAAAATCTTGAGAATTGTTTGACACTCTTCTTTTTGTGCCTTACAGAAAAAGGACTATCGCCCGCGAAAAGAAGATGGGAAATTAACGGGCATGCCTTTGCAACCTTTAGGCATGTTAGTTGCTTCGCCCTTTCCGCTTTTTTAATATTCGCTATTAAAGCTTCCGTACACATGATGAATAAATATGGAGAAGGTGGGTCACCCTGGTGTAGTCCTCCCTGTGGGCATATGAGTCCCCTTGGATGACCGTTCAATAAAAATTTGTACTGTACCGAAGATATACATTCCATCATCAATTTAATCCATTGAGAATCAAAACCCATCTTCTGGACCAGTGCTTGAATAAAGGTCCACTCCACCCTATCATACGCTTTACTCATATCCGTTTTAATTGCCATAAATTTGCTCTGGCAAGATTTATTGGTTCTCAATCCATGGAACATTTCTTGAGCAATAAGAAAGTATCCGATATCAAACGTCCTGGTACAAAAGCCGATTGAATTTCCTAAATAAAAGAAGGAAGACATCCTTTGAGTAGCTGACATAGAACCTTGGAAATTATTTTGTATCCTACATTGCAATGACTTATCGGCTTCAGCTCAGTCATTCTTGTATGTCTTTCTGTTTTTGGGATCAAACAAATGTTGGTAATGTTTAGCCTAGCATCCAGTTTCCCTGTTTGTAAAAAAATATTTACCAAATCTAAAATGTCTTTTTTAATGATGGACCAAGAGTGTTGGAAACAAAATGCTGTCATCTCATGCGGTCCCGGTACTTTCTCTGGATGCATCATAAAGAGGGCAATCCTAACATCATTCTCTGTCGCAGGTCTAAGCAACCGTTGATTCATTTGATGGGTAATGCTTGATTGTATCTCATCCAGGAAACCTTCAAAATCAGATGGTGAGGTGGAGCTAAATAAGTTATTAAAATAATTCACTGCAACTTTCTCAACATCTGTTTTCTCTGTTATCCATTGTCCGTCTTCGTCGTGTAGACCCACTATTCTGTTCCTAGTTCTCCTTTGTTTTGTTAAGGAATGATAAAACTTAGTATTAAGATCCCCTGAAATATACCACATATTCCATATTCTGACTCTTCTGCTGCCAATAATTCTCTTCATCTTTATACGTTTCTTATAATTTCCTTGAAACATCGACTATGTCCTCCTTAGTTTTACTATCATCTGATTGAAATTCTGCCAAAGCTCTTTGAAGTTCACTAATCTTTTCCTTCCCATATGGAGAGTTATTCTTCCTCCACCTTTCAATTTTGTGTCGGCAGTTAGTTATCTTTGTGACAAAATCCAAATGGTTGTTCCCACTTGTTTCCTCCAATCATTTACCAATAGAATCCATTAAACCTTCCTGGCCTATCCATCTTTTATCAAACCTAAATTGTCTTCACCTTTTAGGCATCTTTTCCTCAAGAAACGCTACAATGGGATGGTGGCAGATCCCACCATTCCAAGGTATTCTGTGTACGAGCAGGGGAATAATGTATGCCAATCTTCATTCGATAGAGCCTGGTCTAACCGGCATCGTATCGTTACGTGTCCTTTTCCATTTCCTCTTCTTCCTTGCCAAGACATTTGATTCCCCCGCGCTGGGAATTCCAATAACCCACAATTCCTGATCATATTATTAAAAGCCAAGAAAGATCCCACATGTCGAAGGGCACCCCCTTGCTTCTCATGATTCCCCGTGATCTCATTTAAAGAGCCAATAATAAAGCATGGCTCAGTCTTCGAAATCCCGTACCGTGTTAACCTTTCCAAAACCTGCTCCCGTAATTTTTGTATTGGTTCTCCATAGACAAAGGTCATGAAAATCTTTTTTCCCAAAATCACTACTTCCACATCAGTCATTCGAATACTCGTGTATAAAATATTGACTTGGTAGTCAACTCCCAATTGGGTCCATTGTAATCAACTTGTCATATCCAAAATGAGATTGGAACCCTTGAACGAAATAAAAATCTTGTTTCGTCTCCGATAAAAATAAAATGTCCGGTTTATGCTTATGCCATATTTCCCTAAGGTAACTGATGGTCCATTGGCTACCCATACCTCTACAATTCAAGCTGAGGACTCTCATAAAATCAGACCTATAATTTTGCTCATGCGAGCTGTTAACTTCGGTATGATGAAACCTTTAGAAAAATACGAATCATTAACCATATACCTCGGCATCTGGCACCATGCTACCACCGCACCAGCCCCATTCCGGAGACAAATATCAGAACATTTTGTTCCTAGCATGCCTCTTTTCTCACTTAATTTACCATCATGCAAACCCCATGAACGTGTCATATCCCTTCCTTCCCGAACAAGAATTAAGCCCATGTTGTTGCACCCAACTTATGTAAATATGTTCCATATTATCTTTACCAATTTCCACTGCAAACATAAACCATATTATTTGCTTGAGACTTCTATACATAATTTCTTTTCGAAAACCACTTAAAAGGAACTCTCCAAAACTGTGCATGATGAAAAGTTGTTGACCGATGAATGATACTTTATACAAATCCATAAGTGATGCTACCTTCCACAATTGACATTCCTAACTTTACCACAACATTTATTTTCTTTTCTCTACCAGTCGTATCTTGCAATTCTTAATGAATCATTCTTTGACAATTAAGAGAATCCAATATCTTCAAAAGGCGTGAAGAAGCCATGTTAAGACATTGACCAAAATCTCTCCTCATAATGCCATCGAATACCAATGCCAAATGATGAATGAGTCCCTGTAAAAGCATAATTAACCTCGTCCATAACCATGAGAACAAGATTCTTAGTATATACTCTAGTAAAACAGAGTCATGCCGAGACCGTGAGAAACCATAGAAACCACTTTTAATCCATAATAAAGTCTGATATCGAGAGAGAGAAGCATACAATGAGATAATCAAATTAAAAAACCAAACAAACATGACCAGACTGACCCGTGGACTGCTTAACAAGCTTATTAGAAAAAAGAAATGAAAAAGACCAGAAACAAACAATGAAGATCCCAACTCAGCTTCGTCATACTTGATCATGGATACTCTTAGTTCTTTGAGGTATTTGGCTTGGGGTTTAAGGAACCCTTATCATCCACCTGCTTGATGCCCTCTCCCTGGTGAGATCCATTCTTAGCCTGCGTACGCTTGCGTGGACATACAAAGCCTTGTACCAATCTCTTCTTTGTGGTACCCCCTGCTCCAATCCCCACGTTTCTAAAAAGTTTCTTCTTTGCTCCACGTTTCTTCACTGTCTCGCTCTCAACAGCGCTTTTCTCAATCTCACCTTCCTCCTTGTTCTCCTCATCTCCTACTTCATCTCCATCTGCATCAGGATCATAATAAATTGCACCTTTGACCTCACTTTCCTCATCGGAAAGATCCTGAAAATCTTCACCTACACCATTATCGTTCCCTGTCTCAACCTCAGGCACAAGGTTCTAATCCATATCCATATTGATGAAAACCTCCCGAGGAGTCGGCACTCTAAGTTGGTAAAGGGGATAAGCCTCACTGCTATGAAACTGTAAAGCTTCAAATACAAGGGATGCCCTTGTGGATTGAATGGTCGCACGAAGGATGCAGAAAGCCTCCGATATTCCAACTCAATGCCCTAGGATATGACACACCTAGACGACAATGAGGATGATTTCCTTGATATGACGCACCAGGATAAATCAGTTTGATCCCTTGGATATGACGCACCAAGACGGAACGAAAACATCAATGGATATTACACACCATTGAAAGAAAAGTTAGAATCACTATAAAGGTTCCAAAAATAATCTCTCAAAGCTTATTTTATTTCAATAGAGATTACAACTTCTTTATAGGAAACTAAACTTGTCCACAAAGCTAGATATTTGTTACATTGAAAATGATAAAACTAGTGCATGGAGGAGAGATAGTGTTCTTGAAACAAGCATTCCTTGCATGCAAGAGAGAAAGCTTTCATGCAATTAATCACCTAATTTTCGTCACTCCCCTTGGACAGTAAATAAACCACTTTTTATGAATCTTTTTGGGCTTGTAACTTGATAAAAATAGGCTGGACATATTAACTAACATCATGGGACAATTTTTGAATGTCTTCGATACTCTTTCATATATGAGCCCAATATCACATCACATATCTTCTTCTTCCTTGATGATATTCATAGCTTCTAGAACCTCGTTAGCCAGATCCAAGCCCTCATCGACATGCACTAGCTCCACGGTTTCCTCTTTTTTCTGAGAGAACTCCGCTATATGCGCCACCATCGGCACCTCCTTCTCTTGCTGATCCGTAGGTTTAGATTCTCTGGCCTCCCCTGATCCCTCATTCTTGGTATCAGAACGTCGTTCAGTGTTCCTTTCACGGTAAAGAAAATTATCTCTGGGGCTCCTCTCTCTTCTCACACCCGTTTGTGATGAGAAATATAGCGATCCTCATACGCACCATTCTTGGATCTTTCCTGGTGAGAAACATAGTGATCATCATACTGCAGCATGATGAGTATGGAGTATACAGAGATGAGGATGGGAATGCACATACACTGGATGTAAGGATCATCAATGTTTCTAAGGAAGATATAGAAGCAATACTGGAGATGGCAGATAGCGCAGAAGGGAAGTATATGAGTCTACCACAATATGAAAGATGTTTCCATCTTCCTAGAGTTCTTCACCCAATACACTACCCGCCGCCTAGTTCATACAACAAAGACAACATAGAGGAACTGCTGAATGACATCTCTATATCAAGGAGGAAAATGTTTGATGAGTTTTATGAAAAGATAGATGATGTTTATTTTCCTCTTGTTAACCCTATTGCAGGATTAGAAAGTCGGATGAAGGAACTGAAATTGAAGGTAGACTTAGCACACAAGACCATCCACATGCAGCAACTAGAAGTAACTTAAGGTGAAGAAGCAATCAATATCTTCATTTGCACTTGGTTCGAGATGAGCAAAAAAGATTTTGATACTTGTTTCCCAAAAAGTATCATATTGGTAAACTTTTATTTAGCGTTATTTTACATTTTTTCTGATTTTTCGTGTTTTTAATTTCAGATAATAAAAAAATTCGAGGAGACAATTACACTGAGCATCGACCGATAGGACCGGCCGGTATCGATCGACAGTTCATCATCAACAGTGACCGATTGCAACTTAATTGTGTCGATCGACACTGACATCCAGCGAGCAGGTATATCGTTCTTCCTTGTTATATTGAGTTCTTTTGATTTATTTACCCACCAAACTTTGACTGAACAACACTAAGGACAATGTAATTTAAGTCTGGGGCGGGGGGAGGTTTACTGATATTGTATTCCATTTTGAGTTTTATTTATTAAGTTTTTACCAAATTTTATTGATTTAAGAAAGGGATAATGATCTTATTACAATTTAGTTACTACTCTAACCACTCTCTAGCACCATCTAGATTTATTAATTGCAGGATGTATTAGATGGAAACACTGTAGTGTATCACGTGTTACTCACATCCACACCTACTGAGAATGTCTGGAGAAACCATAGTGGACTTCTAACCTTAATTTACTCTACTCGCTTATTTTGAGGCTTGGTATACATTGGAGTGGAGTCCTCCTGTGAGTCTGGAAGGTATTAGACTTAGTGCCTCTGGTTTCCCTGTCACCTCTCTTCAGCATCTATATACTATAAAAGATTGAAATGATTTATTGCGGTTTAAAGGGGTAGGAATGTTTCTCCCGACCCCATTATTCTACTCTAATAGAATGATCACACATTGTTGGAAAGAAAGGGGTAGGTACACTACCGATGACCCCACTATTCGCCTACACTCTGCCAAAAAAGATCGACAAAAGAAAAAGAAAAGAAAAGAAAACGATTCAAAGAAGAGAGAGGGAAAGAACCAGATATTTACCTGTAGGTCCAGATACTTGCTTCAGTTGATTCCATGTGTCCCTTGATCGATATTCCCAAGATGTAGACTACACATCTATTTTATGCAGAAATGAAGTCAGTAGAGGGGTATGTCAGGCACTGTCAGTGGAGTTATGTGATGTATGGTATGGTGACTAAGCTAGAGTGTAGCACATTGAATCATCTCTGCGGTTAGTAATGATTCATTCTCACCATTCATATTTGCCGAAGTGAGAGTAGTGATTTCAAATTATGTGAGTCTCTCCTGTTTTCAAACCATCTTTTATTAGGACCTCTTGTTTTGCTTGAGGACAAGCAAAAGGGTAAGTTTCGGGAGTTGATATACCATGGATTTCACCAGTTTTTAGCAATGTTATATAAGTGTTTTAGGATTTATATATTATGTTTTGAAGTCTTTTTAGAGTATTTACAGGTTCAGACATGTTTTGGAACAAAGTGGTAATTTTGGAGCATATTGGAGATAAAGATAGGAGAAACTCATAGCTGCGGATAGGACATTCAGAGTCAAACGTCAATCGACAAACACCACTTGTCGTCGATTGACAGCGAGGCGCGAGAAGCGGGCCGCATGTCATGACCGACTTGAAGCCCAAGAATCCACATATTTCCCTGGCCGACTTTAACCTAATATTTATGTGCTTTGTCATTGTTTTGGGCACCACACACTTTTCTACACTTACATATTTTCATACCACAAAGATTAGGGGTTTTAGTAGTTTGTAGAGAAGATCCAAGACTCTGAAGAGCTTTGTATTAGAACTCCATTTTTCTACCTTATTCTATTCTATGCAGTTTATTCAGATTATTGCTATGTCTCGTTTTGCTATGTTTGAGTAATTCACTTGTTAGATTTAGGGATTAATTAGGTTTATGAAGGATAACCCCAAATATAGATTTGCTAAGGTGATAAATATCCTTTAAGGAATTGCTTGTAATGCTTGTGTTCTAGATTAGCTAACTAGAATCCTGATATTGGGATTGTGGACAACTATGGTTCTGCGCCATAATAGATTCTCTTGAACTAAGATTTATAGAAACATGTGATAGCTGATTTAGTTAAGATTAGTGAACATGTCGATTAATTCTCTGACGCTTGCCTAAGAAAGCATCGATCGATGCTAAGTCAATAGCATCAATCGACGCTCGATCCGTATCAACAAGCGACATCTAAGATATTGTACTTGATCAATAGGATTGATTCGCAGTGGAAGCTAGAATACTTTTGCATAAGAATTTGAGTTCTTGAACTGACAACCTAAGTATTTTATATCAATATAATTCTGATTACCTGAAACACTAGATCTAATGCTTTCTCTTCATTGTTAACAACCTCAATCAATCAACTGAACAACTACTTGTTTACTCTGTTTCATTGTTTATTGCTTTTAAATTATTTGCCTCGCTTAATCACATCTTCTTTAGATCTATTGTGTGCCTTAGTTCCTCGTGAATACGATCCTTAAGTAATGCAATTGAACATTTTATTTGAAACAGTAAAGTCACTCATTAGGATAATTTGAATGATATAACATGCATTAGTCATGTCAACAAGTTTAGAGAAAATTAATAATGAGTCATAAATTTTGTTGAATCACAATAGCAAGCTAGTCATCTAATGAAATTATAACGTTTCCACATAAGCAGGTTCTCAATCAATAGCATGATTAAGAATACAAAATATCATATAGTGTAATTCTTTCATAAATTAGTGATTAAATCCTTCTTGTTGATTTTTTTAATATTAGTTTCATTTCCTGTAATTTTCTAATTTATTGGTATATATTAAGATTAAATTAATTGAATATAAATTTTAATCAATTTTATCTTACAATTAATTTTTAGAACATTGAAAAAAGATAAATAAATAAATCGAGAAGAGTTCATATTATTTTATTGACCATGGGCTTACATTGTCAATTGTTGTATTGGTTACAAAATATCCTGTTGGAGCGTCTGGACTCAAAAATCCTGAACAAGGAATAAAAATCATTCTTATTGAACACCCAAAAGTGAATGATTTTTAATGCATTTCTTGTGGGCGGATCATAGTAATCCATTCATGATTGTGTTTGTCTCACTTCATGTTTTCAGTCCATAAAAGGTTGTTCAATCAGGTCTGCTATACTTTCTTTGTACAAGTAATGATTCCATGTTGGTTCTTTGGTAGTTTAGGCGATAATAAGGAATAAATTTTTATAATACGCATTAATTACCTTTGCAATATATCAGGTTTTAAAAACTTGATTCCAAGACTTCGAGTATGTATGTCTCTTGGTATTTCTTATAAATTCCCCCAAAAAATATCTCCAGTCACTGTTGTTATGTTTATGCAAGTTGATTTTCACATCATGTAACATGCCACAATGTTAGTACTTAGTAGCAAGGACAAGTACAACAAGCTTGAAATATGCCGTGTTTTCTTGATTATGAGCTTCTGTATTCATTTGTTGTAATCTTGTGTTAGTTAATATGTCATTTATTTTTGATCAAAAAAAAAAAGTTAATATGTCATTTACTTTATTAAATAAGAAGTTTCTTCAAGACCAATAAAGTAGCCCTATTTGTTTTCTTTTTCTGTCGGAATTCTAAATATACAAAAGTAATTAAAATAAGGGAAATCTGTTTTTTTAGAGCAAAAAAATGGTAACTATGTCCTTTTACACTAAATTATACTACTTTATGTCCTATTAGACTAATTTTTTTCAAAATGGCAGTAATGCCCTTAAAATTGTAATTTTTTAAAAAAGATATATATTGAGTTCGACAAGGGGGATCGATCGATCCCACTTTACAAGTTATAGTGGATCGATCGATCCCGATCATTATTCAGAACAAAAAAAAGCGCGAAATATATACTGATCGACCTGGTCCATTTCACTCGATCGGCGAAGGTCGATTTACACAGATCGACCGATCTGTAAGAATAGATCGATCGATCCCGTGCCGAGGAAAGAATCCCAAATCGATTTTTTGGTTTTGTATGATTATATCTGGATTGATTCCCACTTGATTTGAACCGACCAAGCATGATTTCAACTCTTTAAACTCGATTTCTCTGGGATGAAAGTGAATATTCTCAAAT
>NC_027752.1:23352670-23373693 GCF_000695525.1 Brassica oleracea var. oleracea
ATTGTAGATTCAATGAAAAAAGTAGATTTCGTTTTCTACTTCGTAGAATGTCATTTCTACTTTTTTTAGAACATAATCTGAAATTTATAATTTTAACTTTTTTATAACTGGAAAATATACCTTTAAGTTCATATAGATATTTTAACAAATGTTACTATTTTTCCAAAAATTTTTTGTTCGTAAAACTATTTATTAAAATTATTTTCATAAATATTAAAGGGTATTATAGGAAAATATGACACAAAATATAGATTAGTCTAAATGGACATAGTTACTATTTTTTTCTCTAAAAAACAGTTTTCCCTTAAAATAAAAGGACAAAAACCTCATAATAAATCCTCAACCCCTATGGAGACCAGAAACTAGAGTGAGAGAGAGAGTGATACTGAGAAAAAGGCAAAACAAACACCATCTTTGTCCACCTGCTCAGATAGATAAAGAGAACGATGGACGAGAGACCCGAGACAGAGCTAATATCAATACCTGCAACGCCCCGAGTCTCCACTCCAGAGATTCTAACTCCGTCCGGTCAAAGATCTCCTCGTCCCGCCACTAAATCCTCGTCGGCGGCATGGACTCCTACTTCCTTTATATCGCCGAGGTTCTTGAGTCCCATTGGAACTCCTATGAAACGTGTTCTTGTCAACATGAAAGGATATCTAGAGGAAGTAGGTCATCTCACTAAGCTCAACCCACAAGACGCTTGGCTTCCTATCACTGAGTCTCGTAACGGAAACGCTCACTATGCCGCGTTTCATAACCTAAACGCTGGTGTTGGGTTTCAAGCTCTCGTTCTCCCCGTCGCGTTTGCGTTTCTTGGCTGGTGCGTTGTGCCCAATTCATTTTTCATTTCCAACATCTTTTTCTTGTGTTTCAAATTTTTAGATGTTTGTGTCCAATCTCTCTATCGTTCAGATCCACTTTCAGTTTTTTTTTTGAAAAAGAAAATTTCATCATTGGAAATAATAAATAATAATATACTATTGACTAATTTACTTTTTGAACTTTGAAAACAGTTCAAACTGGCCGTAGATATTTTTTTTCATTTCTCATGCTTCCATCATTACACATTTGGCCACTCTCGGACATACTTTTCGCTTTAATGTAGATTAAGACAGAATCTTTATCGTCTATTTTGTTTCTTGTTAATTTCCGGCAAATATTTGTTTTTCTTAATAGTACATGTATTTGTTGTGAAAAGGATGGTTTTTTTCTTCGAGTATTTGTTCACATTTATGTTTGTAGATAAAATAAATTTTATATGGAAAAATAAAAGATACAATATAATTTTACAAGTTCAAACATTTGAATCATTTATAACTTGTTATGCTTATAGATTGAATATTTGGCTAGTTAGGAATAAACCATTTTCTGTCGACTTATGTTGTTTAGGAGTTGGGGAATTCTATCACTGACAATAGCCTATATTTGGCAACTCTACACACTGTGGATTCTAGTTCAGTTACACGAAGCCGTCCCGGGGAAACGTTATAATCGATATGTTGAGCTTGCACAAGCTGCGTTTGGTAACTGAAATCTACATTTTTGCCAATACTAACTTTTTCTCTCACCAATTACTGATATCGGGGGATTCTTGATTTGGAACAGGAGAAAGATTGGGAGTTTGGCTTGCATTGTTTCCTACTGTTTACTTATCAGCAGGAACCGCGACAGCTCTGATTTTGATAGGTGGAGAGACAATGAAACTCTTCTTCCAAATAGTCTGTGGTCCATTATGCGCCTCGAACCCTTTAACAACAGTTGAATGGTATCTGGTGTTTACTTCTCTATGCATCGTTCTGTCTCAACTTCCAAACCTCAATTCCATCGCGGGACTCTCCTTAATAGGAGCAGTGACTGCGATAACTTACTCTACAATGGTTTGGGTTCTCTCTGTTAGTCAACCAAGACCAGCCACTATTTCCTACGAGCCACTTTCTATGCCTTCGCTTTCTGGTTCGGTTTTTTCTGTGTTGAATGCTCTTGGTATTGTAGCTTTTGCCTTCAGAGGTCACAACTTGGTTCTTGAAATTCAGGTAAAGAAAACGCCAAATGTTTCTGTTTATATTTAATGCAATACTGGACTTGTACTATGAGTAGTGAAAATCTTTGTAGTCGACGATGCCATCGACGTTTAAGCATCCAGCTCATGTACCAATGTGGAGAGGAGCCAAAGTTTCTTACTTCTTCATTGCTCTGTGTATCTTTCCAATCTCCATCGGAGGTTTTTGGGCTTATGGGAACCTTGTAAGTTCCATTTACTATTATATCCTTGGTTTATGTCTTCTCTAGTTTGGTGTTAGATTCTTTTCTTTTCTTTTCTTTTTTTTTAATGTAGATTCAGTTTTGGATCGTTTTCATTTTGGTGTATCAAATATTGAAACTGGTTTGGCTTTTATTTCTTCAGCAAAATTACCGTAAGCATAAGATTTATTTATAGTTGTCTTGGTCTTACAGATGCCTTCAGGAGGTATGCTCGCTGCTCTTTATGAATTCCACATTCACGACATTCCTCGAGGTTTATTGGCGATGGCATTTCTCCTAGTAGTCTTCAGCTGCCTGAGCAGCTTTCAGATATACTCAATGCCCGCCTTTGACAGCTTTGAGGCTGGCTACACAAGCCGAACCAACAAGCCATGTTCAATCTGGGTCAGATCAGGTTTTAGAGTCTTTTTTGGCTTTGTCTCCTTTTTCATCGGCGTTGCACTCCCTTTCCTGTCTAGTCTCGCTGGTTTGCTCGGTGGACTCACCCTTCCGGTCACGTTTGCTTATCCTTGCTTCATGTGGGTTTTGATCAAGAAACCGACCAAGTACAGTTTCAATTGGTATTTCCATTGGGGATTGGGTTGGTTAGGAGTTGCATTCAGCTTGGCATTCTCCATAGGTGGGATATGGAGCATGGTTACTCAAGGACTTAAGCTTAAGTTCTTCAGTCCTAACTGAGTAATATCTCATGTTAAGAAGTCGGTGGGTTTTGCTTGGTTGATAAGTTTCAAGTTGAGAATTTTCTATTGTCTGTGTTTTGTGTAAGAGTGCTTTTGACTTTTGTTTTGAATTGGACCGTTCTAATGTGTAATATATTCAGTAAGCGTTTTTCAATATGAAGAATCTCGTTGTCCGAAGAGTTTATTGGTATCACAACGTTTAACAATCCTGAATACTCACTCCCATAATTTAAATATTTGTTAGTTTCTATTTCTTCACCATACTTGAAACCTTAAATTACTATATTTCTATTTCTTCATCATATTTCAGTAATATGTTTCATTCGTTTTGAGAGCTTCAGATGATTAAAATCGTCAATGAAGTAAAAAAACATAATAATAGTTGATGTAGGGATAAGTAAGGGAGAACTCGCAACACATGCTGAGAGGCAATGATGTGAGAAGTCACAAAGTGGTTAACGACATCATAATTATGGACATATTTAAGCAATGTTGGGTAGTTGATCATTATATATAGACAACCTTTGAATCAAAATAAACAAACATCTTTAAGTGTCTTATTGTTTTTTTTTTCCAAGTGATTCAGTTGTCATGATGACGCTAGTTAGTTTGAGAGTTCATGACACCAACTTGTAAAATATACTACTATATGTTAAAACCAAATTCCTTGGAAACTACATAATATTTAACATGCTTAACATTTAGATTTTCTAATGATCTTAGAGAAAAAGGCCAAAGCTTTCAAATTTAGGCCAAAAAAGCTTGAACTTAGGTTTGAGCAAAAAAGACTCCAATTTTTTTTTAAAAATAGTCATTTTAAATTTTATACTTTGTTGACTGGGCCGAATTAGAAACTCGATAATGTCAACAGTTAACTCATTAAACGGCTGTTAACTAGCACAACGATGTCATTTTGTATCTGTTCAAATTTTTTGTATCTTCTCTTCTTCTCTTTCGCGACACAGGATACAAAAATTAGAATCCCATAACTCTAATTCTGTAATCTCTCAATTCTCTAACCTCCTCATTCTCTAATCTCTCCATTGACGACACAAAGGATGGCTAGGACGATGGGATTACTTCGGGCTTTTCGTAGTGAGGGAGCAGAAGGGAAAGTGTTAGAGAGCCTTTAGAAGCTACAGACGAGCAAGAGAACGAAGCCGGTGAAGGAGGTGATACTGAAGGTGATAATAAGGGTGATCAGAATGGTATTGCTGTCGAAGAAGAAGTTGTCGAGGATTAAAGCGCTCCCTTTGGAGATGATACACACAACAAGGGTGATGTTAGTGATGGAGACAGTGGTTATGACATTTGGTATGATGATAAAATTCCAGACCCATTGTCATCTGATGACAATGAAGAAGAGTATGAGCGTAGATAATAGGTTGCAAATACATTTGGTTGTGAAGAACTTCTGTATTTGGGGAAAACGTACGGATGTGCGTCTGATTTCAAAGTAGCTTTCTTAGGTATTCTCTTCAATCAAGGTATGATATCAAGCTCTATAAGTCTTGTGCTAAGGTGCTTGGTGCAAAATGCTCTGATGTAGAGTCTAAGTGTCCTTGGAGAATTTATTGTTCATATGAAAGAAGAAGACATAAGATGCAAGTGAAGGTATTTGTGAATGAGCATTGTTGCATTAGATTAGGGCACTCGAAGATGTTGAAGACTTCTTCTATTGCCACACTCTTTGAGGAAAGACTAAGAATAAATCCTATGTTTGCTAGGACAGAGATGGCGGATGAGATACGTAGAGAATATAATTTCACTGTCACGGAGGAGCAGTGTGGAAAAGCGAAGGCTAAGCTTTACAGAGAAAGGAAAACCAACCATGAAGCTCACTTTTCACGGATTTGGGACTATTAAGCTGAAGTCCTAAAATCTAATCAATGCTCCACTATGAAGATTGAGACTCTTACAGGGCCTGTAGTAAGAAGAAGACATAAGATGCAAGTGAAGGTATTTGTGAATGAGCATTGTTGCATTAGATCAGGGTACTCGAAGATGTTGAAGACTTCTTCTATTGCCACGCTCTTTGAGGAAAGACTAAGAATAAATCCTATGTTTACTAGGACAGAGATAGCGGATGAGATACATAGAGAATATAATCTCACTGTCACGGAGGAGCAGTGTGGAAAAACGAAGGCTAAGCTTTACAGAGAAAGGAAAACTAGCCATGAAGCTCACTTTTTACGGATTTGGGACTATCAAGCTGAAGTCCTAAAATCTAATCAGTGCTCCACTATGAAGATTGAGACTCTTACAGGGCCTGTGGTAAGGAGCAAACAGAGATTTGATCGTCTTTACATGTGTTTTAAAGCTCAAAGAGAGACCTGGATTGAAACTTGTAGACCCATCATTGGTTTAGATGGAGCATTTCTCAAATGAGATATAAAAGGACACTTATTGGCTGCTGTTGGAAGAGATGGTGAAAATAGAATAGTTCCAATTGCTTGGGCTCTTGTGGAGGTCGAGAATAGCATATAATCTGGGAGTGGCTTGTAAGATTATTGAAGGAAGATTTGGGATTACAAGATGGCTCTAAATTCACCGTTATTTCAGACAAACAAAGGGTTAGAATCTTAATTTATTTTGTTTTCTCAATAAAAATGTAATGAATTGAATGTCTTTAACTTAATAGTTTATGAAAAGCTTAGTAAATGCTGTTAAAAATGAACTACCAGAAGCAGAACATCGAATGACTGCAAGACACATATTGTCAAACTGGAAAAGAGACAGCAAGGATCCTGAGTTAGAGCGTATGTTTTGGGTAATAGCTGGTTGCTACACCATAGGAGAGTTTGAAGACGCTTTAGAGGTACTGAAGAAATATAACAACGGTGCGTGGGACACTCTTCAACTATAAAACCCGAGAACATGGAGTAGGGTATTCTTTAAAATTAGGTCATTTTACAAAAACCAACATTAACAACCATAAAACTCGACAAGAAACCGAGACTAAGCTCTCGTCGCGTAAAACCCGACAAGTAATTCAGAGTGACAATTGGACTTAATCAAACATATGAGAATCATTACCTGTCAGCGGAGAAAGAACTACTCACTACAAGAAAACACGTCTGTTGCAAAAGAAATTTGCGAGGAAATTTTTTCCATGCAAATTTGCGACAGGTTTGCAACGAAATTGCAAGAAAAAATAAAAGCCTCGCAAATTTCTCGCAAATTTGCGTGGGAAAATATTCTCTCGCAAATTTGCGAGGGTCATATATTCCAAACCTCATCTTTATTTCTATTCCAAACCACAATTCCCACATTTGCTTATTCATAAAACAAACTCCCAGCATTCCCTTATTCATAAAACAAACCTCACATTATCTTATTCATAAAACAAACTCCCTCATCTTATTCATAAAACAAATACATCAATCGGATACATCGACATTCTCGTCATCACTAGAAACATCATCATTTTCATTAAACTCGTCTTCAACAGCTTCGTCTGTGGCATCATCGGTAAGATCTTCGTACTCGTGATTATGCGGATCAATGAGAAGGATGTCATCAATTTCTTGTTCAGGTTCCTCGACTTCATTTATCTGTTCTTCTTGCAATGGTGGTTCTTCTCCACTGATGATTCGTCCTCGAGGTGTAACTTTGATCACTGCTAACCAATTTATACCTGAATCTCTCATCCGAGGGTATGGAAGGAAGCTAACTTGGTCTGCTTGTGAAGCTAAGATGAAAGGCTCGAATTTGTTGTACCTTCTTCCACCGTTGACATCAACTACACCGAATTTGTTAGACCGAACACCTCTGTTGACGACGGGGTCGAACCATTCACATTTGAAGAGGACGCATTTCAGCTTCAGTATCCCTGGAAATTCGACTTCAATAATCTCCGTCAAGATCCCGTAGAAATCTGTTTCCCCTTTCACACATATTCCATAGTTACTGGTCGCCCGCTGTCTACCATAGTCATATGTATGAAAAGTATAGTCTCGTGTGAAATACATCTGTGATGTGGTGACCTTTACAAGTGGAGATTGAATTACTTCGTGTAACCACTTAGGATAATCTGCATCGTCGTCGTCATAATCAACCTGCAAAAATAAAGAGAATGTTAATGAAATACAGATAATGTATGAAATTTTTTTTAGTTAATACCTGATTCCGCAACCACTTAATGAAGTGTTGATCTTTCCTTTTGTCTACGTCACTTGTGGATATACCAGGAAATGTTTCTTCGACTTGAGAAACAAATAGGCTGTAAAATCACATTTTATAGGAATGAATCTCTCGCAATTATACAATTAATTATACTTATATGTGTTTCGAAGTGTCAATATATGTTACCTTTCAAAATAACGCATCAATGGATCTTCGCAATTGAGTAGAATATAGGTGTGTGCACTATGAGCGTCTTGTTCACTCGACCACCAAACCTCTTTAGACTTTCCACCGAGTCGCCCAATCTGGCTAAAGATGTCTGGAACACCAGCAACTGCATATGTTGGCGCAACACCACCATCATCATATCTTCTTGGAGCTCTTCTCCGTGTACGTACTTTTGACGCAAAGTAGTACGATGTGAAGTGAGAAACTTCTTCCGTCAAACTTCCAGCAATTATAGAACCTTCAACTTTGGCGAGGTTCTTTGCTTTTCCCTTCAAATATTTCATGGCTCGCTCATACTGATACATCCATCCGTAATGTACAGGTGCACGAAGCAATGCCTCATATGGGAGGTGGACAGCTAGATGCTCCATGACGTCAAAAAATCCGGGAGGAAATATCTTCTCCAAGTTGCACAATAAGATGGGAATGTTCTCCTGAAGCTGTTCCACGACTTCTTCTTTAAGAGTGTGTGCGCTCAGATCCCTGAAAAATGTTCCAATGCCTTTTATATTCGAAAAAAAATTAAACACATTGTTAGTCATATATTATTTTGTAAATTATTGTGATATAATACACTACGTACCTGCAAGTGCTTCATGTACGTTTGTTGGAAGTAGCTCCGCAAATGCAAAGGGCAGTAGTCGTTGCATAAATACATGACAATCATGACTCTTCATCCCGGAGAACTTTTGACCCTTTTCAACACATCTAGAGAGATTCGAAACATACCCATCGGGGAACTTCACTTCTGATGCCACCCAGTTGAACAACACCGACTTTTTTTCTGAAGATAATCTGAATATCGGAACGGGAACTTGTCCATTGCTTTTAATATGTAACTCGCTTCTTGAGCAAATATCCGGCAAGTCCAACCTCGATTTTATGTTGTCTTTTGTCTTCCCTGGGACATTCAATATTGTATTCATGATGTTCTCAAAGAAATTCTTCTCTATATGCATCACATCGAGGTTGTGGCGCAGAAGAAGATCCTTCCAATATGGCAACTCCCAAAATATACTCTTCTTGTGCCAGTTGTGATGAACACCGTAAGAATCTGGCATATTACGAGGGACATGCCAATTACCACCCCAACGAACTGTTTCGTTAGCTCCGTAGTAGTCGATTTGCGCTTCAATTTGTTCTCCAGTTAGATATGGAGGAGGAGTGTCTCTCACAACCCTTTTGTGCCTAAACAAATTCTTGTTTCTTCGGTAAGGATGGCCAATGTGAAGAAATCGACGGTGACAATCAAACCAACTTGTCTTCCTACCATTCTTCAGTTGAAACGCATCTGTCGTTCCATTACAATATGGACAAGCTAATCTCCCATGTGTAGTCCATCCAGACAACATCCCATAGGCAGGGAAATCACTTATGGTCCACAAAAGCATCGCTCGCATCGTAAAATTCGTCTTCGTTGAACAGTCATACGTCCTCACCCCTGTTGACCACAAATCCTTCAACTCTTTTATCAGTGGTTGTAGGAAAACATCCAGGGACCTTTTTGGATGGTTCGGACCAGGTATTAATATGGTCAAGAATAGTAACTCCCGTTGCATGCACATCTCCGGTGGCAGGTTGTATGGAGTAAGAAAGACTGGCCACAATGAATATTGTCTCCCTGACATTCCGAACGGACTAAATCCATCTGTGCATAATCCGAGATACACATTCCGGATATTGCTAGCGAAATCTGGATGTACTTTGTTGAAATGTTTCCAGGCTCTTGCATCTGATGGATGAGTCATCTCACCATCCGTCTGAGTATGCTCGGCATGCCATCTCATCTTTCCAGCAGTGTGCTCTGATTGATACAATCTTTTCAATCTGTCTGTAATTGGTAGGTACCACATCCTTTGGTACGGTACCCTATTACGTCCTCGTCCTTGCGGCTTGAATCGTGGCTTCTTGCATAATCGACATTCTTCTAGCTTCTCATCATCTCCCCAATAGATCATGCAGTTGTCGATGCAAACATCTATCATCTCCGAAGGCAACCCAAGACTATAAACCAGTTTCTGAATCTCATAATAAGAATCAGCAGACACATTGTCTTCCGGCAAGTACTCTTTAAACAAGTCCGCCCATTCGTTCATGCAACTTTCAGGTAGATTGTGATCAGTTTTAATATTCATCATTCTAGCAGCTAACGACAATTTAGAGAGACCTTCTCTACAACCACTGTAAAGTGGTTGATTCGCCGCGTTTAACATTTCGTAAAACTTTTTTGCATCTATATTAGGTTCTTCATCTTCATCATGAGCTACGAATGCATCAGCTACCATATCATGAACCCTATCATAATCTACCATCTCCTCCTGCTGGTAACTATGTTCATTATGCAAATGATGATCAACCGGTTCTTTTTCCTGAAAATTGCTATTACTACTACTAGCTTCATTCTGATCATAATTAAAACCTTCTCCATGTTGAAACCATATATAGTAATTTGCCGTGAAACCTCTATTTATTAAATGCTTCCAAACATTTTCACGGTTTGCCAGTTTCGAATTGTTGCATTTCCGACAAGGACAGAACATCTTACCATTTTCTTGGGCGAGCGGTGTTGAATCTGCTTGATGCATAAATGTCTCCAGACCCGCAAGGTATTCTTTCGTCACTCTCCCGTTAGCATCTCTATGCATATACATCCACTTCCGCAACTCGTAAATAGTCCCGGAGCCAGCCATTTTTTTTCTTTCACGTTTTTTGTTGTTGGTGTGTTTAAAATGATGTTCAAACATCCATATTTATAGGAAAATTCGAATCTGGTAGTTGTAATTTTGCTATGAATTTACGACGAAAATTAATTAGGTGGGCAAAAAAAACGTGTAACACCTATGAAGTTGGTGGATTCAAAAATTTCCTCGCTAAATACACGTAAACTATTCCCTCGTAAATACCACGCAAAATTTACGTCGTATTTACGAGGAAATAGTTTTTCCTCGTAAAATACTCATAAAATTACATCCACTTTACGACGAAACAGTTTTGTCGTTACGTTACGAGGAAATAACGATGACTTTAGTTTTTCACGTAAATTCGTCGTAAATTCGTCGTAAATTCGACGCAAATTTACGAGGATTGTTTTTCCTCGTTAATTTTCGTCGTTAAGCATGTGTTTTCTTGTAGTGATTTGCGAGTGTAGTTACATAGTCCTTGCAAATTCCTCGCAAATTTGCATAGCAAACATTTCTCTCGGAAATTTGCGACAGATTTGCAAGAACTTTGTCTTTCTATCTTGTTTCCTCGCAACTCCCTCGCAAATTTGCAAAGAACATGCATGATATGTACATTTTATCACATTTCCCTCACAAATCAAATAAAGTTAATAAAAAAAATATTTAATTAAAATATTTGTGTTTAACAAGTACATCGATAAATATTATTTGAAACTTAATCAATATCAATCAACTAAATATTCACGGAATAAATATTTTGCGACACTTAAACTAATATTACAAAGTACTAAATATCAAACTCTATAACTTATACAAGAAATTCACGTCAACTAAATTTCTGTAAAAAAATTGAAACAAATTTTCACGTTAATTATTGTTTCAAAAAAATTACAAAATACATATTGGTTCACCAAAATCCCAAACGAAACCCTAAACGCATTGACTCATGAATTTGCAAGGGATCCCTCGCAATTCCCTTGCAAATTTGCGAGAGAATCGAAACGCTCGCAAAATTGCAAGGGAATTGCAATGGATCCCTCTCAAATCACTTGCAAATTTGCGAGGATTCAATTTCCCGGATTTGCGAGAATCTCATTGCAGCTTCCTTGCAAATCCATTATTCCAAAACTTGAACGGTTTGGGTTTTATCAAGGATTTTGGTGACGGATAACAGATTTTACTGAATCATTTAGTGTTTAAAATGTACATCGAATAATATTTTCAGAAATTTAATTAACTATAGTTATGAACTTAAGTCCCAAAACTTGATTTGTTATTACAATTAATTAACATCAAACTCTTATAACTTATATACATCAACTAAATTTTTGGAAAATATTGAACACATTTTCACGTTAATTATTTGTTTAGAACCAAATTAATAAATACATACAGTCTACCGAAAACAAAACTGAACAAAACTCCAAACAAAACCCTAAAATACAGTATTTATAAATTTGCAATAGATTTGCAAGAGAATACTCGCAATTCCCTTGCAAATTTGCGAGGGATTCGCAACGGACCTAGCTAGTATATGAACACATTAACCTAATGATATAGCGACAAAAGGTAAACATAAAAGAAAAAATTCTATTGGCCAATACACCTTTCACATAGATCACCATTCCAGCCGTTAGATTGAATTTCAATCAATGGACAAGATTTTTTCTTTCTATTTTCTTATTTTTCCTTCTCTCTTCAGATCTACTAATGATCTCTTAATTATCTTCCATCTTCTGTTCTTTTCTCTTCATGTTTTAAGATATCATCTCCTTCCTCTATGTTCTCCTCTGTTTTTCATCATCTTCTGCTCACCACTTTCTTCACGGTTACCACTTCTGTCGCTGTCGGGAAGGAAAAACCGCTGCTGTCTCCGTCATCTAAGAACAAACGCCTCTGTGCTTGAGGAAGCACCGGCTCGTAGCAGTGGAGGCAACCGCCCTTCTTCTTCAGATTTAGTCCATCTCCCTCGCCGTCACGTTTTGCTCTCTGTCCAAGACTCACCGGAGATGAAGATTCGTACTCATCGTCACCACTCTAGCTTCTCACCTCTCTGTAATTTCTTCTCTGTATTTCTAAACGATTTTTTTTTAATTTTCAGAGATTTTTGTTCGTTTGTCTATACTCATATTTGTTTGTTTTTTCCAGTTTTAGAATTCAATATTAAAAGGTGCGGAGGAAGAAGAAGAACTCGACGGTGGTGGGATTTGAGAGAAGCGGATGTAGAAGGTGGATGCGACGGCTGGAAGTAGAAGCATCGATGGTGGCTAAAGCGTCGAAGGTGAAGCATCGATGGTGGCTGAAACGTTGAGAGTGCGGTGGAGAAAGACGACTGGAAGAGGAGGACGGCGGCGGCTTAGATTTAGGGTTTTCTTGTATTTTGTTTGTATTTATGTTTATATATTTACATATTTGTTTTTATTAATTATATCAAATTGTTTTTTTGGTTAACCGTCGGAAATGACACATTTTCCTATAGTGTACCAGTTTCAATATATATATTTATTTATATTTTATATTTCGTATTTTTAGTATTTTTTTTAAATATTTTGGGAAAAAATTGCAAGGGAAGGTTTTTTTGCAAATCTATTGCAATTTTGCGAGGGCATTTAGTTTATCGCAAATTTGCAAGGCAAAATATTTTCTTGCAAATTTGCGACGGAATTGATTCTCTCGCAAATTTGCAAGGATACTGCAAGCGTTTTTTATTTGCGACGAGCTATTTGCAACGGAATACGTTCCCTCGCAATAATCTCGCAAATGGCGATTTGCAACGGAATTGCGATGCTTATTTCCCTTGCGACTGACGTGTTTTCTTGTAGTGACTGCTTATCTTCATCTAGAGAAACTAGAGAATTGAGAGACTAGAGAATTAGTGTTTTTGATATGGGGATTATTCGCCACGAAAGAGAAGAAGAGAAGATAAGAAAATATTGAAGAGATGCAAAACAACGTCGTCTTGTTAATTGTGAATGAATTTTCAAAACGACGTCGTTTTGCTAGTTAACATTTGTTTAATGAGTTAACTGTTAACTTTATCAGGTTTCTAATTTGGCCCAGTCAACAAAGTGTAAAATTTAAAATGACTATTTTAAAAAAATTGGAGCTTTTTGGCTCAAACCTAAGTTCAAGCTTTTTTTGGCATAAATTTGAAAGTTTACGCTTTTTTTTGCCGTTTTCTCAATGATCTCATGATAGCATGCTACCAGACCCTTAATTTATGTATTTAAATACATTTAATTTCCCTTTTAAACACTTCGGCTCCGAATGGTAACATCGGATTGGCGGTGCAGTATGGTATAACTGATGTTTATATAAGAGGAACGCATAATGCAGAACAACTGCGGTTCGTCTAAAATAAGCGGTTCAAAACAAAATATGAATGGTAACAAGTTAAATGAATAGTGTAACTGCTGAATATATATGATATACTTATATTTTACAATCTAAAAAATTAATGATACTAATATTTTTTTTTTTTAAATACATATTATTTTAGAAAATATTTTATATACCTGAATTATGAACTATATATATTTAGTATTTATACATTCTGTAAATCACACTGTATTTCTTTCTCGAAATAAGATGGTATAATAAACAAGCGAACACATAAAAAAAATTATTTTATGTTTATTTTTACATGAAAACAATTTTTTTTATTAAACAGCTAATAATTCAAAGTTAATTAAAATTTTTACTTGTTGGAGAAATTTAATAATATGCATAGGTTGTGAATATAATATCAAATTCAATTTTCTATTATTGGGACTACTACAGTCAATAACATCAATTTTTTTGTGTAATTGTTTAACCATAAAAAAACATTCTATTGAACATCAAAAAGAACATACCATTTCAGCTTCTTGTTTTTTTAGGTGTGCACCATTAATAATTTGGTGTTATAACTATATATATCTATATATATAAAAGAGAGTTTCCTCCCACCTTATGCTGCCACGTCATCAATTCGGTGCATGAGAAGGCGACACATATCTGTATTTGGAGGGATCCGCGACCAAAAATGCTGATCTTGAGAGGACGAAGATGGCTGAGGAATTGAATGGGAATCGGATATCTGAGGTGAAGACAGCATTAGAATCAGTTAATGCTCTTCTAGTTGCCATGAAGCAAGTTCAATTCGCCAATAAGGTTCAGACCTTTTCATGTGAAGAAGATCATGTAGACCTCATCGATGAGAATGGTTTTCGTGAACAGAGATTCACAGATCAGCAGAGAGACATGAGCTTTACAAGAGGCTACGAGGCAGCATAGACTCACGAAGGCAGAGTGGAATTTATAATTGGAGAATTTCTGTAAGGCCAGCAGAAGATGAGTGCAAATTTCGATGTAGAATTGGATTCCATGTATTCTAATTTAAATGAGAAGTTTGAAGGTTTCAATGCTCATGTCGAGAAATTGGATAGCCAAGTTGTGCATAACACTGGACTTGTCAGAAGGGAAGAAGGATTCTTTCGTGGAAGAACTGACACTAATCAAAGGCACTTGGTTAATGTCATTACATTGAGAAGTGGAAGACAACTCAACCCACATCCGAGAAAAGAAATGGAGAAATTAGATCGAGCTGAAGAGTTAGAAGAAGTGCAATCCGATCCCGATTAAAAGGAAGCCGAATCGGAGATTGATAAGATCGACAACAGCTTGAATGTGTCGATCGACACCCCGTCCATCCGGATCCTCAACTCTCTAAGTCTTTTAAACCAGCTGTATCAAGGATATATAGACCCAAGACTACCTTCCCTACACCCAAATTAAAGCGAAATTAGAACTTGAAAAAGGCATAGGCAATAAAGCATTCGACAAGATAATTGTCGGGCTGCTACTCAATGACGCTGTAAAAATTTCTACTCCTATCAAGAAGTACGTGAAAGATATGGTGACCGGAGGTTTTTGACCATCAGAACAAAGTATGATGATGGTTTCTGAGAAAGTAAGTGATATGATTTAGGAAAGAATCCCAGTTAAACAACCAGACCCGGTAGCTTTGTTTTGGAACGCAACATCCACAATGAGAGGTTCCAGAGATCTCTTTGTGATCTAGGCTCCTGATATCACTCAAATTACCCTAAAGAGTGTTACTCTCATCAAAAGAGTTCGAGTTATAGTACTTAGGGATCGAATCCACAAGGATCTAGGGAACCGATTAGATCTAATAGTTATATGATTAAGCTAGGCTAATAGGTTTCAAAGCAGTAAATAAAGCAAGTAATAAATGAAGCAATAAACAAGATGAACAAGGTAATCGTTCAGCTTGGCAAGGAGTAGTTTGATGGAAGGATGGTTGATAGATCTAGGGTTTCTATTCAGGTGTTGGAGATTATAATTCCTATAGGGACCTATTTGTTGCATGCATGATATGTTAGAGCTCAACCGCTTAACTCAGTGATCAGCTGTCGCATGTTTCACTGGTTAACAAGCTAGATCTCGTGTCTCAACTGTTAGTATGTTGACAACGAAAGAGTGTCGATTGATGGTCCTATTGGGACATCCACCGATACACCTTTGCCTACGTCGACCGATAGTCAGTTGTGGACATCGATCGACGGGTTCTAGCCAGGCCTATGTGCGAGTATGATATGCCCTATTAAGATACTAAATTGGCGGTTAGCCCTCTCTAGCAGTCATAATATGATAGATAGATGTCAGGATGGGATAACAAGGATGCTTGTGTATGCAATCCTATGATCAATATTCTAGTTAATTACTCTAGAACAAGAAATAAGTATAGATCTATCATGAATATCACAACAAGGCAGAGCTATAGTTTGGGGATAATCCCACAAACCTATCTGAACCCTGGATCTAACAGGTGGATCTACTCAGAAATGAAAACAGAAATCATAGATGAATAGATATAAAACTGAAAGAGAATAGATAAGAAAACTAATGGAGTTCCAGGAGGACTCTGATAGGAGTTCCTCCCTTCTCTCCTCTCAGAGAAACAATGGAAATGAAAGCGTATAGAAAGCGTAGCCGTCAACAATAGCTTAGAAATAACATAAATAGGGTTTCTGGTTGTCCAAGGGCATTTGGTTAATTTGTGGCTTCTGGGCTTCACGCAGTCATAAAATATGCAAGGCCCACGATCTGGGATCTCCATCGATCGACGTGCAGAGTGCTGCATCGATCGACGCGGCTTCCTCTTCTCGGCAACTTCCTCTCGCAAGGCAGACTGACTATTCTTCAGTAAAACGGGCATAACTTCTGCTACAGGATTCTGATTGACCTGAGACCGGGGCATTGGATAGCTAAGGCAAAGATCTATCTTGTGTCAAAATATGGGCTCAATCTAATGGTCTGAAGGTCTATATCCATAGCTAAACATCTGACGCGTCTGTGCAACTCTGCACCTCCAAAGGCTCCAAAAGACTCCAAAATCACCATATTTGTCCTAAACGTCCCTGAACCTGTAAATACTCTAAATAGACTCCAAAACATAATATTTATATCTTAAAACACTTTAAAACACTTATAGACCATGATTAAAAATGGGTAAAATATATGGTCTATCAGCTTCAGCGTGAATTTAATACATTATTCTGTTGCAATAGCCCTCGGGCTAACTCAATTCAAACCCCTAACTCAATTCAAACCCACTAATATCACTCTCATTCTAGCCGATAGATATGTTAGTATTCTAGAAGGTGTCCTTCAAAACGTGCCCATAAGGATAAATGAATTCTATATAGCCACTAATATCACTCCCTTATTTTTGAAAGACTATTCTTTGCCACAATTGGTGCGATCATTGGTGTTAGGAAAGGGCGTATATGTCTGAACATCGAAGATTTGTCAGTGAATTTTGACATAGAAAATATGGTCAAGAAACCTTTGATCGATAGAAAAACCTTCTTTGTAGATCACCTATCCTAGGTAGTTGACCAATCTTTCATATATATGTGTTCTAACGATCCCTTTGAGAATACTCGCACGGCTCCTGAAAGAAACATTTTTAGTATTGATAACAGAGCCGCTCAGTACGCTTGACTAATGGACGCTAGTAAGGAAGCCATGTGTGTTGACAAGGAGGAAGATGAAGAATCCGAATTAAAAGTCGATCGATACCTATCAGATAGTGTCGACCGACACCATCTTGCATCGGAGAGCTGGGGTTTAGAAAAAGTACCGAAAGTTGAATGAAAACAACTTCCAGCTGGAATCAAATACGTTTTCCTCTATCATAACTCATACTCTGTCATAGTCAACGCTAACTTAACTAGCGGATAACTAACTTTGTTGCTCAATAAGTTGCGCAATTATCACAAAGCTATTGGGTATAATTTCAATGACATTCTAGGAATCTCGCCCGATTTATGCATGCATAGTATACACCAGGAAGACGAGTCAAAGTCATCTATTGAGCATCAAAGGAGACTGAATCCAAATCTGAAAGAGGTGGTGAAGAAAGAGATAATGAAGCTTTTGGATGCAGGAATTATCTATCCAATTTCAGACAGCAACTGGTCAGTACAGTACATGTGGTTGCTAAGGAAGGAGAAGTTACAGTGGTAAAGAATAGTAAAACCGAACTGATCCCTATGAGGATTGTTACTGGGTACAAGGTGTGCATAGATTACAGGAAGCTTAACGCTGCCACAAGAAAAGATCATTTCCCCTACCCTTCATAGATCAGATGTTAGAAAGGCTTGCACACCACAAGTACTACTGTTTTCTCGATGGGTATTCGGGATTTTTCCAGATTCCTATCCATCCGGACGACCAAGAAAAGACCACATTCACTTATCCATATGGTACTTTTCGCATACCGCAAGATGTCCTTTGGGCTTTGTTATGCTACCTTCAAGAGTTTTCTCTCTTTTTATGCTGCCACCTCATCAAATAGGGAGAGGAGAAGCTGCCACATGTCCTGTTAAAACTCATTCCTCCTTTTCGTTGATGGTGTCTACTTATGATCTTCCGTAATAATATCAACCATTTGACTTGGGCTCTGAAAGATTAGTAAAGTAGGATTCTAAGGGCATATAACGTTTTTTTCATCTTCGTCGCTTTCTAAAATGAACTATATTTAGGTTATGCCGTAACCGAGTTCCTTTATTTTCCATCGTTTATTAAGCTACGACTAGGTTACAGACATCAATACTTACCGGTTAACCTCTGGTGGAAGCAAACGATCATGTCGAAACACTCCAGTTACCTCTGCCGTATCAATCTGATATTGTGCTGCAAAATATTCATTGACGGCTTCGTCAGAAACTTATTCATCAGGGAAGCTTCAGACCTTATTAAGGTTTTGGCCGCCAATTCTTATCCCTTCTCCGAGATCGAGATTGCGATTGCTTTGCTGAGGGCTCGCTGTTTGAATTTTTTTTAGAAGATAAAGTATATCTTCTTCTTTTGTCTTATTAGTCAAAGTCGGTCTTTGACTGATATTTATGACCGACTGATGTTATATTTTAATATTTCTCTATCACTATAAATTTGTTCGTATTCTCTTGTTTATTAATTGAATATCTGAAGTGAAAAAGCTACTCTCTCTCTCTTACAAAATTCCCTCTCTCTCGTTGTTTCCTTTTAGAAACACAAAAACCCAAAACACAATAAACTCATATTACATCCCTCTCTCTCCATCGCTGTCCACTCTACTTTTAATATAAGCCACATATTTTCAACTGATTTACAACACGTTATCAGCACGAGGCTCTGACTAACTGAAGTTTATCAATCCAAAAGTTCTTAAACCAGCCGAAGTAATGTTTAAATTTATGTATTTCAATACACTTAATTTATTTAAATTTTATTATTGTTTCGGAGTGAGAGGCTGGACCTTCTCCATTCGGGATGAGAGGCGTTGCCTTTCCCGACTGATCGTTATGGTAGGCTATGCCTTCACGATCAGAAAAATACGTGGTAGGCTTTGCCTCCGTGAATAAAAAGGTCAAAAATGGTAGACTAAGTCTCCTCGGCCCTTGAAAAAAAAAAGTCAAAATTGTAGACCATGTCTCCTCGGACATTAAAAAAAAATCAATATGGTAGTCTATGACCATTACAAGAAAACAAAAGATTTACAAGGGCGTGTTTCCTCGTGAATTCGTCGTAAAAGCAAGTTTACGAGGAATTACCGAGGAAACCCGTTTCGTCGTTAAACGTTTGTCGTAAAGCATATTTCCTCGCTAATTCGTCGTAACATAGCGAGGAAATAATTTCGTCGTAAAAACAAAGAAAAGCACTTCGTCGTAAAGACCAGGGAAAGATTCCACGTAAGGACGTCGCTAAACTTCCTCGTAAATACCTCGAAACGCGTTCCTCGTAAAACCCACGTAAATAACTCGAAAGTAAATACTCGTAAAGTAAACGTAAATACCTTGATAGGTTTTCTCATAAAGACCATGTGAACTTTCCACGTCATTTCCTTGTAAACTTTTTCTCGTAAAAACTTCGTTAAGCTTCCACGTACAAAAGTCGCAAAATTAGCTACGAATTTACTTCGTTTCGTTATTTTACAGAAATATAAAAAGTTATAATTAAAAAAATAATTTAGATTATTTAAATTATTGATAAAATTAAAATTCTAAAAAAAATCAAAACCAAAATATTTTATATATAAATAAGTTTTGAATTCATAATACAAGAACCGAAATTAAAAAGAACTAAGAGTCGTTCATCGCCCGGTAGAATTCATCACTCCTCGCCGTTACATCCGACTCGGCATGTGTGTCGGATGTTGACTCGCCTGGAATAGGATTTCGTTGTCGCATGGTCCTCAACAAGGTCTCCCATTCCGGATTTGTGGCCGCTACAACGTCCAAGAAGCCCTCGAGTCCACCCATACGAGATCGCGTCGAGCTCAACTCGTGACGCAGCTCATCGGACTCCCTACGCAGCTGAGAGACTTCATCATCCCGTCGCTGACCATAAGACGATGTCGCTCTCGGAACATCGTTGACGGAGTCAATCCCCAACGTCCGTCTCTTTTTTTTGGGACAACCTTAAAAACAAAAAATAAATTTTGTTAGTAAAACTTTAAAGTTAAATTAAATGAATAATAAAAAAAATTAAAATTTTAGAAAATTTACCTCGTAAATCTTATCCACTTCAGGTGTGGATAAGGTGACGGGTAATCCATCGGTGAAATGCTGGGTCAGCTGGATCTCGCGTTTTTCAACCTGAGCAGCCAAATCGTTGCAGATTTGCTCGGACTTGCCATCTATAAATCGGCCCGCCTTGTTCTTGTGGGTCCTCTCGTAAAGTTCCATAAGAGACGGGAGTTCTCCCGTCTCTTTGGCCTAAAAAACATTTAAGCAAGTTGTTAGAATATATATAAAAATATATTAAAAATTTAATTTAATTAAATATTTAATTACCATTTCCAAATGGACACCGGCGTGGGGTTTTTGGCCCGTAGTGTGAAGTATCGGCCCGTTCCAGTGCTCATCGACTGTGTTACGGGAGTTAGAGCAAGACTGAGCGACTCTAATGGAATCAGGAAGACACCAATATCGGATGAGGCCATCCCAGACATCCGTGGTGAGCTCAGCGGGTTTGCCACGCCCATACCCCTTCATGATCCAGTCACCCTTCCAGTTGGAGACCGTGTCCAACAAACGAACTTTCGCCTTCGCGATAAACTTCTTCCTTACCCTCTCAGTGATCCCCAAGGCCCAATTATATTTTTGCTGTTGGAAAAAATAATTTATAATTAGTTTTTCAGAAAGAAATATATATATAAATCATGAAAAAATTAAAAGATATATAATTAATTAATAGAAACTTACAGCGTAAATTTTGAACCACGTCTTTCTGACGTAGTGAGGCGTCTTACTCCAGTTCGGATGTGCCATGGAGAAGTAATTTTTCATTGTGTCGGTTATGTCCGATGCAAGACATCCGTCAGACGAATACAAATTTAAAATATCAATTATTTTTTAAAGTTATAAAAGAATTTAAAACGAATAAAAATAATGAAACATACCACAAAGTTCCGTCCGGTCGGCCGGGGTCGATGACTGGTAAACCTTCTCTGCCTGGCAGACTGAGAATGTCCTCTACAGTGTACTGCGAGTAA
>NC_027752.1:23373848-23376235 GCF_000695525.1 Brassica oleracea var. oleracea
TGACCCGAAGAACCGGGAGCTGAAGAAGACGACGGGTCTAAACGACTGTCCGGCTCACCGAACATCTCTCTGTAATGGGCAGTAAGTCTACCTTTTCAAACCTGAGAAAAAAATTTAATTTCTTTTAAATTTTCGTCAACAGTATATTTCCCAACATTATCCACCTAATCAACACTAAATAACATAAGATCCGTAAACCTATCTAAATTCCCTATACTAACCACCTAATCTATCCTAAACTAACTAAATTAGAGAGGAATTAGAGAGGCTTACCATTGCAACAAAACAAGGAGGAAATGGAGAGGAAGTGTGGAGGAAGTAGAGAGGAAAGAAAGAGTGAGCGCTCGGGGGTATATATAAGATTACATACCGTCGCAAATTCCTCGTAATTTTACGACGAATTACAGAGGCCCGTGTTTTTTTTTACGACGAAACAGCGACAGATTACAAAGGCCTGCGTTTTATTGTACGAGGAAGTTACGAGGAATTACAAAGGCCCGTGTTTTTAGATACGAGGAAGTTACAACGATTTAACTTGCGTGGAATTACCTGGGAAAGCTTCCCTATAAATATACCCGTAACTCTCCTTCTCAACCCACACACAAACTCCCAAATCACACCCTATCTATCTCACATCATACTCCCAAATCAATTCCTATTCAAATTATAAATATTTGAGAAAAAGAGGAAGAGAAGAAGATATTGGAATTTATGTGGGCGAGACTTAAGTATTATAATTGCTGGAAGTCTTACCACATGTAAATCTGGTATCTCTGTTCTTTTTTGTTTTTTTTTTCTAGTTTTCACATTACGAGGTGTTTACGACGATTTATGTTACGAGGTGTTTACGACAATTCCGTCCTACGTGGAATTAAAGAGTGCCGCGTTCTTCATTTACTTTACGGGGTGTTTACGACGATTCTCTCCTACGTGGAATTAACAGGTTTCGCTTTCTTTATGTTTTTTAATTTCGTCGTTATTTCCACGTTAGCCAACGAGTCCTTTACGATGATTCTGTCTACGTGGAATTAACAGGTTTCGCTTTCTTTATTTTTTTTATTTCGTCGTTATTTCCACGTTAGCCAACGAGACCTTTACGACGATTCTGTCTACGTGGAATAAACAAGGACTGCATCGTAAGTTCGACGTCAACTTACGAGGAATTAACGAGTATTACGTTTAAATCCCTAAAATCCAAAACCCCAAATCCCATATTCCTTATTTTCTACTTCATATATTCCAAACCCTATCTTTATTTCCATTCCAAACCACAATTCCCACATTTGCTTATTCACAAAACAAACTCCCACAATATTACCTTATTCATAAAACAAACTTTCACATTACCCTATTCATAAAACAAAGTACACAAAATCAAATACATCAATCGGATACATCGACATTCTCGTCATCACTAGAAATATCATCATTCTCATTAAACTCGTCTTCAACAGCTTCGTCTGTGGCATCATCGGTAAGATCTTCGTACTCGTGATTATGCGGATCAATGAGAAGGATGTCATCAATTTCTTGTTCAGGTTCCTCGACTTCATTTATCTGTTCTTCTTGCAATGGTGGTTCTTCTCCACTGATGATTCGTCCTCGAGGTGTAACTTTGATCACTGCTAACCAATTTATACCCGAATCTCTCATCCGAGGGTATGGAAGGAAGCTAACTTGGTTTTCTTGTGAAGCTAAGATGAAAAGCTCGAATTTGTTGTACCGTCGTACACCGTTGACATCAACTACAACGAATTTGTTAGACCGAACACCTCTGTTGACGACGGGGTCGAACCATTTACATTTGAAGAGGACACATTTGAGCTTCAGTATTCCTGGAAATTCGACTTCAATAATCTCCGTCAAGATCCCGTATAAATCTGTTTCCCGTTTCACACATATTCCATAGTTACTGGTTGCCCGCTGTCTACCATACTCATATGTGTGAAAAGTATAGCCTCGCGTGAAATACATCTGTGGTGTGGTGACCTTTACAAGTGGAGATTGAATTAGTTCGTGTAACCACTTAGGATAATCTGCATCATCGTCATAATCAACCTGCAAAAGTAAAGAAAATGTTGAAATACCGATCATGTATGAAAAAAGAGTTTGAGTTAATACCTGATTTCGCAACCACTTAATGAAGTGTTGATCTTTCCTTTTGTCTACGTTACTTGTGGATATACCAGGAAATGTTTCTTCGACTTGAGAAATAAATAGGCTGTAAAATCACATTTTATAGGAATGAATCTCTCCCAATTAATATAACTTATTATACTTAATTAGATGTGTTTTCAAGTGTCCATATATATGTTACCTTTCAAAATAACGCATCAATGGATCCTCGCAATTGAGTAGAATATAGGTGTGTGCACTATGAGCGTCTT
>NC_027752.1:23376282-23377148 GCF_000695525.1 Brassica oleracea var. oleracea
CATATGTTGGCGCAACACCACCATCATCATATCTTCTTGGAGCTCTTCTCCGGGTACGTACTTTTGACGCAAAGTAGTACGATGTGAAGTGAGAAACATCTTCCGTCAAACTTCCAGCAATTATAGAACCTTCAACTTTGGCGAGGTTCTTTGCTTTTCCCTTCAAATATTTCATGGCTCGCTCATACTGATACATTCAGCCATAATGTACAGGTCCACGAAGTAATGCCTCATATGGAAGGTGGACAGCTAGATGCTCCATGACGTCAAAAAAACCGGGAGGAAATATCTTCTCCAGGTTGCACAATAAGATGGGAATGTTCTCCTGAAGCTGTTCCACAACTTCTTCTTTAAGAGTGCGTGTGCTCAGATCCCTGAAAAATGCTCCAATGCCTTTTATATTCCAAAAACAATTAAACACGTTGTTAGTCATTTATTATTGCAACTAAACCATTATAAAATTACTGCGCTATAATATACTACCTGCAAGTGCTTCATGTACGTTTGTTGGAAGTAGCTCCGCAAATGCAAAGGGCAGTAGTCGTTGCATAAAGACATTGACAATCATGACTCTTCATCCCGAAGAACTTTTGACCCTTTTCAACACATCTAGAGAGATTCGAAACATACCCATCAGGGAACTTCACTTCTGATGCCACCCAGTTGAACAACACCGACTTTTTTTCTGAAGATAATCTGAATATCGGAACGGGAACTTGTCCATTGCTTTTAATATATAACTCGCTTCTTGAGCAAATATCGGCAAGTCCAACCTCGATTTTATGTTGTCTTTTGTCTTCCCTGGGACATTCAATATTGTATTCATGATGTTCTCAAAGAAATTCTTCTCTATATGCATCACATCA
>NC_027752.1:23378060-23381311 GCF_000695525.1 Brassica oleracea var. oleracea
CAAGACTATAAACCAGTTTCTGAATCTCATAATAAGAATCAGCAGACACATTGTCTTCCGGCAAATACTCTTTAAACAAGTCCGCCCATTCGTTCATGCAACTTTCAGGTAGATTGTGATCAGTTTTAATATTCATCATTCTAGCAGGCAACGACAATTTAGAGAGACCTTCTCTACAATCACTGTAAAGTGGTTGATTCGCCGCGTTTAACATTTCGTAAAACTTTTTTGCATCTATATTAGGTTCTTCATTTTCATCATGAACTACGAATGCATCAGCTACCATATCACGAACCCTATCATAATCTACCATCTCCTCCTGATGGTAACTATGTTCATTATGCAAATGATGATCAATCGGTTCTTCCTGAAAATTGCTATTACTACTACTAGCTTCATTCTGATCATAATTAAAACCCTCTCCATGTTGAAACCATACATAGTAATTTGGCGTGAAACCTCTATTTATTAAATACTTCGAAACATTTTCACGGTTTGCCAGTTTCGAATTGTTGCATTTCCGACAAGGACAGAACCTCTTACCACTTTCTTGGGCGAGCGCTGTTGAATCTGCTTGATGCATAAATGTCTCCAGCCCCACAAGGTATTCTTTCGTCACTCTCCTGTTAGCATCTCTGTGCATATACATCCACTTCCGCAACTCGTAAATAGTTCCGGAGCCAGCCATTTTTTTTCTTTTACGTTTTTTGTTGTTGGTGTGTTTAAAATGATGATCAAACATCCATATTTATAGGAAAATTCGAATCTGGTAGTTGTAATTTTCCTATGAATTTACTATGAAAATTAATTAGGTGCAAAAAAAAACGTGTAACACCTACAAAGTTGGTGGATTCAAAATTTCCTTGCTAAACCCACGTAAATCATTTCCTCGTAAATAACACGAGAAGTTTACGTCTACTTTACGAGAAGCGTACGTGAAAACTAATATCATCGTTATTTCCTCGTAAATGACACGTCACGTTACATCGACTTTACGACGAACGGTTTTTGTCGTTAGTTTACGAGGAAATAATGATGATACTATTTTTCACGTAAGTTCCTCGTAAAGTTGACGTAAATTTACGAGGTTTGTTTTTTCTCGTTAATTTCCTCGTTAAGCTTGAGTTTTCTTGTAGTGGACTCCTCGGATCATGTGGTAGGCTGAGCCTCCCGATTTTATTTATGCTGTTTAAATTCCTGCAATTTAAATTTCTGCAATTTAAGTTTATGCTTTTATTTTATGCCTTTAATTTTTGCATTTAAACTCCCGTCTTTATTATATTTAAATATTATTCTATGAATACAGTTATCATGTCGAATTTGACAAAGCTCAAAATTAATGCCCTGGATACTACGGGAAATAATTATATGACCTGGGCAGTGGGTGAAAAGATGCACCTGAGAGGAAACGGGCTTTTGGAAACCATCGAAAGTTCAAAAACGGTGTCGGATGAGAAAAAGGCAAAAGCCATGATATTTTTACGACACCACATCCATGATGGTTTAAAGGATGAATATATTATGAAAGAGGATCCTTGTGACCTCTGGAAATCTTTAAAAGAGAGGTTCGATCACCAGAAATATGTGATCTTACCGAAAGCTAAACACGAGTGGATCCATCTCCGGTTCCAGGATTACAAAAGTGTTAGTGAGTTTAATTCCGCGATGTTCGGAATTACTTCGAGGATGATGTTATGTGGAGAGAAAATAAGTGATTATGATATGATCGAGAAAACTCTCTCCACGTTCCATCATGAAAATGTAATCCTGCAGCAACAGTACTTGGTGAATGGATATACCCGTTACTCGGAGTTGATGCAAGTGCTCCTTGTAGCGGAGCAGAATAATCAACTCGTGACTTTAAACCATCAAGCTCGTCCCATTGGATCTGCTCCATTCCCTGAAGCGAATGTTGCATCATCCAGTTTTGATAATAGAAGAGGACGAGGTCGTGGACGTAGTGGAAACCGTTATCATGGTCGCGGAAGAGGACGAGGAAATAGATTTCGTCCCTATGATGAAAGAAATAATAAAGACTTCCACGAAAATGAAAGGAATGAAAAGGACCAGGATGATAAAAGGCAAACAGGAAAGATTTGCTACAGATGCGGCATGAAAGGTCATTGGGTACATAGTTGTCGTACACCAAAACATTTAGCCGATCTGTATAGCGAATCCCAAAAGGGAAAAGAGAAAGGAAGAGGTGAAACTAACTTCATCTCTGATGAACCTGGGCCATCCTTTCATGGTTTAAACGATGATACTCATCTCGACGTATCAGACTTTCTGGTTGAACCAGAGAGTATCGATGAGTGATAGAATCGATGTGATATAAGTAGACTGTATTATATTATATATATCTTTTGTTGTAAGATATATGTTATGTTTGTTATGTTTAATGTTTAATAATTTATGTTTTATGAATATTTTAAATTCAGAAAGAATGCCAAACTTTGAGACTACGGATGGAGATTTGTGTTTGGCAGATAGTGCGTCAACGCACACGATAATCAAAGGTAAGAAATATTTCTCCAGTCTCAAAATAAGAGATTACGCTGGAAGCGTAAGTACAATATCTGGTAATGCAAAGATTATTATTGGCTCAAGAAGAGCGAAATTTTCAATGCCAGGGGGAACGATATTTGAAATAAGTAATGCATTGTATTCCCCCAAGTCTCATAGAAACTTGTTAAGTTTTAAAGATATCCGAAGAAATGGATATCATATTGAGACTATGAGTAAAGATGGCATTGAATTTCTTTGCATTAAGTCCGAGAGGAAACATATACTTGAAGAGTTAAGAATGTTATTCTCTGGACTATATTGTACGAAAATAACCATGACTGAGTCCTATGTTGTGGTAAACATGATGTTTACTGATACATTTAAAATATGGCTTGAAAGGCTAGGACATCCTGGTTCAGTCATGATGAGAAAGATAGTGCAAAATTCGAATGGTCATCCGTTGAAAAACGGATTTTTTTTGCAAACGGGCGAGTTTACATGTAATGCATGTTCTCAAGGAAAACTTATATCTCGGCCATCACCAGCAAAAGTAGGCAATGAATCACCAATGTTTTTGGAAAGAATACATGGTGATATATGTGGACCGATCCACCCACCGTGCGGGCCGTTTAAGTATTTCATGGTATTGATGGATGCATCTAGTAGATGGTCAAGTGTGTCTCTTTTGACGACACAAAATATGGCTTTCGCAAAATTCATTGCCCGGATAATAAAGCTGAGAACGC
>NC_027752.1:23381572-23416033 GCF_000695525.1 Brassica oleracea var. oleracea
GAACCAGTAACTGGTGATATGTTTACGGCACGATTTGCCGATTGTCATTTTAATGATGTGAATTTCCAGCGTTAGGGAGAGGAATTGGTAAAATTTCTCAAGAGATTACATGGTGTACACCGTCATTGTTACACCTTGATCCCCCTACGAATCAAAGAAAACTGGAAGTTCAGAAAATTGTGCATTTGCACAATTTGGCAAACCAGTTACCAGATGCGTTCACAGATACAAGAAGGGTGACGATGTCATGTATACCTGCTGAAAATATTCCATCAAGAGTTGATGTTTCTAAAGAAAAAACTGATGGTAACAGAATGAATGAACCTCGGGTTCAATTAAAGAGGGGGAGGCCAGCGGGTTCTAAAGATAAAAATCCCCGAAAGAAAAAGAAATTGGTTGAACAAAATAATAAGGTTCGAGAAGAACCTGATATTGAAAGATGTCTGAAAGAAGACATAAATGGAAAGGTTCTAGAAAGAAACTGATATTGAAAAATGTCTGAAAGAAGGCATAGATAAAGATGATCCAGATGACGAGAAGGAAACAGAAAAGTATGAGATTCCATCAATTACGCCCAAGATGAAAAGATATGGATCAGAAATCAGATAAAAGATGTTGATGGAATGTTCTCCTTTTCTGTGTCCAGAGAGATCGATCATGAAAATGATGATCCCGATCCAAGGTCCATTTTAGAATGTCAAAAAAGACATGATTGGGAGGAGTGAAAGAAGGCCATTCAAATTGAATTACTCTCCATGAATAAAAGAAATGTCTTTGGCCCTATTGTCATAACGCTTGAGAATATAAATCCTGTTGGGTTTAAGTGGGTATTCGTGAGAAAAGTAAATGAGAAGAATGAAGTAACACGATATAAAGCCCGATTAGTTGTCCAAGGTTTTTCTCAGAGACCGGTAATTGATTTTGAGGAAACGTATTCCCCGGTAATGGATGCAATTACGTTTAGATTTTTGATGAGCCTAACGGCGTCTAAAAATCTTGAAATGCATCTCATGGACGTTGTGACTGCATATTTGTATGGATCGTTGGATAACGATATATATATGAAGCTCCCTGAGGGATTGAAAATGCCTGAAGCATTGAAAGAAAAATCCAGGGAGATTTGTTCGGTCAAGTTACAGCGATCACTATACGGATTAATGCAATCCGGACACATGTGGTACAATCGCTTAAGTGAATATCTTTTGAGTAAAGGATATGTGAATAATGCGATATGTCCATGCGTTTTTATAAAGAAATCGTCATCTGGCTTTGTGATCATTGCTGTATACGTAGATGACCTGAACATAATTGGAACTCAAAAGGAAGTTGATGATGCTCGAACTCATATGAAAGAGGAGTTCGAAATGAAAGATCTTGGCAAGACAAAATTTTGTCTTGGGCTCTAGATTAAGCATCTCTGAGAGGGAATATTTGTGCATCAATCAAACTATACGAAAAGGTTATTGAAACGCTTTCGTATGGACAAAGTGACTCCTTTGAGTACTCCAATGATTGGTATATCTCTCAATGTTGAGAGTGATCCTTTTAGGCCCTTCAAAGATAGCGAGAAGATATTAGGTCCAAAAGTACCTTATATGAGTGCTATCGGTGGGCCGTTATATCTTGCAAACTGTACCAGACCAGATATAGCTTTTGCTACTAATCTACTGGTGAGATATAGTTCTGCTCCTACTCGCAAGCATTGGGACGGAATAAAGCACTTATTTCGTTACCTCCAAGGTACAGTTGATTTAGGGTTAATGTGTTTTAGAAAACCCGAGTTTAGTATGGTTGGTTTTGCAGATGCAGGATACTTATCAGATCCTCATAAGGTTCGATCGCAAACCGGCTATGTTTTTACAATTGGTGGAACTACGATCTCTTGGCGGTCCCAAAAACAAACTCTGGTTGCGACATCTTCAAATTATGGAGAAACTATTACGCTTCACGAAGCATGTCGAGAATGTGTGTGGCTTCGGTCAATGAATCACCACATAAAAGAATCAAGCGGAATAGTCAACGAGAAAGAGCCGACGAAAATATTTGAAGATAATTCGGCTTGTGTTGCTCAACTCAATGAAGGCTACATCAAGAGCGACAAAACAAAGCACATCCCTCCAAGATTTTTCTCATATATACGAGAGCTTGAGAAAAATAAAGAAGTGGACATCGAGTATGTACGGTCATGCGACAATCCAGCTGACTTGTTTACAAAAGCTCTTCCGACTACAACAATCTGAAAATACGTCTGCGGTATCGGAATGCGGCATTTGCGTGACCTATGACGAGAAAGCTATGTCCACTATTCGCAGGGGGAGATTACGGCAGTTTACTCTTTTTCCCTTGTCATGGTTTTTATCCCAATGGGGTTTTCCATGACTAGGTTTTTAACAAGACACTACGTAATACAAAATAGATAATCAAGGAGGAGTGTTAAAGATAATGTTTGTGATTATCTATTTAGAAGATAAAATATATCTTCTTCTTTTGTCTTATTAGTCAAAGTCGGTCTTTGCCTGATATTTATGACCGAGTGATGTTTTATTTTAATATTTCTCTGTCACTATAAATATGTACGTATCCTCTTGTTTATTAATTGAACATCTGAAGTGAAAAAGCTACTCTCTCTCTCTTACAAAATTTTCTCTCTCTCGTTGTTTCCTTTTAGAAACACAAAAATCCAAAACACAATAAACTCATATTACATCCCTCTCTCTCCATCGCTGTCAACTCTACTTTTAATATAAACCACATATTTTCAACTGGTTTACAACAGATCCTATATATTATTTGATTTTACCATCTTTAACCTCCCGTGAATAATGTTCTTGCACCAAATGAGCGAAATAATATTTTATATATTTTTATTTTTAATTAAAATAAATTTAACTTTAACTTTTACTCTTTTAATATTTGTGGATGATAATTAGTAGAATAAATAATTTTAAACTGTATTTTATTGTGTTAAAAAAAAATAGAGATCATTTTCTCTTCTATATGTTTATTTATTGAGTTAAGTAGATGATCGAGCATGTTGCTGCCGATGGCATTTTGTATTGGACCTTTCTCAGCTTCGATACTAACCTTGGAGGCTGTTTTTCTTTGGCCGAGAGTGGCTGTATTAATGTTTTCGGGACTGGCTGTTGGTGGCTTCGAATCCCTGCCCGTTTAGAGCTTTTTTTTATTTTAATATTTTGCTCGAATCTATATGACTACGGTTTTATAAATAGAGAGAACTACCATTTTTTGGAGTTAGAGAGACAGGGTATGAGTTTTCATCTCATCCCTGTCGCTCTGACGATCATAATACCAGTCGTTGTGCAAGATGAGAACACTCGAAATTTTTTCTGGAGACTCATAAACGTACCGATAAAAATGAAGAGACAAGTTTTGGGATATCGTATCGGGCTGTTGATACTATGCCTTTCAGATGTAAAAGACCAGGGATGCTGGGTTTAGGGCAAGACCTAGGATTACTTTCGGCTTAAGGCTTTGCGACGACTAATCGGCTTTCGTTTTGAATGTTTGCGATTTCATCCTGATTCGTACGGATTTAAAGTCTGAGAAATATTATTGGCTTATATGACTTGTCTTGGTAAGAACCGAGCTACTTCCAAAGGCTTTTTTTAGGTGTTGACCAAAATTTTGGATTTCTTGTATAGCGCACTATGTTATCTTTGTCGGATGTACGAGAGCTTATCCTTATGGGGATGGCTATGTCTCTTTAGGACGTTAGATTTTGTTTGTTGTGATCAGAAACAAAGAAATGTTAAGTGTTAGCGTTTCGAGGTGTGTTACTGTTTAGAGGTGTTAGTGCGTTTGACTGTTTCGAGTTTCTGAGACGAGGGTTCCGTCTGAAAAATTTAGACGGAAAACAGTTCTTCGAGCGTTAGCAACATCTCGCTGTACCGAAAGTTGAGTTTTCCTTATGCCGCATTTCGTGGTTGAAATTTTTGCGGGCTCGAAGAGTGGTATCAAAAGGGTTTTGTCTTTAACCTTACCGAAAAGAAACGTTTGATTTGTTTGAGGATGTTCACAGCCAAACCTGCTGTTTCCGTTTGAATGCTAAATTGTTTGATTTGTGATCAAGGAATTTGGACCGAGGTGTGGCGTAAATTTTTCCTAGGGAAGAAGCGTCTTCCTCCACTGTGCTTTGTGAAGTGTTGGCCTTCCGAGATTTAGTTCGAGTATTTTAAGCACAACTCGTATAGCTCTAGGAGCTTTATTACAAATGTTTCCTTACATGCCGTGTTTTATGGGTAAAACGCTGCGGGATTAAAGCGAATCATGGAGCATACAGAACTTAGTTGATTGTTGATAAGTTCAAAGTTTGGTTGTTAGAAATGAGTTTTGTTATGAAGAATTTTATCGTATGATTTCCGCTTCTGGGTTATACGACAAGTTGTTTGCGTAATCGTCACTTGGCGTTTTATGACAAATCGTGGATTGTCGTTCAGCCGTTAAGTGATTGGAGTGGTTGTCGCACAAACATTTTTTCTTGGCATGGAAGCTTATGTTCAGCCGCGTAGCCGAGGATGTTATTGGTAGATGATTAGACCATGATACTTTCGTACTAACATTAAGGTCATGCTCGATCACGATTGTCCTTAAAAAGGAATACCGAGTTCTGGTTCGGGGTCTATGGGGAGGCATAGTCGGCTGAGAGCTAAAAAGAGTTTGTCGAGATTGATATGCCAAGTATAGCGGAGTTTTTTGTGTTAAGATGGCCCATGGTTTTAGAGAACGATTTTCCACTTTAGGTTTCAGTTATACGACGAATGTTTCGTATAATGTTTCCTTTAGTCGTATGAAAATTTTTTTCCTTTTTTTCCAAGGGAGACGAAGCCCAAGAGGCTCGACACAGAACCCGTGCGAAGTCAGTTACTGAATTATTTCCTGCTCGGAGGTCTCCGAGGGAAGCGAAAGGCAGAAGTCAGAGACCTGCAGGGAGCTTCATTTTTGGTTATACGAAAATTATTTACCACAGTTATTCGTAAGACTTTTTATGTTTATTTACGAAAGTTGCTTCATATGACTCAGTTTGACTGTAAGGAGGACTCTTCGTGAAAGTATTTTTAGAGGGACTTCTCGTAGAAGTAAATAGAGAGTGTTTCTCACAAGTTACTCGTGATATCTGCGAACGAGGAATACATTTTCCTTATTCACTTTTTCGTATTACGAAGTTGTTTTGCATTAAACCGATCTTGTTTTCCTGTAGACAGTTTCGTATAAAATGTTTTCGGTATACGAAAGTAACTAGATCATAACCCGCGCACATGCACGGGAAAGTTTTTATAAAATGTGTTTATTAAATAGTTTTAAGATTTTGCAACACTACAATCTTTATTGATTATAAAATGACGAATACAAATGTTGGTCTCTTAAATATATCATCGTTGTTGTATGCTCAAAAGAAAGTTATATTTTGCAGCTGACACAAATCACCAAAACAAAATAGGTAACATCGATTGTATAATGACGAAAGGGGATTAGGTTTTCTGCTCTCGAAGTGTTTACTATTGACTCTCCATAAATGAGTTCATTTTCCACCTCTATAAAATTGTGATTTTATTCTCGTCTTTGTTTTGTTGATATTAGTTAAGTTTCTTTTTTTAACTTCTTTGATGAATTCGGTGAATTAAATAAGTATCAATTTAAAAATAAAAATGGACATCTCTAAAAATTATTTTCACTCGAGATACATATCTAAGAATCAATTTAAAAAAAAAACTCACTGGTAAACTATATTAACAGATTAGTGTTCAAAACTAATATATCAAGTTGTTATAGAATATACAAGTGCAGACTCGAAATATAAATGTATGTCTAGTATATAGTCACCAGCTCGGTCTAAAAATCATCTAATTATAGAACAACAAAATAAATTACTTATTTCACAAGTTCAGGTAATAATTGAATTCAAATGGGTAATATCCGAACCCGAATGGATATCCGAAGATAACCAAACATAAGTATATTTAACCCTATATTCCTACTTTACTTCTCTCATTTTATTCAAAATATTTATATTAATGATGCTTATTGCTCAAAATTAGATAATATGAGAAAAATATAACATATGAGAAAAAATCTGATTTTTTTTATTATATGCTTAATGTGATTGTTTAATTTCTTTTAATATCATAAAATTAAACAAAAAGAGAGAGGTTAGAAAAATTGTTATCAAATATGTATTATTGATAATCATTAATTGTCATATATATATATATATATATATATTAATCATATTACGTAATTCCGTAGCTTTTATTTAAGGAAAGAAAAAATATTATTTTGTACACTACTAATTAATTTGATAGTTAGTTTAATAAAAAGGCATATTATATGTCTATATGGACCAATTTCTTTTTCTAACAATTCTAATAATCATCGTCGCGATGACACGTGGCTACGAAAATATGTTGTAATGCTCCATGATTAATATATAGGCGATGGGTGATCATTTTTATGAAGACAGTAAATCGAAGATGTCAAAGTAGCGATGTTTCCGCTTTGATTTCGACCTTTGGTGAAAGTTGCACTCATGGAGTTTTACCGAAGGTTATTTCGTTATGATTTGATTGCTAACCATCGTGCTATTAGTCCGACCTTGGTAAACGTTTTCGAATCACGAGATTGCGACAAGAGATGATGTAGAGTTTTTAATACTATGTTTGTGATGGTTTGGCTACGTTGCTAGCGTTTTAGACGAATCCTAGGTTGTCATTTACCTTTTGGGATGATTTTGACAGGGCATCGCATTGCCTAAGTGTTTTTCTGCTTACTGCTGCGAGAGTTTACTTAGTTGAAAGCGTTTTTTTTTAGGCTGAAGCAAAAAAAAATTTAAAGTATGGGAGTATATGAGTATAGTATACGTACCTATTCCCTCCTTTTTTAGGAAGGAAAAACGGATAAACTGTTCTTTCGAAGGGTTGTGTATGTTTTTTCTTTCTTTGGGAAGTGAGATGAGTATGCTGGAATACGTGGCGATCATTTCTTGGTTTTATAAGAGATTAGATCGATTTGCAACTTCTGCCTGGACAGTTAAGGAACAATAGAACAAGATTGGAAAAATTGCCTAAGATTTACTTTACTAGACTATCCACCAAAATTCTAAGTTCCCTAAAGTTCACACCAGTTTCCAAGACGTTTTCAATCCTTTCCAAAGAAAAACTACAAGTCTGATAAAATATCTAAGTCGGACATACCTTAGCCTTATCAAAGATTTGGGTTTGCCTCTTCTTCATTCTATTTCATTTTTCATAGTGTTAGTTTTTACGAGAACGAGTTTTTATTTCATCAAAGGTTTTCGTGAGTATGAGTAAGTATTTTGTCGAAAGTTTTATTTGGCGTTTAGGAATGGCCACTTTTGACTTAACGTCAAAGAACTTCGAAAAGTCTGATGCTGATTTTCATATGAATTGGTTTTCTGACGAAAATATCGGAGTGATGAAGAGATTTCAACGTCTATGTTCTCTGTTCTCGTTTCTTCGCACTGCTAGTTTTAACTAAATTGACCAAGTGCGCTTTGTATATCGTTGAAAAGTGTATCAAACGTTCATGAATAAATATTTTTGACTCTACGTGGCAGAATTTTGTAAAACTGGATTGCGTTTTTTTTGAACCAAAAGAACTATACGAAATCTTTGAAACAAAGCAAGGAGAAGTAGGTGATGTCTTATAAAAGGCTGAAGTGGGGGATTAGGAGAAAGAAGCAATGCACACAATATTATTCGGGTGGGGTGCTCAGTGCGTCAAGCTGCAAGGGAACTAGTCCTGCCCTAGCCCTTATTGTCTTCGTGTTTCCGTTGATTGTTTCATATGATATTTTTTTACTTTGTCAAGGTTTTCAACTTTATTTCAAATTTTATTTACAAGAATCGTTTCGAAAATGTTGTCAAATTTATTGTACAAAATTTTTATCATAAAATACTCCCTCGTTTCACTCTATGAATGAAGTTTAGTAAAATGTTGTCGAGTTTAATTTTACGAAAGATGTTTCGTAAAATGTTTGTCGGGTTTAACGAAAGTTGTTTCGTATAATGTAGTCGAGTTTATTTTTACGGAAGTTGTTTCGTGAAATGTTGTCGAGCATAATTTTCAAAGGTTATTCCGAAAAATGTAATCGAGTTAATTTGGCAAAAACTGTCTCGTAAAAAGTTGTCAAGTTTAATTTTTAAAAAGTTGTTTCGTAAAATGGCGCCGAGTTTAATTTAGTGAAATGCCGTTTTCGGAAAAACTCATGCTTCGTAAAATGCCGTTTTCGGAAAAACTCATGTTTTGCGGTTGTTCCGCAAATTTAGTTTCTGGGTTTTAGTATAAGAAACTCTGGCTGTGATGAGCTTAATTATCGCAACTAAACTTAGGGCCCGACTGGTTCAAACGCAACGGTTGCAGTTGCGGGAGTTTGCGGATGTAGGTGGTTGTGGTTTCTAGCGGTTTAAAGACATTTGTACGACTAGTTGTACAGCTATAAATTGATGCATTTGCGGGATATTTATGACTGGTTAACTTCCAAATGCAGCAGAGATTAAATAATAAATTAACAATATTTACATTTTATATAATTACAAAATATCAAAAAACATAATATTATAATAAATATAAAAATTATATTTAGAAAGTTATAGTTTAAAATTTTTAAAAATTATAGAAAATAATTTTATTTTTAAATTTATAATATTAATTAAAATATAATAGATATATTTTAGTATTTTTATCATTCCAATTTAATTTTTTATTGAATATTTTTTTTTTGTATTTATATTGTTTTTTTCAAAATAAAAAAAAAAATATTCTCCCACAACTGCCCGCAACCACAAACGCTAGTTGGAACCAACTTTTGAGTTTATGAGGTTTAGAACGGTTTGAAGCGGTTTAAAGTGTTTTGAGTAATTGTTGCAAAACGCCAACAACCGCTACCAACCGCAAAAGCTGTGTTTGCGGGTGGGAGCGGGAAAACCAGTCATACCCTTAGTCAAAAAAAAAATCGTTTCCGCAGGATTGATCTGAGGGAGTTTTGAGTAGTGTTTCCAAAGTAAGCTTAGGTGTTCATTATCGAGAATTCTGTGAATATGTTACTATAGAACCGATGCTTGAATTTTTAGGAAATCTTATGTCTCAAAACATGTTTTAGCAGGGACGGATATGATCTCCCATTTTGCTTAGTTCAGTCTTCATCAACCGTTTCAGGTTTCCAATGATTCAATAGAAATCAACTTCGTTTATCTAAAGGTTATTCGGAAGAAGTATGGCAGTGGGGGATTAAGAATCCGATTTGCTGTGCTTCTATTTCCGTGAGTAATATAGAGTTTCTCCGCAGTTTTAGTGAGATCAAGTTTATTTTTCGAAAGGTTTTCGGAAAACATTTTTTGATCAAACCCTTACTCGTTGAGACTTCTCCATCTCGGTAATGAAACAAATTTTACGGGGTTTGATAGTTATTATTGTTGCCCTTTATGTTTATACAGAGAAATTGCGATCTCAGTTTCGTACTCTTCCATTGGCGAAAATTTGCGACTAGGTTTTTGGTTTTCTCGAGTTCTGCGGCGTTTGCGTAAGCGTTAGCCATAGGAGCAGTCGCTGCTGGAGTTGTTTTACCAGTGTGTTTGCGAGCTGCGAGTTTGTTTTTCATATTTCCAGACTTTTTTTATCAAGCGTTTTGCGGCCGTAAGAGTAAGAGTAATCCCCCCCTCTCCTTCGAGCGCCAAACTGTGGGAACCAAATTACGCACCGTAGATTCTTGTTAACGAATGAAAGCAAAGAAACCCCTACTTTCCTTGAGATCCGGATTCTCTGCGAGAGTCAACGAAAAGTGACCAAATGAATGCGGAAAAATATTGAAAGATAACAAAACGAATTTAAAAAACAATGGATCTATATTTCGAATTTGCGTATGAGCGTTCCATAGACAAAAGCATACATGAAGATTGTCTGGAAACGGGATTACAAAGGAAAATGTATAACACAAACAGTAAAAGGAGATTAAGTTTGCTAGAATTATAACCTATGCGGAGAAAAACCTATGTGGACGCAACTCGCTTAGCAATAGACAAAAAGACGAAAAAGATTTAAAAGATTTAGGACTGCCAACGTACCCACTTCGAGGATAAAGCCGAACGTAGTTCAATTAAGAGAACGGAACAAAAGATCGAACTCCTGGGCGAGTTCATCTAGTAATCGAGTGCCAGTCATAGTAACCGAACTTATCGAAAATAAAGCCTAAAGTTTCTAAATGCAGAGAGTTCTATGAGTAAGGAATCGTCTTGCGCCTATCGCCTTGGCATCCCTTATACACTCCTCCTAGGTCAGTTTTGGCTTTCCTTTTCCACTTTTGGGTCGAGTTTCTCTTCTCGTGGAAATATTCCATTTATCTCGATCTTCATGATTATCCTTTGAAACTTGACATTTATCTTTGAAAGTTGACATTTATCTTTTCCTGTGAGTAAAATAAAAACGTCATAGTAGTCTTGGGCTCATTGTCGTCTAAATTTGCAAGTGGGCTTTTTAGCTGCGTTTTTAAACCTTTGTGGGCTGTTTTATGACTTTAAGCGTTTTTACGATTTCTTAGAGAAATTGCCTTCGGTACGACGCTGGTTTTATGAAAGAGTCTAAATCAATCATATAGTCAAGGCAGCGGGTATTTTAAGTTAACAGTTACCGTTTTTTACGATCGATTCGAAGATATACGAGAAATCAAGTCTTTGCGGTTTTTACCGTAAAGTTTCAACGGCAACTCCAATTGAGACGAAACAAGAGTATGTGCAGTCACGGTTTGAAGGAGGGAGCTACGAGGATGAGACGAGAATGCATGATATTGATATGATACGGTCGTAGTTGGCAAGGATCAACCCAACTCACCATATGGGGAGCTGGTCGAGAAGGACCGAGCTCGCCATATGGCGAGCTGGTGATATAGCATGGATTTTACCCATTTTTAGCCATGGTATATAGGTATTTTTAAGTACCTTATAGTTGTTTTTAGTATGATTTCAGGTTTTGGAGCGATTTGGAGGAAAGTGGTGATTTTGGAGAGAAAATGAAAAAGGCCCGAAGTTGACCATCTACCACAATTATCGAATGATGGGCAAAGGCAACAATCGATCGACACACACCTTGTGGTGTCGATCGACGGCGAAGCGCACAGAAGCCAGATTGGGTTCTAGCCGACTTAAAGCCCAAGTCCCACAAGAATTACCAGATTACCCCTAACGAGTTTTAACTTATTATTTATGTGCTCTGCCATTGTTCTAGGCATCACACGCTTTCATTTTTTTTTCTACTTTTCATACCGCAAAATACTTAGAGTCATTGGTTTGGAGATAAGATCGAAGAACTCCTTCTGACCTTTGTGATTGGAACTCCCGTTTCTTTACTCTATTCTGTTTATGCAATTTACTTATTCCATTGTTATGAATTGCTTAGCCTTGTCTGAGTAATTCACCTTGTTAGATTTAGGGTTCAGCTATTCATGAGGGATTATCCCAAAATATAGAATTGTTAAGTATCAGGATATTAATCAACTAAACTATTCCTAATGCATGTGTTCTATAATAGCTAACTAGGACTTCGCCTGTAGACATTAGGGCGCATTCGGAAGTTTGGTTATTTGTCTGAAATAGTTTAGGTTGTGCTAGGATTGCTAGAAACAAGTTGAAGCTGATTTAGTTAACCTAGTGAACACATTTAAACCTGTTCGTAACACTCCCTGGAAGGAACGTCGATCGACAACTCGTTAGTTGTATCGATCGACGGGCTTAATGGTGTATCGATCGACACCATGTTGTTGGAATCGATCGACACTTTCTCAGGACCAACAAGTGATAGCTGAGATCCTATATCTAGTGATAGATAGTCTAAATATACAGAAGTTGATCGACTATTCTTATCGACGGAAGAGTAGTCTCGGTGTATGAGGTGGAGTGTCGATCGATGTCGGGTGGGTATGGGCGGTCGATGGAAGAGTAGTCTCATTTGATGGGGGAAGGCGAGTGTCGGTCGATGAACATGTGCTGTTGTCGATCAATGTGGTACATTTGTCTTTGCGGATGGTGCGTTCTAGTAGTGCAGGATCTGAAAAGAGAAGTGTATGTTCCTTGTTGCTTCTGGTACTACTGGGCATGCACCTGAAAATTCTACCAGTTTGTTTTGGCAAGTAACAAAAACCTAGACTAAACCTAACTAAGTTTGATCTAATGGAGATCGAAGCTCCCCGGCAACGGCGGCAAATTTGATATCACTCAAATTAACCTAAAGAGTGATTTACTCTCTCAAATAAGAGGCCCAATTGTAGTACTTAGAGATCGAATTCACAGGGAGCTAAGACACACAATAGATCTTATCCATATATGCTCAGCACTTTCTACAGAGGCATCGCGCTATCATATCAGATGGCTCTGAACACAGCCAGTGATGGGAACTTTCAGACTAGGAGTAAAAAAGAGGCAGATAGGCTTATTGAGGACCTCATAGCATGTAGTAATAGCACGGATTTCAAAAGAAGGGAATCAGCTGCTGCTCTCTAGGGAGAATATATGGATGCAGTGAAAGTTAAGATGGATAGTGTATACAAACTCCTCACAAACTAGAACAGCCTTGGAAGGAATGCAGGGACATCAGACACCAGAGGCTACAAGAAGGATTTTAGACATGTAGATTTCATTAGAGCATTCAAAACCTCATCTTATCAGAAACCACCTCCGGAGACTGAGGAGAGCAGAATTGAAGTGATGCTTGATCAGGTCCTTGAAAGCCAACAGAGTTTGATGGTGAACTTCATTGGCAAAATAGATGATGTGTCTATAGACCTGAGCTCAAAGATCAAAACCTTGAATGCAAGATTGAAGAAGGTAGAAGTTGAGGTAATCTTGACATCAAACATTGTTAGGAAGCATGAAACATTCATTCAGAGTAAAAGGGATGACTCACTGAAGCACCACGTGAAAGCCATCATGGATGATGATTTCTTGAAAGTGGTTAAGGAAGAGAAGCTTCAGGAGGGCGATTTCTAAGTCGAAAGCTCCATGAGTTTCGGCGGTTCACATTGGTGTCAATCAACGCCAAGCTTTAAGCATCGACCCACGGAGACAAAACAAACATCGATCGACATCAGTTTCTCCACACTGATCAACAGAGGAAGTTGCATCATGCGCGACCGTCAGAATCCTAAATCACGAGGAGTTCACAGCTAAACACCCTCATCAACCCAAACTCGTCTGTATCAAGAGGTCTGACATCGATCGACACCAGGATCCAGTCACCGATCGATAGCCAGAATCAAACGACGATCGACACATCTCATCTAGCATCGATCGACGACCACCTCTGACCTACTGAGTGCAATTGCCAAAGAAAGATGTAGCACACTTGAATGCACTCAGAAACCCATCTTAACCTTCATAACATATGGCAGACAATTTCGAACAACTTTCAGATGATGCACCAGAGCCAATGCAAGTTGATCAGACTTCTGAGAGGAGAACCTTGAGGAAAAGAAAGGAAAAGCTTCCTAAGCATCTCAAGCGAGGAGTCAATTCGAAGGAGATGGATGTGGGAACCGAAATTTGCACTGTCGATTTCCGTTTAAATAAGGAAACTAGGAAAACCCTAATTTCCCAGAGGTCCCGGATATCTGCTAATACCACACGTCAAGCAATCAGAACACGAGAATAACAACGATAATGTGTAAGAAATCGAAAAGAGAGCAAAGTAGATCTTATTCCGAATCTGCGTTTGAGCGTTTAAAACAAGGTATAAGCCTGGGCTCGAGAGCTGTCGGCGAGATTCCTAGTTCTTGCAACCCTAAGACGGCTAAACCTAATTGAGTCGCAGCTCGTAATAACAAAAACGGAAAATTGCCTAAATTGTTCTAAGTGCTAAGTTTGCTCTGAAAAAATTCGCCCTCATGCCTCTCGCCTAGGACCCCTTATATACTTGCTCCAAGGTCGGTTTACGCTTTTACTCTTCTGCCATTTAGCCTTCATAGCATAAAATGGAGATATTCCATTTTTTCCGATCTTCATAATTATCCTCAAAATTTCGTATTTATCCGCGGAAACTTGACATTTATCCTTCCTTGAGCGTCAAGCGTAAACCGTGCTACAGTTTACGGACTTTTGGTTAAGAAATCGTAGGATGGGCCTCGAGTCGTGTTTTAGGTCCCTTTGGGTTGTAATTGAAGCGTTTACTGCGACTTCTTTTGATAAAGAACAAACTTTCCGCGGTTATAACCGCAAAGTTTGATCGATGATTTAGAATGGCAGAAAACATGAAACTAGTTTGCTACGATCTTCGGGAGATAGCATCGAAGGTTTGACGGGAGTGCATGGACTGGTGTCGTATTGACGTTTCGGATGAGCTCGGACGCTACGTAGCGATCGAGCGAGATGGACGCTCGATCGCTATGTAGCGACCGAACTTGACCGAGCTCGGTCGCTAGCTCGAGCTCGGTCACTACGTAGCGACCGAATGGAACGAATACTCGGTCGCTATGTAGCGACCGAGCTTTGGCTCGAGCTCGGTCACTACGTAGCGACCGAATGGAACGAATACTCGGTCGCTATGTAGCGACCGAGCTTTGGCTCGAGCTCGGTCGCTACGTCGCGACCGAGCGGGACGGAGGCTCGGTCGCTACGTAGCGACCGAGCGGGACGGACGCTCGTCGCTACGTAGCGACCGGGCTTTGGCTCGAGCTCGGTCGCTACGTAGCGACCGGACAGCGTGCATGTACGGTAGTTGCGCAATGACCGAGCTTGGTTTGTCCGTGTTCCGATTGTCATACTCGAACTTATCCGTAATTGGTTTGGGTATGTTTCCGATGGCTTATGTTTGTTCTACATGAAGTTCAAGATGAAACTTTATCTTGAAAAGCTATGTTGCGGAGATTTGGATGTTAACTTCGTCGTGACCGTTTTCGACCCCAACAAAATCTATTTCGAAAAAGTATTTATCGGAGAAAGTTCTCATCTTCTTCTTCGGATGTTTTGAATGTTAACTTCGTCGTAACCGTTTTTGACCCCAACAGTTAGCCCCCCAGCCCGTTAGAGTCGAGACTCTAGCGTGCGGTTTGACGATTTTGTCGAAGTTAGGCGTTTTTGGACGAAGTTTATATTTTAAACTCCGCAGAAGAAAAATCTTCGAAAAAGTATATGTATTATAGATATGAATTCCGAACGTATACTTCTATAAGTAGTGAGCTCTTGTCATTCATTTTCTTCACACCTTCCCTTCTTCAAACTATCAAAAACCTCTCTAGCTCCAAATTTTTTTGCTTTCAACATGTCTTCCTCCCAAGGTGACAAGAGACATTTCAATGTCGAGATGGGCGAGACCACCTCTCCGGCTTCGATTCTGACTTCTCCGGCTGCATCGCCGGGTTGTGTTGCTGGTCATCTCTCTTTCCGAGAGAGACTAGTTCGTCGACAAGCCGAGAAGGAAATGGTTCAAGCTGGCACCGAGTTCCCATCTTCTTCTGCGCTGGCCGTCGCCCCGGGTTGCGGGACCGAGGTTGAGTTTCCGCCAGACGTAAGAACTCTTGCAGGCCTGGCCATTCCAGACGCTCAAGCTCTACCTGCCGGATCATCCACGACTCCGATCCTTGTCGAGGATAAGGAGAAGGCCGCTGACTCTATGCCTCCTCCTCCGGCCAGGAAAGAAATCGTTCTAGCATTGCGCGCTACTAGGGCTGTTCCGGTGCTGAGCCTAAGGGCCGGAAAAGGAAGCTTGCCAAGAGCGGTGACGGGGAGTCTTCGCAGCCAAGAGCGGTGACGGGGAGTCTTTGTAGCAAGGGGGATCGAGCGTAGTGTCGGGACTTCGCGGAAAGGTTTGCCGCTCATTTGATTTCTCGATCGTTTCATATACATTCTCACTTGGACTTAGTTTTAACCCTCTTTTTTTTTTTGTTCGCAATTCATGTCGTTAATCGATAGGATGATCAGCGAGTGCGGTTCTGAGACCAGTCGTCTTGCCAGGGAGTTGGTGGAGCTGCAGGGTAGATGGTATGAAACCGAAGCCATGCTGACGACTGTCAAGGATTCTCATGCCGCGAAAGTGTCGAAGCTAGAGGTCACGATAGGGGAACTCTAGAGGGACCTCGGGAAGACGGCGAGTTCATTGCTCAAGGAGAAGAAGGCCAGGAAGGCCAAATCTTTGGAGGTGCGTCGGCTCCAGCGTCAGATCGAGGGTGATGCAGGACTAGCAAGCCGCGGGATCCAAGAGGCCATGGATGCTCTTCGCTCAGAGTTTCAGGTTCGCTTGGCGAAGATTTCTGCTTCTCAGGGTTCTCTCGAGTGTATCCGGAGCAGGGACTTAGCTTTGGCAACGATCGAGGGCGGGATGGCCGTGGTTCGGTCGTTCCAGAGTGAGGCTCCCCAGACCCTGGAGGCCGAAGAGGCCCGACTGTCCGGCTGTAAGGGAGATATGGCGGCCGTGGATGGAGATTTTGATCTCATCCTAGCCGACCTGAAATCCGCGTGCTTTCTTCCGACGTGTTCAGAAGACCCAAAGGGGAAAGACCCGATGGTTGGAGAGAACGGAGGCGACGCGGCTCCAAGCTTGAACGAGGCGACTGGTGAAAAGGGAGCGTGAGTTCTGAGGATGACTTGGGTTAGATCTCTTGCGAGAGATTTGTTTTTTACGTTTTATGTTTCGGCCTTAAATGGCCTTATTTTATGTTTCGGGACTGGCCGTGTGTGGCTTTGAATCCCTGCCGCTCTGCGGCTTTTTATGATGAGATAATCGAGTGGTACTCTTTTTTATGAGTTGGCGTATAGTGTGGAAGGAAGATGATGAGTTGTCGTCCCATATTCTTCTTCGATGTGAAATGTTTCATTCAAGATCTGTTTCGAGAGTTTTTCCGCGAGATATATGCTTCGCGGGATATCTGAAGATGTCGAATATAAACATAGAGGAATGGTTTTGGGATCTCGTATCTTTTTGTTATCATGCCTTGAGATGTTAGAGACCAGTGCGCTGGGTTTAGGGCAAGACCTAGGTTTACTTTCGGTTTTAAGATTTATGCGGTGACTAGCCGGCTGTCGATTTATCTATTGCGATTTTAACCTGATTCGTATCGATTTAAAGTCCGCGATAGATTCTCGGCTTACATGACTTGTTTGGTATGAATTGAGCATCTCTCCGGAGACAATTTTTAAGCCAACCGGAAGTGCTGGACCAAAATTTCGGATTTCTTTTATAGCGCTATTATCCTTGTATCTAATGTATGAGAGTCATCTTTGCGAGATGACTATGTCTGTTTAGAACGTTCGCGAGTTCGATGTGATCAGCATCGAACTTGACGACGGATGTCGCCATTTTGAGTGTTTGCGCAAAATATGTGTTAAAGTGTACTTTGTACATAAAATTTTTTTTTGACGGAGGTTCTGTTTTTCGTTGTTCGGAAGAAATAACTCTTGAGGCATCTCTTGCGACGTCTCGCGATGCTAAAGGTTGCTTCTTCCTAACGACTGAGTGCTTTGCGAGTAAATAATTTGCTTGGTTAAGATGAGTCGGAAATATCGGGGGTGTGGTCAGATGCTTTCGAATTTGAGAGTATACGAGTATACGTATCCACTCCCCCCTTTTTAACGAGGGGGGACAGCTGTATTAGTGTTTTGACAAACTGCCTACGTACTCCTTATGGAGTTCAAGCCGCCTCGTAGTTCGGTCATTGCGAGTTGGTTTGTTTAGTGATAGTATTTTTTGAGGTGCATCGCGTTCCAAGTCCTAGGAATTTTTACACCTTGCATGTTGGCTATCTCGTAGGAGCCTGGTCGGACGACCTTTTCGATTTTATAGGGTCCTTCCCAGTTTGCTCCAAGTTTTCCCGCGTTTCGTTCAGCGGTGTTTTGGAAGACTTTGCGAAGGACCAGATCTCCTTGATTAAACGTACGATTCCGTACGTTGGAGTTATAGTACTTTGCAGCGGCGTGTTTGTAATTTTGGATTCGGATGAGCGCTCGGTCTCGGCGCTCGTTAATGAGATCGAGATCATCCAGGAGCATGGCATCATTGAGTTCCCCCCGTTCGGGTAGTAACCTTCTTCGAACACCGGGGAACACTACTTCCGCGGAAATCATGCATTCCGTGCCGTATACCAGGGTGAAAGGGGTTACTCCCGTCGCTCGCCTTGGGGTGGTACGGTGAGACCAGAGGACTCCCTCGAGTTCGTCGGCCTACCTGCCCTTTTTGGCCTCTAAGTGTTTCTTCAGTCCGTCGAGAATGGTCTTATTGATTGTTTCAGCTTGTCCGTTGCACTGCGGATATCTGGGAGTTGACTTGTTGAGTCGTATCTTCCATTTTTCGCAGAATGCCTCGAACCGGGTGGAGATAAACTGACACCCGTTATCGGTTTCGATCTCGTAAGGAACTCCATGCCTACAGATGATGTTTTTCCATACGAAATTTTCAACTTGGACATCTTTTATGCTTGCGTACGAGTCTGCCTCTACCCATTTTGAGAAAAAAAATCGGTGAGGACTAGAAAGAAACGCTTTTGCTTTGAGTTATGAAAAGATCCGACAATATCCATGGCCCAACGCATAAAGGGTAGGGCGATGTAATGGAGGAAAGAACTTTGGCCGGTTGTCGGATGGTTGGAGCATGCCTTTGGCATTTTTTGCATTTTCGTGCGAACTTCTCGCAATCTCCGATCATCGTTGGCCAATAGTATCCATGGCGTTTGATTTTCACAGCTAGTGATATTCCGCCGGAATGGTTGCCGCAGGAGCCAGAATGTACTTCCTCCATTACTTTTCTTGCTTTCTCTCCTTCCAGACACGTCATAAGTGGTCCGAAGAATCTCCATTTGTAAATCTCACCGTCCACTGTTACATAGCGCGCAGCCTGTGTTCGAACTTTGCGGGCTGCCCATTTTTTGGTGGGCAGTTGCCCGTCGATAATGTAGTCTCGAATTGTCTGAAGCCATGGGGTATCGCAGCCGTAATCAGATTGCTCCGTCTGCGGTTGAATCGTAACCTCTTCTTCCTCGTCATCTTGACCTTCTATGAGGTTGACGATGATTGCTGGTCTGATACTCGGATGCTCGATGAACTCGACCGGAATTACCCTTTTAAGTCCCGGGTAAGAGCTTGATGCTAAGGCCGCGAGGGAGTCTGCCTGGACATTGTCGGAACGGAGAATTTGTGTAAGGGAAAAACAGTCAAAGTCTTGCGCTATACTTTGGACCAGTTTGAGGTACGCATCCATCCGTTCGTCTCTGGCTTCATACTCTCCACTGTATTGACTGGCCACTAGCTGGGATTTGCAGTAAGCGTGGATGTTGCGTATCTTCAAGCCGTGAGCCAAACGGAGCCCTGCGATGAGTGCTTCGTATTCGTCTTCGTTGTTCGAGGCATGGAACTCCAGCCTGAACGATTGCTCCAAGATCTCACTCGTCGGAGATGTGAGGCAAATTCCGATACCCGATCCTTGCTTGGATGAGGATCTGTCGACGTGGAGGAGCCAGGTGGAATTTGGTTCCTCCTTGGTTATGGTCCCCGTTGGTAGTTCGACCAAGAAGTCTGCGAGCACTTGCGATTTTGCGCTTGTCCTTGGTCGGTACTCGATATCGTACTCGCTCAGTTCGACTGCCCACTTGGCCAGTCGGCCCGACTGACTCGGGCTATGCAGAATCGTCCGTAGGGGAAAGGTCGTGAGGATGATGATCGAGTGGGATTGAAAATATGGTCTTAGTTTTCGGGCCGACATTACGACCGCGCATGCTAATTTTTCCATTAGCGGGTACCTAGATTCAGCATCCAGCAAAGTTTTGCTTATGTAGAAAATAGGTTTCTGTTCCCCGCGTTCTTCCCTGATCAGGACGCCGCTCACGGCTGTTGCTGACACAGCGATGTATAAGAATAAGGGTTCCCCTTCCACGGGTTTTACGAGGACTGGAGAAGTAGCCAAATACCGCTTCAGCTGTTGGAAAGCGTTTTACGCATTCTTCCGACAATTCAAATTTTTTATTTCCTCGTAAGACATCTTAGAAGGGCACGCACTTGTCCGTTGATCGTGAAATAAATCGGTTAAGCACTGCGATCCTGCCGGTCAGCTTTTGGACTTCCCGCTTATTCTTTGGAGAAGCCATCTCGATCAATGCATTAATCAGTTTTGGATTTGCTTCGATGACGCGGTATGTGACCAGGTAGCCGAGGAATTCCCCTGATGCCACGGCGAATCTGAATTTTGTCGGGTTGAGCTTCATGTTATGGGAATTTAACTGTGCGAAACATTCCTCGAGATGGGACACGTGATCCTTTGCTTGGCGGGATTTGACGAGCATGTCGTCAATATAAACCTCCATCATTTTTCCGAGTTGTTTGGAAAACATTCGGTTCACGAGTCGTTGGTAGGTTGCGCCAGCATTTTTGAGGCCGAAGGGCATTACCTTATAGCAATAGGTTCCACGATCGGTAATGAACGCAGTCTTCTCGCGATCGTCGGGGTTCATCCTAATTTGATTATAACCTGAGAAGGCCTCCATGAAGGATAGGAGCTCGTTGCCCGTCGTTGCTTCTACCAATCGATCGTTATGTGGTAGAGGGAAACTATCCTTCGGACATGTTTTGTTTAGTTCGGTAAAATCCACGCAAACTCGCCATTTCCCGTTTTTCTTTTTGACTACTACAGGGTTGGCGAGCCAGTCTGGGTATCTTACTTCTGTTATTGACTTAACTTTAAGCAATTTTTTGACCTCGTCGTTTACTGCGGAAGCACGTTCGGGTCCTAGCTTCTGCCTTTTTTGTTTGAAGGGTTTGAACGTTGGATCGATATTCAGCTCGTGAAACGTTATGTTAATATCGATCCCTGGCATATCTTCCGTAGCCCATGCGAAAGTATTGAGATTCTTTTTAAGACAGGTTACGAGTTCTGTCCTCAAAGGCTCGCGGAGATTGTTACCACGGGTTTGCAACTTGGCTCGCGTTTTTTATCTAGGGCCGCGATGTTACGAGATTGCAAGAAGAGTTCTGCTGAATCCTGACTTCGCGTATCTTCGTTGGAGATCTTTTTCTCCACTTTTCTAGGAGAGATCTCGAGGACCGGTCTTTTTCGTTTTAGTTCTGCGGCGAAACACACCTGTGATACTCTCTGATTTCCCCATATTATCTCGACTCCGTTAGGGGTCGGGAACTGAGGCAAAGATGGTACGTTGACGGGATAGCACGCATGGCGTTCAACCATGATGTTCCCATGATAACGTTGTAAGATGCGGGGCGGTCAATGACTAGAAACTCTATGACTTTCATCACGGTTCCGGCTTTGACTGCGAGATTAATCGATCCGTAGGCCATGGTTGTTTCCCTCGAAAGTCCCAGCAGTGGACTGGGGTATTTTGCGACTTTGGATTGATTGATGCCCATTTTTTCGAGAGTATCTTTGAAGATGATATCGGCCGAGCTTCCGGTGTCGATTAGCACCCTAGAGACGTTGATATCCCGAATCATCAGCTCGATAACAAGGAGATCGTTTCGAGGTTTGGCTCGATCGACCGTTGCTCCCCCCTTGAATGAGATGACGTTCGCGCATGTCAAGTCTTGCATATCGTTCCTGATCGTTGAGTGGCTTTTGCGGGTTAGATTGATCCGTACCCCCCCCTTCCTTCTAGCGCCAAACTGTGGGAACCGAAATTCGCACTGACGATTTCCGTTTAAATAAGGAAAATAGGAAAACCCTAATTTCCCAGAGGTCCCGGATATCTGCTAATACCACACGTCAAGCAATCAGAACACGAGAATAACAACGATAAAGTGTAAGAAATCGAAAAGAGAGCAAAGTAGATCTTATTCCGAATCTGCGTTTGAGCGTTTACAACAAGGTATAAGCATGGGCTCGAGAGCTGTCGGCGAGATTCCTAGTTCTAGCAACCCTAAGACGGCTAAACCTAATTGAATCGCAGCTCGAAATGACAAAAACAGAAAATTGCCTAAATTGCTCTAAGTGCTAAGTTTGCTCTGAAAAAGTTCTCTCCCATGCCTCTCGCCTAGGACTCCTTATATACTTACTCCAAGGCCGGTTTACGCTTTTACTCTTCTGCCCTTAAGCCGTCATAGCATAAAATGGAGATATTCCATTTTTTCCGATCTTCGTAATTATCCTCAAAATTTCGTATTTATCCGCGGAAACTTGACATTTATCCTTCCTTGCGCGCCAAGCGTAAACCGTGCTATGGATTACGGGCTTTTGGTTAAGAAATAGTAGGATGGGCCTCGAGTCGTGTTTTAGGTCCCTTTGGGCCGTCTTCCGATTCGAAGCGTTTACTGCGACTTCTTTCGATAAAGAACGAACTTTCTGCGGTTATAACCGCAAAGTTTGATCGATGATTTAAAATGGCGGAAAACATGAACCGAGTTTGCTACGGTCTTTGGGAGATAGCATCGAAGGTTTGACGGAAGTGCATGGACTGGTGTCGTATCGACGTTTCGGAAGAGCTCAATCTCTACGTAGCGATCGAACGAGATGGACGCTCGGTCGCTACGTAGCGACCGAGCGGAACGAACGCTCGGTCGCTAGGTGGCGACCGAGGTTTGGCGCGAGCTCGATCGCTACGTAGCGACCAAGCTTGGCTCGAGCTCGGTCGCTAAGTAGCGACCGGGCTTTGGCTCGAGCTCGGTCGCTACGTAGCGACCCGACAGCGTGCATGTGCGGTAGTTACACAATGACCGAGCTTGGTTTGTCCGTGTTCCAATTGTCATACTCGAACTTATCCGTAATTTGTTTCTGTATGTTTCCGATGGCTTATGTTTGTTCTACATGAAGTTCGAGATGAAACTTTATCTTGAAAAGCTATGTTGCGGAGATTTGGACGTTAACTTCGTCGTGACCGTTTTTGACCCCAACAGAATCTATTTCGAAAAAGTATTTATCGGAGAAAGTTCTCATCTTCTTCTTCGGATGTTTTGAATGTTAACTTCGTCGTAACCGTTTTTGACCCCAACAATGGATAACTTCATTAAAAGAATTCTCAGGATACCCTTGGACAAGCCATTCGAGGAGGTTTACTTTACCCACATGTTGTGGATGTTCTTCTGGGAAGCCAAGGAAACTGAGTAGGACATACATAGGATCTTCGATTAGACAGAGAGAAGATGAAGCATATAATTGCACTGAAGAAGAAGAATGATCCTGGGAAATTTGCAATGCCATGTTTGGTTAAGGGCATTGAGTTTCCATGTGCGCGGTGTGTCACAGGTTCATCAGTCAACATACTACCCAAGGTAATGGCAGACCATCTGGGTCTGAAGATAGAGCCTTCGCAGAATTCATTCACTTTCGTGGATCATTCTACGAGGAACTCAGGAGATATCATTAGAGATCTTGAGGTGCAGATTGGTAATGCACTAGTTTCGGTTGACTTCCATGTCCTGGAAAACAAGCAGAACAAGAATCATTCTCTACTCCTTGGAAGAGCTTTCATGGCCACTGTAAGAGCAGTCTGCAACATGCAGACGAATCAGTTGTCCTTTACACTGATTTATCTAGATGTCTACTATGATCCAGTCAGAGTTGTGAGCCCACAGACGTCCAACATTGGAGTTAACAGAGGATTCATTACAGCATGCCACTGCAACTATGAGGATGAATACAAAACCGAGTATTCAGGATCGATCGACAGTGAGACTCCACCATTGATCATCATAGCCTTTCATCCGCCAATCGAAGAAAAGTCCATAGAATCGATCGACAGCAGCCCTGTGATCTCACTCAAATTACCCTAAGGAGTGAATTACTTTCTCAAATAAGAGGTTCAATCGTAGTATTTAGGGATCGAATCCACAGGAAGCTAGAGAACTTAATAAATCTAATCAGAGTGATTAAGCTAGGTTGATTATGTTTAAATATAAATAAGTAGGTTATGAGCAAGGCAGTTTCTCGATTGATTTGATTGGGTTTTTGGTACTTAGATGAAATAGCTAGACTTAGGGTTTCTATTCAGGTAATCGGGATTATAATCTTATAGATGCTTAATAGTTGTATGCATGATATTATAGAGCTCAAGCTCTTAAAAACACGTCGATCGGTGTTCGCTTTCTAGGTTTGTCTATTGACCAGATGAAGTGTCGATCGATGATTCTAGAGGAATATTGGTTTATACACTTGTTTCACCGTCGACCGATTATTCTATAGGAATATCGATCGACGAGCGTTAGTCAAGCTTTATGCACGGATTGAATAATGCTCACTAGGATTCTTAGATCAGCTTTCGCCTTACTCTACAATCCTAGCTCAATTAGGACAGATTCAGGTGAGATGCAAGTGATAACTTGAGTCTACAACTCCTACGTCAAGTTCTCGATAGCTAAACTTGAAACATGCATTAATGACAATCCTAATGATGAATATCATAACTAGCAATCTATAGTTGGGGCTAAGCCCTCACAACCTATTTAAACCCTAAACCTAACAATAGAACTACTCAAACATAGCTAAGCAATTCATAACATCATTAGGTATAAAAACTGCATAGATAGATAGAGAAATAAATAATAATAGAGTTCCAATTACAAATCTCTTTGGATCTTCTCTCCAACTCTACTAAAATCCTAGAAAACCTTTTTCTGTGAAAATAAGAAAACAAGAAAGCACACTCTACCTCTAACATGTTGTTAAGCTATAAATATTAGGTTAAAACTCGTCAGGGTAATCTTGTAAATTGGTGAAGTCTTGGGCTCTAAGTCAGTTTGGACCAAACAGGCTTCTGTGCGCTTCGCTGCTGATCAATGTCACAGGGTGTGCATCGATCAGTTATTTCTTCTAAATGTCGACCGCTAGTCTTGCTCGAGGTCAGCTCGGATCCTTTCTCCTTTTATCTCCAAAATGCTCTAAAATCATCACTTTCTTCCAAAACACTCATGAACCTATAAATATACTAAATAGACTCTAGAACATAGTAATTAGTTTATTAAAACACTTGTAAACCATGGCTAAAAGTGGGTAAAATCCATGGCCTATCATCCTGCGAATGCGACTTTCACTTTACCAGCACACTGCTATCCGCGCTTTGACGTTGCTACACAGCCTCAGACAGCGATTGATTACCACTATGGTGATACGATCAGCAGACCAGGCGATTATTCTATTGGCAGTTGGGCAGATGACAGCCTTCATGAGAGCTTCGCAGTAGACACTGAACTACCAAAGACAAGAGCTGATGAGTATGAGAGGACTACCACAGAGAGAAGAACATTGAGTACCATGGTCTTGCCATGGATGATAGAGGACTTCTCCAAACATGGTCTGCAGATGTGATGTCAACATCGATTGACAGCAACATCGAGCTACCGATTGACGATCATTGAAAACCAAATATTGAGGTACAAGTTAAAGATAATACTGATTATGATCTAATTCTGGATGAATTGAGTATTTTCAGAGATTCAGCATGACGAGCACAAGGAATGGATGGGAGTATCCTCAATGTCTCAAAGGAAGATTTCATAGAACTTTTTGCCATGCATAGATCCAACCTCTTTAGCCAATCGCATAATGAAGCTGCTATTCAACCATCGATCGACAGGACACCCTTGTCGTCGATCGACGGTTTACTCGCGAATGGACAAAGAGTTTATGATCAGAATGGCCAGAGAAGGTTTCATTGGGAAGCAAAGGATGAGTATGGTGTTTACAGATATGAGCATGGATATGCACAAGTTGTAGACGGTAGCGCCATACTTGTGTCCAAGGAGGATATCTGAGCTATTCTGGAAAGAGCTACACTGCACAAGCACTCTTATATCTGTCTTCCAGTACATGCAGAAGGGTGCACTACGTCAGTGCAAGATCAAGACAGCTACGACAAAGTATAGATCGATGACTTAGTAGAAGGGATTTAAGAGTTATCAGAACTTCATATGATTATCATTCGAAGAGGCTTGATGACGTCTACTACCCGTTCGAGAACAATATCAGTTGGTTGACCACACACATGGATGAGATGAAGCAAAACCTAGCTACGCTTCAGAAACAACATGGAGTCGGCGCAAGAATATCAACATTGATCGACGAGAGCATCCAAACATCGACCGATGCTCGATTCACATAATTCAAAGATAGGCTACAATCATTCACCTATCGTTTTGATGATGTTTGATACCCACTACGTGATAGTGTGGATGAATTTATTTCACGTCTGGACGCTTTGCAACAGGAAATGGATACAATTCAGAGACAACTCGATTCTCAAGCAGCCGTCACTATCGATCGACAGAAGGACTCGACCATCGATCGACGGAGACTATGCAGCGCGACGAAGCAAGTTGGTTACCGAGAAGACACTACAGGATAAGCTTGATGAGATCACTTTATCTCAAGACTTTCTGAAAGAAGATGTCTACCAGGAGCTGAAGGACATCTCAGAAACAACACATGCAAGACTTGGAATGCAATAGCGCAACATTGGGAATCTTCTGCATAGGATGCATGCAAGTGAGGTTGGTAGAGAAAAATTGAAGAAACAGTGGACCATAGGAGATGAGGCCATAAGAAGCTTCATTGGCACTTGGTTCCAGATGAGAAAAGATGAAGTGGACACTTGCATACAAACAAGTGGTCACTTTGATCGTTACTAGCTCAAACAACCTCCAAAGTCAAGCTAAATGACTATAACAAAGCGCTGAGTGGGAGGTAACCCACTATTAGGTAATTCCTTTTAGTTTTATTATTTTACATATTATTTATTTTGGTTTTTACTTTATTGCAGGTCTAAAAAAAATAGAAAAACCAAAAAGAGAACCAAGGAGAGATTACTTGTCATCTACTGATGAGACCAGGTCGACATCGATTGACAGTACAACACCAGCACCGATCGATAGACACACTCTCATGTCGATCGACAGAGACATCAGCGATCAGGTATATCGTTCTCCTTGTTACATTCAGTACTTATGATTTATATTCTCACCAAACTCTGACTAGATATACACTAGGGACAGTGTAATTTAAGTCAGGGGCAGGTTTACTAATATTATTTATTTATGAGTTCTTAAAATGTTTTTATAAAGTTTTATTGACTCAAGAAAGGGACAATGGACTTCTACAATTTTCCTTACTCATCTAACCACTCTTTATCACAATTCTTAGATTTATTGACTGCAGAATGTACTATAGATGCTAAAGTGGATCAGCCTGCCGGTTATTCACACTTGCTGAGAATGTTTGGAAGAACCAAAGCTGACCTCCAACCTAATTGAGCTTAACTTGCTTGTCTTGGGGCCTTGTATATATTGGATCGGAATCCTCCTGCAAGTCTGGAAGGTATTAGACTTAGTATCACTGATTTTCCTTCCACCTCTCTTTGGCATCCATATATATTTATAAAAGATTGAGATGATTACCGAAGATGCAGAGGTGTAGGTATATTACCTGTGACCCCACTATTCTAATTCAAAGGAATGATAACATATTGTTTGGAAGGCAGGTGTAGATACATTATAGATGACCCCACTATTTCTCCTACAACTTTACCAACAAAAAAAATTGGATTCAGAGAAGCGAGAAGAGAGAAAGGAAATAAGAAAAGGTTACCTACAAATCCATATACTTGCTTGAGTTGATTCCATGTGTTTAGTGATCGTTACTCCCAAGGCAAAGCCTACATTTTTTTATTTACATGCACTAAATGAGGTCAGTAGAGGGGTTAGTCAGACATGATTAGTTAAGTTGCAGGATGAATGGAATTGGTTGCTAAGAAAGGATATTGCTTAGAAAGTACTCCTAAGTTAAGATTGATTTGATGTGGTTGGAATATTGTTGAGGTTATGATAGTATGTTCTTAAATTATGTGAGTCTCTATTGTTTCAAAAACACCTTTCAGAGAGACTGCTCATTGTTTTTGCTTGAGGACAAGCAAAAGAGTAAGTCTGAGGGTGTTGATGTATCATGGATTTTACCCATTTTTAGCCATGGTATATATGTGTTTTTAAATACCTTATAGTTGTTTTGGAGTCTTTTTAGTATGATTTCAGGTTTTGGAGTGATTTGGAGGAAAGTGGTGATTTTGGTGCATTTTGGAAAGAAACTGACAAAGGCTCGAAGTTGACCATCGATCGATACACACTCTGTAGTGTCGATCGATCGACACACACCCTGTAGTGTCGATCGGCGGCGAAGCGCGCAGAAGCCAGATTGGGTTCCAGCCGACTTAAAGCACAAGTCCCACAAGAATTACAAGATTACCCCTGACGAGTTTTAACCTAATATTCATGTGCTCTGCCATTGTTCTAGGCAACACACGCTTTCACTCTTTTCTACTTTTCATACAGCAAAATACTTAGAGTCTTAGGTTTGGAGAGAAGATCCAAGAACTCCTTCAGAGCTTTTTGATTGGAACTCCAGTTTCTTTACTCTATTATATTATGCAATTTACTTATGCTATTTTTATGAATTACTTAGACAAGTCTGAGTAGTTCACCTTGTTAGATTTAGGGTTCAGATATTCATGAGGGATTAGCCCAAAATATAGAATTCCTAAGTGTCAGGATATTAATCAACTAAATTGTTCTTAATGCCTATGTTCTAGAATAGCTAACTAGGACTTTGCCTATAGACATTAGGGCGCATTCGGAAGTTTGGTTCTTTGTCTGAAATTGTTTAGGTTGTGCTAGGATTGCTAGAAACAAGCGGAAGCTAATTTAGTTAACCTAGTGAACACGTTCAATCCCGCTCGTAACACTCCCTGGAAGGAACGTCGAAAGACAACTCGTTAGTTGTATCGATCGACATGCTGAAAGGTTTATCAATCAACACCCCATTGTTGGAATCGATCGACACTTTCTCAGGGCCAACAAGCGACACTTGATGTCCTAGATCTAGTGATAGATAGTCTAAATATACGAAATTTGATCGAGTATTCTTATTTGTTTGAGTTCTAGAATATCCATTGTATGCTTAGTATTATATATCTCTATAATTCTGATTGTCTAAATAGAAACCCTAAGGGTCTAACTGGTGACCATTATATGAACATTAGGAATACGTAGGGGAAAAATGAAGAGGAATAAAATTATAGGAAAAAAAAAATCCTTATCAATTTTAGGAAAGAACAAATTTGTTCTATATTCCTCTAGAATAAAAGAAATGAGAAGGAATGAAAAGGAAAAATTATTTCTTGTAAATGGTAAAATAAAAAAGAGATAATAAGGAATGCATTATTCCATTTCATTTCTTGGTCACCAGTTAGACCTTAAGTCTAATGTTTCCCATATCTGTCTTAAAAACCCAATCAACCAATCCATTGAACAATTACTTGTTCACTCCTGCTAATTTACATTTAAACCATTCCTCCTAGCTTAACTACATAACTAGGTAGATCTATTGTGTGTCTTAGCTCCCTATGAATTCGATCCCTAAGTACTACAATTGAACCTCTTATTTGAGAGAGTAAATCACTATTTAGGGTAATTTGAGTGATATCAGCTGGTCGGGATAAGCCAAGCTCACCATATGGCGAGCTGGTCAGGACAGTCCGAGCTCTCCATAAGGCGAGATGGTCGGGACAGGCCGAGGTCGCCATAAGGCGAGCTGGTCGGGACAGGCCAAGTTCGCCATATGGCGAGCTGGTCGGGACAGGCCAAGTTTGCCATATGGCGAGCGGGTCGGGACTGTCCTAGCTTTGGCCTTCTTCGGGTGGTTCTGACGGTTGGGAAGCGTTGGTAAGCCCTTTTCCCGTTTAGTTGTTTGTTTCCCAAGATTTTTTTTTTGTCAAAGAGATTAGATCTTCTAATTCGAGAACTTGTCGTATAGCTTCTTTTAAAATTACACGCGACTTTTTGTTTCGAGAAATATTTTCCAGAGACTTTCAGGCATTGATTCCGTCGTGACTGATTTTGACCCCAACATCTGAAAGACTTTGAATTATAAGTTATATAGGGGCATATAAGACATGCGGAAAGCGAATATCAAAATTGTTTAATGTAAATGAAACGGTGCCTTCATCTCCCCAAGAACATTTTAATGAGGAACTACAAGCCTTAAAAGTACCCCAATGAAGGATTGTCCTCAAACGGTGCCTTCATCTCCTCATTGGGGTTGCTCTAAGCTTGGGTAACATCTTTATATGGTGGATGGCTATTGAATCTCTACAACTCATTTCAGTGGATGCAGATGGGTTTGGATGGACAACTTGAGTATATTCAACTTATGGAAACGTAAAACTTAAGATGTTGAGAGGCGGCTTTGCATACATAATTAAAAGCACTGTGATAGGTTATGAAAAGCATAATCGAACATTCGACATGTTAGAACTTTGGAACATACTGCAAGGATCTGATCGTAATGATAAATGAGCCTCATGCATGGTCATGTTTAGCAACATAATTGGATGCGATAAAATATCTTCAGCAATGTTTCCCGAATTTCAAGATTTCTTAGATCATGCGAGCGCAAATTGAGATTTATGGTTTGTTAGCAAAAACTACAGGGTCTTTTGGTAGAGATTTTTGTTTTATTGATCGTTATATTTCGATCTGGGTGATCTCCGCAATTCGAGTAATGGAACATTTCTTCATGGTCAAAAAGAAAAAAAAATTCCTCATATCATTATTCATTGTACCGGAACATATTTTTTATTGGGCTACAACTGGAACAGAATAGTTAGGAGTCCGGAAAAATATAAACCGACCCATAACTGAAAAAGATAAAGTTATCATGCAATTTACTCATGCTTTTTTTAATTGAAAACAAAATGGGTCAGAGTTGACTCAGCCCAATAAACCCATTAATTTGTTAATCCATTAACCTGTTAACCCATTAACCTTTTAACCTATTAACATGTTAACCCATTAACCCATTGCATCAAAAATAAACAGTTCATTTGGGTTAATGGGTCAACTTGGATTGAATCAAACCATGGGTCATGACCCATTTTGACACTCCTACTTATGCATATTTGAAATATTTTGGCAACCATTTAAGACATTTCTAAACATGACACTAAATTTGGTGTTGAAATTATATCAAATTTAGTATTTTGATATTTTATTTTTTATGTTATCTCCAACCATAACATTAAATATTACACCAAATATAAGATTATATATTATTTGATGTTTTCAATTTTAATAAATTTTATTTTTCTATTATTTATAATTGATATATAATTATTTTATCATATTTAGATGTTAATTGTTTTTTAATTTTATGTTGATAATTTTGGTTTAGCAATATTATACTTTAATGTATTTATTTTATATAAAATATTATGTTAAAAATTACAAAATAATAATTATGAAAAGTACATAACAAAATAATGTGTTTATTTTAGGTTTTGAGGGTTTATTTCCAATTTAATATGGATTTTAACCTTATCCAGCTTATATCATTAATTTCTAAATTTTATAATATATTATTATAATTTTATATTTTTAAAAATAAAATAGAAAAGTTTTTTATATTTTAGTTTTTATAATATAAAGTAAATGATAATAATCATTTAATGTTTCTTTACTTAAAAAAAATTAACTATGTAAAAATAATTTTAAAATATAAATAATACAGTATATTTATGTCTATTTACAAATTTGAAATAATTAATAATAATAATTGAGCTATACTATTAAATGAAACATAGTAAAAATATACATATTAAATATTTGATGTGAGGAATAATATTATTTAGTGAAATGGTATAATTTTTAAAGTTTTATTATACATAAAATTACACCAAATTTGGTATTTGGGTGTTTTATTAGAGTTGACCTTAACGACAGCTAGAAAGGCTCAGGGCCCCATGATTTCAGGATATTGTATTGTATTTTATTATTTAGTTTGTTTCTCTTCCCACGATATATTTCAATGAGTGGAAAATAGTTTGTTTGAATTGGTTCAAAAGCGTGTTACAAAAAAAAGGAAAGAAGAATTGGTTCGAAGCAACTACGAAGGACACGAACATGTCTTTTGAAGAAAATAATATAATGTAGATAATGTGTGCCGCGTTGAATTGCTCGCCCACTTGGCTACTCGCTCATCATTATATTGCGTGGCATATTTGACCATGTATATATTATTATTTTGCTTAGACTGTAAATCGAAAATAGAAATCATAAGAATACATATATGTAATGCAAAGTCATGGTATTATCATTTATACTCACTTTGGTTGTTGCAAACTTCCTAAGTATGCAGTTTGGAGAAAGTTATATATATTTGGCATTTCATCAAAAACTTGTAGTCCATTCTCCACCGGAAAACGTTATGGGTTTCGACACGGAATCCTCGGACCGAATTACACAAGGTATGTGCATTCATGATTAATGTCACAGGACACAACGATGATGTTCTAAGTCATTTAAACTAGCAATATAAATTTTCGTTGTTTTGCTTGGTTAAGAAGGAGAAGAAGCTAATGTCGGAGTTGAGAATCAACCAAGAGAAGCACCAAATTCAACATCTCTTGATCAGCTACAAACTATCAAGACACGAAACTGGTGGATTTGGATCTTTGTCTCTTCGGGTTTGGTCGTAACAGGACGGGTTTTCTCCACCCTTCTTCTAAACTTCTACTTTGTTCAAACAGGACGAGATGTTTGTGACGACCCAAAACAATTTAAAGGCACATGGCTTCAGTCCATGGTCCAAAACGCTGCGTTTCCATTTACAGCCTTATTTGCCTTTTTATGGTGTTCTTTATCTTCTAACCATAGAAAAACTACCACTTCTTCTGCTTCTTCTTCTGGCAAACTCTTTCTTCTTTACATATCTCTCGGGGTCCTCTTTGCTGCTTATAGCCAACTTTATGCAATTGGAAGAACACACTGTATCTTCTTCTTTTGGATCTTTACAACACAATTGATCTTGACTTCCATGTTTACAGCAATCATCAACAAACACAAGTTCAACCGTTGGATCATATTATCAGTTATACTTTCTGGAGTTGCCACAGGCGTCACATCTTCAGATGATGCCTATAATCCCTGCGAAGGTGAGGGCTACAAAATGAGTTACGGTGCGTGGTGTGGCTTCTTTGGCACGGTAGCCTTCTCTTTATCTCTATGCATCATGCAATTAGGGTTCGAAAAAGTCATACCGAAGACAGAGAGTAAAGTTTCCTCGGTGATGTTGATGCAAACATATGCTTCAATGATTGCAACGTTGATATGTTTGGTTGGACTATTCGTTAGCGGTGAATTCAGAGACATCAAAGAAGATTTCGAGACATTTAAGAAAGGGAAACCACTTTACGTTTTGACTCTAACTGGATTATCACTTGCCTGGCAAGTAATGTCTATAGGGCTTGTGGGTCTTGTGTGTTTGGTTTCTACTCTTTTTTCTAATGTTGTCAGCTTCTGTGCAACCCCATTAGCAAACATTCTCGTTGTGGTGGCATTTCGGTTTATAGATGATGACATTGAATGGTTTAAGGGAGGAGCTTTGTTAGCTGGGATACTTGGTTTTGCATCTTACGCCTATTCCTTGTACAAGACTGTTAAGAAAAGGGCAAGCCAAAGTGAAACACTGAGAGTATGATCTATGTATGTTGTATATGTATTGTGTTCTGCTCTTTAGTTGTCTAAATAGGATTTTTTTTTTTCATTTGTCAGTGTTTAGCTATATTGGATTGAAAATGTTGAGCTTATACTATTTGGAAATGTTATTAAGAGTAAAATAAAATTAGTTTAAATTCACAAATCTTTTCGTGCCAAAAGTTTCTACCAATAATCCCGGCAAGAACAAGTAACAACTCTAAAATGATGAAACCTCTTGTTATCTCTTACAATGAGATCTATTTTTAACATTTAATTAGATTGGGTAATTTTTCAAAACCTTTTGAATCAAGTAGTACAATGATTCAAAAGGTTCTCACAATACAAAAATATTTTCGCACTTAGGCGCACAGCGTGCTAAGAAAGATAAAAAAATTTCAGGATAGCAAACATTTTCTAGTATTTCTATCTTCAATGCTAGATAATATCTTCATGAAGTTGTGGCAATCTCCACATATCCTCAAATTCTTCATCACTCTTAACGTCGTCTCAGGACTCATGTTTAGAAGCCCAAAAGCAATAGCTAACCGTTTGATGTGATGCATCAATGCTTTCTCTTTAGCTTCTTCACTACAAGAAAACAGCGGTATTCTGACGGACATTCCGACGGAAAATGAAATCCTCGGAATATCCCGAGGAAATTCCGAAGAAACACAAAATTTGGTTTCCTCGGAATTTCCTCAGAATATACTGAGGGAATTCCGAGGAAATACTAATCCGTCGGAATATTCTTATGGAATACCGAGGAAAAACGTTTTCCTCGGAAAAAACCGATGAATTCTGAGGATATATTTTAGCCGTTGGGGGATTTTTAAAATTCCGAGGAAATTCCGACGAACTAGCCGTTGGCATCGGAATTCCGTCGGAATTTCCTCGGGCTGTCGATAGGATTTCAACTATAAATACAAGCACCCCTCTTCCTCTTCATTCACTCCATATCTTCATCCTCTCTCTTACTCTCTTTACACACGAATTTGATTCATAAAAA